>NC_051313.1:580522-937588 GCF_015220235.1 Choloepus didactylus | reverse complement strand
TTCCGAAGGGATCGGGCTAAGGTGAAAAGTAGCTGCACCTGAGAGGAAGGAACACACGGTTTCTTCCAACAGATACAGGGAACGGCCGGGCTCAGTGCAGCCCCTGCCCCTTGCGGGCGCTGAGGAAGGAAGGGATCGGTGCTCCCGGGGTGGCGGAGATGCACGGTGGGGACGAGCTCGGACACACACGCGGCCTCCGGCACGGGTCAGAGCTGAGCCCCAGGCTGCGCGGAGCCGTTTGCTCCCAAGACCGGCTTCATTTTGTGGAGAGTTGAGGTCAGGCTGGTGACATTAGCTTTGAGGGTTATTTTAAATCAGAGTGTACTGCAGCTCTTGGCATAGCAGTTTAGGTCAACATGTTTGTCTCTGTTAATATGGGCCCGTATATTCATATGCTTATTTTGAATGTGGTGTGGCCTCGAATCTTCCTATCTCTGTTTATTAATACACCATGGCAGTACAGCTTGGACGGCTGGGCCGTGTGACACCTGCTCTCTGGCAGAAGTGGGGTGTCCTGACCCCTTGTTGGGTGCACAGGCTAAGAACATTGAGAATGACTGTTGGGGGGATGGGGGAGATGTGTCCGTTTGAAAGCTGTCAAGTTGAAAAGCAAGCGCACAGGGAGCAGTGGCCTCAAGTTGGGCTCTGAAAACTTCTTAGTGCTTTGAATTTGTTACTTGTGAAAACTGGACTCCCTGGTTCACCCCCGTGTGAGGTGGTTACGGGCGTGTTTCCTTGTCTTGTCTGCTCCTGGAGGGACTTTTCTTCTGGCTTCCACCCCTTTCCCCGTGGAGCTTAGAAAGCTGAAGTATTATCTCCCATTCCCTCTTGGGTTTACTTTTCTCGTCAGACTTGGACAGGTTAGGATAAGCTTCCTGCTGTTCGTGGCTTCTTCAGGTATCAGAAAACTGCAGAGTAACGACAGTGTGACAGTTGACGGTGACTCACTGCTGCGAGTGCTCTGCCACGCTGCCTCAGTCAGTCCCAGTAATGAGATGTTACCTTTGCTCTTTCTGTCCACAGAGGAGGGACCTGAGGCCTGAAGAGCCTGTAAGTTGCCCGGGTCCCAGCAGTAGCGGTTCCCACCTGAGGGCAGGTGTGTGGCCCGAGGCCTGGATCTGAGCCGCCCTGCGGTCCCTCCGCACCTTCCCTGCTGGGGCCGAAACAGGCGAGCGGGAGGGCGTGGAGGTGCTCCAGGGAGTTTCATTGTTTTTTTTTTAATTAATAGCATGCTAATTAATTTAAATTTTGAAGACATTATGGTAGAATGAATCCATGTTTTACACTTAAGGAGAATTCCTTCATTCTTTCAACATTATTTTAGTCAATGTTAAATTCTTAGAGATTCAAGCCTTCCTTCTTTTTTACAAGGGGGAGAGTAATATGAGAGGCAGGCATTTAATCAAATTATTATTACGTTTTTTACTCAGAATGCTTCTAGAAGTTATTCTGAGTTGCTTTCATGGCCTCCAGCACAGTTTCTGAATATCCATGGTAACATATTTAGCATTTGAGGGAGGATTTTTAGCTTTTGGAAACAGTTGGCAGTCATCTTGTTAGGTAAGTTAGCTCACAGGTAGCCTATTTTTACTTTCAAATCCAAAACCCACAGAAATGTGACTACAAAGTGTCGAGCCTGGTTCTCTTAGGAATAGGGAACTCCGGGAGACTTGGTTCACTGATGTCCTGCTTGCGTGTGCGGCTCTGTTGTAATAATAAGCATAGTCTCCCCCAAATTTACTCTGGAGGACATGATTTTTTACATATTTAAGTCTTGACTTGTTTAAGAAATCTGCTTAGTCATTTATAACAAGTATCCCCTTTGCTGAGACTCATATATTTGAATGATCTTATTTTGATACTGAAATTAAGAATAAATATTTGAAATTCAGTGAGTAGCCTTTATACACTTGGGGAGAAGACGCCCTTCTCTGCTTTAATTGTGAGGGGAAGAACATCCCACTGCACGTATTGCACAGGCCCAGGGAGACTGGGCCACGCTGCGTGGTGAGCCCGGGAGCGGCCGAGGGGTCGTCGGAGCACCTGAGTGCGAGGGGCTCGCGCACTGAGCCGCAGCGTCCTGGCGGTGAGGCAGGGAGGGGGGATTTCAAGACAGTGAGAGAACTGTGGCTGCACTGGGATGTCTGCAGGACTGTAACTTGTTTCACATGATGCTGAGTGACAGTTCTGCTTTCACGCAGGGTGTGGCACGTCACAGGGAAGCTCCACTCCCACTTCAGCAGGGAGAAAAAGATGGATAATCTACAAAATCACCTATTTTAAAAACTCATAAGAGCTGTATGGCCTGAAGGCAGGCGGTGAAAATTTTCATGGAGAGAAGGTGCATGTGCATTGTTTTGCCTTTGGCAGAGCACAAGAGGGAGGGGTGGCAGCCATCAAAGCAGATATGAAGAAAACAGGTAACATTTTCATGAATTTTGAAAAGCCAGATGTGGGCCAGTGTGGCAATCACAAATTCCTCGGACCATTGGTGTTTCAGACCCCTGGTGTTTGCTAAAGCTGCCAGAATGCAGAATACCAGAAATGGATTGGCTTTTACAATGGGGGTTTATTAGTTCACCAATTTACAATTCTAAGGCCATGAAAATATCCTAATTAAGGCATCAAGAGGTAGATACCTTCTCTGAGGAAAGGCTGATAGCATCCGGGGCTCCTCTGTCACATGGGAAGACACATGGCCGGAGTCTGCTGGGCCTTCTTTCCTGGGTTTAGCTTCTGGTTTCCGCGGCTGTCTCCAAAATGTCTCAGGGCTTCCGTCTCTCTTAGCTTCTCTTGGCTCTTGGTTCACTTGGGGCAAACTCTGGATTACATATCTTAGCTTCTCTCCAGAATGTCTCTCTCAGCTTCTCTAAGCGTCTGGGTCTCTGTTGGCTCTGAGGTCTCTTAAGGACTCCAGTAAACTAATGAAGGCCCGTCTTGAAAGGGGGGCGTTCTGGTTTGCTAATGCTGCTGTTATGCAAAACACCATAAATGGATTGGCTTTTATAAAGGGGGGTTATTTGGTTACAGAATTACAGTCTGAAGGCCATAAATTGTCCAAGGTAAGGCATCAACAGTCGAGTACCTTCACTGGAGGATGGCCGGTGGCGTCTGGAGAAACCTCTGCTAGTTCAGAAGGCACGTGGCTGGCGTCTGCTTGCTCCCAGGTGGCTTTCAAAATGGCATTCTCCAAAATGTTGCTCTTGGGGCGTTTTGTCCTCTCTTAGCTGCAGCTGCTCTTCAAAATGTCACTCTCAGTTGCTCTGTGTCAGGGCCTGTGTGGCTCTTTTTAAAGTACTCCAGTGATCCAATAAAGACCCATCCTGAATGAGTGGGACAACACCTCCATGGAAATAATCCAAAGAAAGGTCTCACCCACAGCTGATTGAGTCACATCTCCATGGAAACACTGAACCAATAGGTTCCAACCTCATCAATACTAATACTTCTGCCTCCGCAGGATTGCATCAAAGATAATGGTGTTTGGGGGGGGGGGGTGGCATAATACATCCAAACAGGCACAGGTGGGGTCACATCTCCATGGAGACAACCTAATCACAAGGTCCCATCCACAGTAGATCTGCACCCACAAGTCTGTGTTTAAAGAGCACGGCTTTCCTGGGGTACATACCAGTTTCAAACCAGCACCTGGGCCCACAGGGTTGCACCCCCTTGTCATGAGCCTCCACTGACTACTCGTGAGAACAGTGGGGCGGGGCAGAGGATCAGTGCCTTCCATGGCCCCGGCATACCGGGGCTGACCCACTGCCCCTGGGGGGGAGCAGCACCCACCTGTGTCACAGACTCTTCTCTGAAAGGATGCAAAAGCTGTCACAGCAGGGAGTAGGCAGGAAGCTGCCCACACGTGCCAGGCAAAGCCCGGCAGCCTTGGGTAGGGTGGAGAACTTGCTTTCCCAGCCCTGCACTGCACGTGATAAACCCTGTCTGCACGGGGTGGGGTCTGCATCGTGTCCTGGTGTGAGTTGTAATGGTGCAGTGCTGGCCACAGTGGAGAGGTGTGGACCCGGGACCCACCCCCAGTGCCCGGGAGAGGTTGGCTGTCATGTTGGTAGAGGGTAGGTGCTGGAGCCCACCCCATGGAAACTCATGGCTCGGGGAATGGGAGGGAAGGAGCAGCATTGCACCACCTGAGATCACGTCACAGTAAGTAAAGTTGTGAAATGATGTATGAAAATGGTGATAAGTTAAAGGTGAATACTATAAACCCCAAAACAGCTACTAAATGATACAGATATAACAAATGAGCCAGTAATGAAGGGAAAACATAATCATAAAAAAACACTAATTCCAGTAGGAAGCGGGTAAGAAATAAATGAGGAACAAAGAACAGTTTGGACAAACAGAAAACCAGTAGCAAGGTAATAGACATAAAACCTAACCATATCAATAATTACCTCAGATGCAGTTTCTTAATACTCTTCTTAAAGGCCGAGATTGTCACAGTGCATTAAAGAAAAGCAATACTCAACTATATGCACAAGACATGCATTTTAAGTATAAAACTGTAGATGGGTTAAAGGAAAAACCTGGAAATGTATATTCTGTGCAGACACTAATAAATAGAAATGTGAAATGGCTGCATCAGAACGAGTAACAGACAAAGAGGGACACAGCAGAGTAACAAAGGGTCATCAGTCCTCAGGGTGAGATCTCCCAACAGCATCTTATAAATGCATAAAACGAGAAGTGGAGAATTGAAAGGCAGCACAGACAGAGTGATAATTGTAGTTGGAGGCATCAACACGTGCTCTAAGTAATTGATAGGATATGTAGATAAAAATCAGTAAGAAGATGAAAACTTGAATAACACTATCAAGCAAATTGTTGTAACTGACATTACGTCACTCTCCAGCCAGCACAAGCAGTGCACATATTTTTTTCAAGTGCATGTGGAATATTAGTCATGATAAACCTTATTGTGGCCCCCAAAAGTAGTCTCAATAAATTGAAAAGAATTAAAAGCATGCAAGGCATGTTGATGACCACCGTGGAATTAAATTAAAAATAAATAATAGAAAGATACCTGGAAATGCCTGGATATTTGGGGACTAAATCACACACTTCTAAGTAATACAGGGGTCACAGAAAAATCACAAGGGAAAGTAGAAAATATTTTGAACAGAATGGACATGAATATATAACCTATCAGTATTTGTGGATGCTGCTAAAGAATTGTTTGGAGGGAAATTTTTAGAATGAATGGTAAATGCTTGTAATATAAATGGAGGAAGGCCTCAAATCAGCGATGTAGGCTTCCGTGGTAAGAAACCAGGAGAAAGGACATGGAAGATTTCCTCGGGTATGAAAAGCACAAACCATAAAAGATTATAAATCACACCTCATCAAATTTACATTGTGCCAAAGTGTACAGAACAGAAAGGGGGTGAAAAAGAGCAACTTCACCGTGGAGGAACCTGGCAAACTCTACCTCAGCACGTGGTCAAGGCCACCGCACCTGGGGCGAGGCAGGTGGACACACCCCAGGCAAGGAGGGTGGACGGCGGGTGCCCTGGACGGGATGAGGTGGAGGGGCTTCCCCTCCGGGTCCCCTCCCGCACGCCCATCACCCCGGGCTAGTGACGAGGCCAGCGCCAGACACATCCCGAGGGGCACACTACAAACTCCTGACACTCCTCAGCGCTGCCGAGGGCGTCAGAAACGAGGCAGTCTGAGAACCAGTCACAGCCAGGAAGGGTTTAAGGAGACGCAGTGGCTGAATGTAAAGTGGGGTCCTGGACAGGAGAAGGACGTTAGGGAAAAACTAAGAAGTCCGAATAAAGAGTGCATTTTCGTTAGTAATAACGTAGTCACTGTGAATGTGATGGTTCATTAACTGTAACAGGTGCCATATGAATGTAATGTAATATAATTTAACTTAATATAATATAACATAATATAATAAAATACAGTATAAGTAGGAAAACCAGTGTGGGGTATATGGGAGTTCTCTGTACTATCTTTGTGGTTTTTCTGTAAATCTGAAACTTCTAAAAGTTAAGTTTATTAAAGGATTACATCATTAAGGAATGCATTTGAAATACATTGTTAAGGAAATAAAAGGACAAGATGGTGTCTGGGAGAGAGTATTAGCAAAGCATGTATCAGATAAAGGGCTGGCACCTAAATATGCAGAACTCACAGAACTCACTGATATGAAGATGACTGACTCAATAGAAAAATGTACAAAAATTTGAAAACATATGGATGACATTAGTTTTTAGAGAAACTCAGATTTAAAGCACAAAGAGCTAGAATGGCTAGAATTAAGAACTTGGCCGAAGCTGGACTTAGGAACCCGGCGGAAGCTGGCACTGCCAAGAGCCCGGAGCAATTGGAAGCCCCACGTGCTGGTGGGGACGCAGAATAGTGCAGCCACCTCGGAAAACAGACGCAGGTCCTCGTAAAGGTTGGCACGGACTCAGCTAACAACGGGCAGCCCCTCCCGGCTCTGCACCCAAGTGAAAGACTATGTGAGCGTCCATAGCAGCTTTAATTCAGGCAGCCCCAAATTGGATGCAACCAGCAGATTATTGTAAAGCCGTACGAATAAATACTGATCAGCAAGAAAGGGGACACATTACTGAGAATTGCAATAACACAGTTAACCCCAAAGCTTATGCACCATGAAAGCCAGACACGAGGACCAAATGGGCTGTGATTCCATTTATGTGACTTTCTAGAAAAGACAAAGCTCTAGTGATGGAGGCAGATCCATGATTGCCAGGGACTGCGGCAGACGGCAGAGGGGTCCGTGGAGAACTTTTGAGATGTCAGAAGCGTCATGTATCTTGATCGCAGTTGTGGTTACTTGACTGTATACATTTGTCAAAACTCACTGAGTTGAGCACTTCCTGAGGGTGGATTGCATCTAGCAAACCTGTCCAAAATGCTATAAACCCTGCAGTAACGCATTGGAAGTTTTTGGCAAATGCAGACCTTACATGGATTTTGAACACTTGCAGCATTCTCTCCCAATAATGCTGTGCTCCCTGGGTGTCCTCGAATAGTTGATAACTTCACAGCACCTTGTTTCTTATCTGTGACGTGGGACGACATCCTACGTATCTTATATGAATATTTTGCAAAGATTTAATTAAAGAGTGTATGTCAGGGGCTTAGAAAAGTTCCCAGAACGTAGTAAACATTGAATAATGTCATCTTGGTGATGTGGATGATGCTTTGGTGTCTGGGTAGCAGAGAGGGCTGAGCCTAGAGCTCCCTGTGTTGTCGATGCCCTGAGGGTGAGAACTGAGATAAAGGTTACCGATTTGCCGATGTACTTTACACTGATGTTTGCTTGTGCCGCTGAGCGGACCCAGTTCTGTCACCCGACGTGTCTCTGTTGAGTGCTGTCTGGGCCGGGCATCGCACCAGGCAGTGGAGAGACCCTGGAGAGTAACGAAGGGTGAGGGCTGCCCGTGCCCGCAGGAGCTCGTGCGGCGGTTGCAGTGCGCAGACCATGCCGGGGCGGTGGGCATCCGTGGGGGAGGAGGGCTTCCTGGAGGCGGCAGTGCTGGGCTGGCCCTGGAGTGGGCTGTGTTGGAGGCAAGTGGGCCATCGACCTTTTGTCCTCTTGGGAATGGGAATGCCTTTTTTAAAGTCCATGGAACACTAATGCAAGAGAAAAGCATCTTAAACAGGACGGAGCCTGTGGGACTGTTTGCTCCTGTAGTGAGCTGTGAAGTGATTCCCAAGTGCAGGGAGCTCGAGGCTGCAGGAGCGCGGCTCTGACTGTCCCCACCGTGACTCCGTGCGGACGCTCCTCCCCGCTGATGGGCGAACACGAGACAGTGCAAGGCGACCAGGGGGTCGCCCGGGTTCACTTGGGGCGTGGACCTGGGGGCTGCTCTGCAGGCCGACGCCAATGCCCGCGTCCCACACCTGGTGAGGAGAGGCGCGTCGGTGGCCTAGGGGCAGTTCCCTCAGGATGATGCCGCGTCCCCAGTGGACACCTCCTTTGACACTTCAGGGCCAAGAAAGCTGGTGAGCCTCCTGGAAAGCGGGCGGCAGCGTGGTGGCTGGGGCCCCCGGGGGCAGGTGTGGTCCAGCACAGTCCCCACCGGCCCTCTTGGCCTGCACACCTCTCAGCGTGAGGGCACAGGGTGGAGGGCACGGGGCGGGGGGCATGGGAGGGGGGCACAGGGGGAGGGCATGGGGCGGGGGGCACGGGGTGGAGGGCACAAGTGGTGGTGCTTTGCAGGGAGTGACTAAACCTGCTAGAGCTTTGTAGGCTGAGATTAGTGAGTTCCGTATTTTTGTTTAGTTCTTTGCATTAGCATACTACTAATCATTATTAATTAGTATTAATTACAGTCAGCAAATATTTATTGAACACAACACCAAGCACTGTTTGGTGTCATATGGGGACCGCAGAGGAGGCGCTGCCGGGGTTTGTGTCTGGGGAAGGGGTGTGTGTGTGTGCCCGGGAGGTCACCTGACACCTGAGCTGACAGCCGCCAGGGGGATGAGTAGCATTGTTGTGGGGCACCAGGGGCAGCGTCTGTGTGGACTGGGGGCTGGGGGTCCTTAGGGAGCAGCCGGGACCTCGCAGAGTCCAGGGTTGGCCCTTTACGGAGGCCAAGGGAACTGGATGCGAGTTCTGCAAAAGCTTGTCCATCTGAGAAACTATGCGCTGCGTCTCCTGCACCTCACCCCAAGGCTTTGTGGAGCACACACTCCCAGAATCAGCAAAAGTTAAGATCTCAGGGAGGAAGGTGCAGGGCGTGGACGGTGGGGGGATCGTGGGGGTGGGTGGGGTGTGGACGGTGGGGGGTCCCTAAGGATAGGTGGGCTGTGGATAGTGCGGGGTCCCCTGGGTGGGTGGGGTGTGGACGGTGGGGGTCCCCTGGGTGGGTGGGGGTTCCCTGGGTGGGGTCGGAGCTGGTGGCTGTGCAGTGTGGGATGAGGTGTGGGTCGGGCTGGGGAGCTGGTGGAAAGTGTAGAATTTACCCCATTGCTGGGGGACCTCTCAAGTGTGTTTGACCCGAGAGCGACCTGGACCAGCGGCTTGGCCATGTTCCCCACACCGTGGCCTTTTTTGGCTTCTTTCCAGGTCCCGCAGCAAGGCACTTTCCCCAGCTGCTCCGTCCTGTTCTGCCCCCGTCTCCCCGTCTCTGGGGCTGTGCTCTGTGGACTGCGTCTTCACTCTGCTCCTGCACTGCAGCCATCAGTCCCTTTTCCCGCTTTGCTGACCCCAGGCCACCAAGTGTCAGCAGACACAGCCCTGGCTGCAAAGGGAGGGTCTTCCTGGACCTCTGAGCGACTCGGGGAGCCAGTGCCCACTCCCCGTCCCTGGCAGAGCCTCCTGGAGGGGCTGGGCCACGCTCTGCCCTCTGCCCCGACCCGGGTTAAGTCGATCGGGCTGAACAGTGTGAACCCTGCTCCGAGCTGGGGAAGCAGAACTCTGCCTCCTGGAACTCAGCCGCTGCCAAACGCAGGGGCTTAGAGAAAGCCCGGACCCTCAGCACCTGGCTGGGACGCCCACTGGGGACTCCTGCTGGACGAGGCCGGGCGGTTTGTGTGAGGCCCCGTGCCCCGGCCGCAGGGGCCGCCCCTGCCGGCTGGACCCTCGTGGCCACGGGCACAGTGCTTGTGCTTTCTCTGCATGTTTCCTCACCTGTGTGTCAGAGATAATCGCGGTGCCCCTCACAGCACCATTCTGAGGACTAAATGAGAACTGTCAGGAGGCAGTTAGCCGGGCCTGCTGGGTGCTGCGCTTGGGTGGTGCATTCAGCGCCTGCAGCTGTCGGTGAAGGCAGCAGGACGTGTGCTGTTTGTCCGTGGCATACGAGCCATCGCGTGCCAGTCGCATGCTGGCAGTCCTGGGTCCCAAATGTCTTTAACGTAGCCAGATACTGTACTTCTAACCAAATAAGTCGGCTTTGTTTTCTTTCCTATGTCCCAGTATTATTCAAGTTCAACAAATTGACCAAAACCAGTTCAGATATAACTTCGGTGTTATCTTTTAGAACAGAACGTCGTATTCTGCTAATGGTATGAAGTTGCCTCCTCATGAGGATGCCTGCAGATAACGCACTTCGTTTTGTTCAAGTACGCAGTCGCCGGGTCACTTCTTGCAGACACCCTGCTAGGGCCCTCCAGGAGGCCGCGGGAAGGAAGCCCACACCCTGGAAAATGCCCGCGAGTCAGTCGATGGCATCGCTAGCGCGCTCATTCAGCGCGTGCTGGTGTGTGCGGGGCGGGCGGTGACGGACTCGCACCGCGGGCTCGGGAGGGTAAAGCCTGACAGGCTTCCCGAGTTTGGAGCCAGTCTGGGAAGACATCCCCCAGTGTCGTTTGCAATCTGGATTCTTTGGCATTTGCTCCTGTGGCAGTCTTTCTTTTTCCTTCAAAGTGGATTCATCTTTACCACGAATAGGGAAGAGGTTTTCTGACATTGAGCCTCTGCTAAAAAGCAGCGCCACAAAGAAAACTATCAAAGAAACGACACATTAAGGGATTTTGCTGCAGGAAGGGGAATACTTGTTGCTTGTGTTTTGAGATTTCTGTTTAACACAATTAACCTTTGATTTCCAGCTATCCATAGAGATGGCATGGGCGGAATTCATGTGACTGTTAGATGCGGGAGGTTTTTCAGCACAGTGCCCTGCCACTGGCTGCATGTGCATGCTCAACATGGCACCAGACATGCTCACAGTAGACACGCATGGCATGCACACCCAGACATGGACACACACACGACACAGACACATGGACACACAGACATGGACGCACAGACAGACACATGCACACACACACACAGACATGAACACACACACAGACACATAGACATGAACGCACACATGGACACACAGAGATGAACACATGCACATAGATACATGGACACATGGACATGGAAACACACACGGACATATGCACACAGATGCATGGGCACACAGACACGAACACACACACGGATACATGGATATGGACACACACATGGACACAGGCACACAGACACATGGGCACCCATACACAGACATATATACGACACAGACATATACACACATGGACACACAGACAGGGACACACACCATGTACCCATGCACACTACTGTTGCATGAAACACAGGCACACATGTGCACACCACACATGTACACACATGCATTTGTACATCACACACATGCACACTCATATACACATGTATCTACACAGTGTGCACACCTGGTGCACACACAGGCACATGTGCCTCACCTGTCAGGACTCACTGGGAGGGGCAGGCACTGGACACCGGCCGAGGCAGAGCACAGGGTGTTTGGCTGCCCAGCATTCAGCTCTTTCCTCTCTGACTGGAAGTGTGAAGTGGGGCATCCCAGGTCCCCTCAGCCTGTGGGCGCCTCCCTCCCCTGGCACCCCAGGGGCTACATCCAGCCCTTTGCTACCTCCTCAGCCACGCAGGCTGGCCCTTGTGGGTTTGTTTGTTTTTGTCTCTGTGATCATCACTGAGATTTGTGTGATTCAAGGAAAGAGGCTGAACAACCAGGGAGACAGGCACCCACCCTGCAGAGTCTCCAGGGAGAGGCAGGGACATCAGAGGGCAGGGCTGTCAGGGGAGCTGGGTTTGGGCTGGGGAGCAGGGTGCAGGAGGGGAAGCAGGGTGCAGATGGGGAAGTGGGGTGCAGACGGAGGAGCGGGGTGCAAATGGGAGAATGGGGTGCAGGCGGGGGAGCGGGATGCAGATGGGGGAGCTGGGTACAGATGGGGGAGTGGGGTGCAGATGGGGGAGTGGGCTGCAGATGGGAGAATGGGGTACAGGCAGGGGAGTGGGGTGCAGATGGGGGAGTGGGGTACAGGAGGGGAAGCAGGGTGCAGGTGGGGGAGCAGGGTGCAAACTGGGAAGCGGGGTGCAGATAGGGGACTGAGGTGCAGGCAGGGGAGTGGGGTGCTGGTGGGGGCAGGCCCCCGCGGCACGTCCCATTTGCTGTCTGAATCTGTTATCCTGAGGGCTGCAAACTGGTGTGCAAATCCACATCAATCCAAGCCAGCCTTGGAGCTCACCACTCTGGGTTACCCTCGTTTAAATTCAGCTCCCCTCTCAATGGTGGCACATTAAACAGTCCCTGCAAAAACATATGCCGTTTCTCTACTGTAGACCCTTTTTATGCAGAACCAGAAGGTATGCTTCAGTTATCCCAGGACTTCTGAACTTTTGAGGATTTCAAAATAATAGTTATTTTTTTTTCCTTTTTTCTTTTCAGTTTTAGAGATAAAAGAAGTCCTTTAGGCTCTAAAACCTTCAATTAATGTTTGTTCTCATGTTCAGAAAAACACTTTTATCCTGTTTACGTGAATAAAGCTCAGTCCCGTTATGAAATGTACACTGAAGTCTTAATGATCAGTTATGATTATGTAAATTGTGGAGTTGAATTTGACTCCGTGTTTAAAGCATTCTGTCTGCAACTGCAGTACTGCGTTGTAATCTTAGATTCTTAGTGGGATAATTGCCGTCTCGAGTCTTCTTATTTCCTGAGATATGAAGGCAGCCCTGTTCACTCATCACTCATCCCTGGGTTCCCTGGGACCCCCCAGGCCCACCCGAGGCTATTTCCCTGCACTTTTGCCGACACCCCAGCCAGCGCACACGTTAGACTGTGCTTTTCGTTGCAGCTGCAGGTTTGGCAAAAATCACTGGAAGCTTCTGGGAAGATCAGTTGGATATGTGGGATTTACAGTAAGGGGTATTGTGTCACTATTTTTTTGTAAACTGTGTGCCACACACCCTTTATTTCAGTAAAAGTTATGGGGAATTGATGACCTCTGTGTGTTTCCTGGAGAGAAGGTTGTCAGCGTTTACCAGCACCCCACCGAGGAGCTTCCCGGTGACATCACTTCTAGGCTGGTTGTGGTGGAGGCTGACTGCGGTCCCCAGGCCGCACGGCTGGGGCGTGGAGGCAGGTGACCTGTCCCAGGCGTGGAGGCAGGACCGAGCCCCAGGCCGCAGCTTCTGTGGGACAGGTGTCCATCCGTCCGTCAGAGGCTGTGACGGACGCTGGGGAGCCAGGCCCAATGTGGGGGGCCCAGGGCAGGCCCAGGTGTTAAGAGCTTGAAGCTTATCAAATTCAGGGGCCACAGCCCTGGAAAGAGGCCCTGAGGTTGGCGGCAGCTCCTCGGGTGGAAGAGGGGGCTCTGAGGTGGAGCTGGGCCAGGATCCATCCACAGGTGGGCGGTGGGGCCCGCGGGGGGGGGTGGGGGGCATCGTGGTGGCGGGTGGGGGTGGGGGTGGGGTAGTGGGGGAGGGAACCCCTCAGGCCTCAGGCCGGCAGGCAGAGGAGGCGCGCGGGTGGTCGGCCTGGGAGGAGGGTCCCTGGCCCCCAGACCACCTGTGGCCCCAGCCTGGCAGGGAGGATGCAGGAGGGGCTCGGGCTCAGAACCTGCCTGGCCCGGTGTCCGAGCCCGAGGAGGCCACCCTCTGGCCGCCGCAGCCTTAGTTTTCTGCCATAAAATCAGAGCATTTGTCCCGACGCCGCGCAGGAGGTGAAAGGACTGTGGGTCTTGTCAGGAGTCCCGGACCCTGCAGCGCAGTTAACGGTGGCGGGTCTGCAGGAGAGACCCGAGGGCAGCAGCGCCCCGCCCCGGCCCGCCCCCCTCACCAGCCCCGCCCCTTCCCCGCCCCTCCGGCACCAGCCCCGCCCCCAGCCCCGCCCCCACCAGCGCCACCGCCGGCCAGCCCCAGCCACGCCCCCTCTCACCAGCCACGCCCCTTACCCCCGCCCCTCCGGCACCAGCCCCGCCCCGGCCCCGCCCCTCACGCTCCAGCCCCCTCCCCTCGCCCCTGCCCTGCCGGGGTCCCTGAGCCCGGGCGGCAGGTCGGGTCTGGAGCAGGTTCTCCCGGCCGCAGAGCCCATTTCCCTCCTGGAAGTTGGGCAGTTGGCTCCACTGATCCGCTGACAACACCGCTAACCCGCGCGCGCGTTCTGCATCTAGAAATATTGTTACAACTTAAAGCGAGAACCAGGCAGACGAGAACCGTGTCTGGAGGAGGTTCTATGCAGCGTGAGAATTACAGAACCTAGCTGAGCTATTCAGGAGTGAGGACATCTCACTAATTAGTTTACTGTCCCGGGCTTCATGTCGGCGTTGGTGTGCTCGGTTTGCTTGGAGCCAAATTGGGTAAAGTTAGCAGAATATACATTATTACTGTATAAATAGCTTGGGAGAGGACATGTAGTGTTAGCTACTTACAATTAGGATAATTTTGATATCTCAGAACAAGGTTATGTTCTGTTATTGGTGAACTTATAGTTAAGAAGAGACAAAAACTTGTGAAATACAAAGTGCATAAGTTAAGTAATAGCTTAAGGCAGCGGAGAAGATAAATGAGGGTGGATATTAAATGCATGCAGTTCAGAGCAGGGAGGTGACTTCTTCAGGGTGGGGCCTCGGGACTCACAGGGAAGGGCCACGAGGCAGGTGCAGGTGGGAGCTGAGGGGGAGAGCGGGAAAGCGCTGCGGATGTGTGGTCCCACAGAGCAAGACGCACGCTCTTCAAAGATGGTAGAAAAGACACGGAAACGGTTAGGAGAGTCAAAGCATGATTAAGACCTTTCAGATGCAAGTCGATAGGAATTTCTAATGCAAAGAATTATAGACTTAGTTTAGAAGTTTTATAATGCCTAGGAAATTACAATGCACAGTTATAGAAAGGCTCCTGTAGTGGCAAGACTGTGACATCCATTGTGGACATTAGGCCACTTGGAATCAAACATAGAAAATGTGATTTTAATGGGGTGACTGTTGCACTCAGCCGTAGGATGGAAGTCGTGGTAGCCTGTCTCCCTGCATTCACGTGGACTGTGGTAGTTAGAGGAAACTTACCTAAGTTTAGAAGACAAGCTCTCATAGATTCTCCCACACAACCAGCAGTCCTGCTCACACTTCCAGAAAGCCGTATGTGCAGCCAAATGGCTAAATAAAGGACTTTTAAGTCACTAAGTCTTTTGTTGCTGAATGCACTGGAAAATTTCGTTCAGAGTGCCACCATACCTGCACAGGCCTCGAGGGTCTCCTGGGCCCATTTCTCAGGCACACCAGCGAGGAGATTGCCATAGTCCTTCTTACCCTTTTGCAGATTTCACGGTGTGCCCTTGTTATTTTGAGCCAGGCGACTGCACTGGTGGGCGAGGGCTGGGCAGCACGGCCGTGGGGGGGCTGCACTGTCTGTATCCTGCTGCAGATGCCATTCAGCTGGGTCTTGCTCAGTCTAATTTTTTTTGCATGTTCTGTATAATCCTAGTGATTCAGACACAATCCCCAAACTATTACTCCAGAATCTACTCCCCAAATGTAAAACGGTCTTTCTTACTGCTCTAGAGAAAGCAAACACTTTCAGAGTGAGTTCTGCATAGCTGAAATTCCTTGGCAACAGAATAATTCTGAATACTAGCAGAAAATTTATGGATTTCAATTAGGGTTTGCAGTATATTATAATTCCAGTTTTATATTCCATGCAGTTCAGTGTTTTGGATTTTTAATGGGGCTAGTGCAGTAACAATAAAAGTGATTCAAATGTTCTTAGTAATTACAGAGATTTGCTGTTGGCTTTGCGTTAAAAGTGATGGTGATTTATGCTGGGAAATAGCAGTCTCTGGCTCTATTTAGGGCCTCCTCGCTATTAAGCTGCTTATTAGTTATGGTCAGTGATTTAAAGCTTAATAGCTACATTAAAGGGCTGTAAAAGTGTTTATTCCTTAATAGATGATAGATAATTTGAAACAGACAATAGGTTAATTATCATCTTATATATTAAAGAATACACATTAACCCTTTGTTTCTTCTTAGGTCTTTGGAAATTCATTGTAAGTAAATGGAAAAACGGGTGATTGGATGCTGGATGGCTGAGTGCATTCTCCTCTGCCTCTGGGACACAAAGAGTTAACAGCTTTTCTGAGTGTTCCTGAAAATTATTTCTACTTCTCATTCCGCATCCTTCTCTCTGATAAACAAATGTAGGCTCCTTTAGGCTCAGCTTTGTTCCAGGTTGGCTTTTGCTTCAATGAGGCTGAAAAGATCAGGGACTTGGGGCGTCTGGCTGTGGGGGCAGTGGGGGTGCAGGGGGAGGCCTGCGGGGCGGAGTGTCTCATCATCCTCATGGTTAGTAATTACACTTGGTGTGGTGAGCACACAGGAGCCTATGTATGGTGCGTATTTATGCACACACGTATACGATGTGTATATATATAAACATCGGCATGTCCTCAGCGTAGTTTTAGGTAAGATGGGGAACATCAGTGTAAATATCAAGGTGTGTCAGAATAGGAATTTCTTTTAACATTAATTAAATTTTATTTTCAGATTCCTGAGTTAAGGATCTTGCTTATGCTAAATGAAGAAAAAAACTAAGAAAAGGGGACTCTGTCTAAAATTGTTGGATAAAATGAGTAAACGTCTGTGTTACTGCAGATGGCCCAGGCTATGCTGGATGCAGTGAGGAAGCCACCCCATCCCAGTGGTTTAGTGTTGCACACACTTCCAGCTCCTGCAGTGTCCAGTGGGGGGATGGGGGGACTCGGGGCTCCCCCAGCCCTGGGGACTCAGCATCCCAGCCCCTGGCCTCTGCAGGGACTAGAGAGCTCGGGACGCTCTTGAAGCGTGAGGCCAGGGCATGGCCTCTGTCACTTCTGCTCACATCTCCGTGGCCAGACTCCACCAAATGGCCCCTGCTTGTCTGTAGGGGAGCCTGGGAACTTGAGTCTTCCTTTGTGCCGAGAAAAAGGAAAAAGGAAAAAGAAAAAGAAAAACAGCGTGTTTGCTCTGTCTGGTGTGCAAACCTCCTGAGCTCTCTGCACGGAATCCATTGTGTGAACTTATGGAAAAATGCCACAGAGGCGTGACAATTCCGAGATCTCCAGCCCCACTCCTCACCTCCTAGTGGACAAAGCATTGGGGAGAAAAATCAGTGGGCTGTGCCCAAGCTCCCATGTCTTGTGACGTCACCTTGGTGCTCCTCCTCTTTCTCTCCTAGTTTGGGTGCCATGCCGCAGCCGGGCAGGGGAGGTGACACTGGGCCTGCATCCTGCCATGGACCCTGCCCTCCCCCCCTGAATTCCCTTCCTCTCCGGAGATTTGGTGGCACATTCTGAAGGTGGGGCCGTGGGACGCCTCAGTTAATAAACATGGTCCCAGGTTGTATCAGTTTTCTTTTGCTGCATAACAAATTACCCCACATTTAGCAGCTACGGTAGCTCCCCTTCATTATCTCACAGTTCTGTGGGCGAGGACCTTGGGTGGGCTCAGCTGGGCCCCCCTCAGGTCTCAGCAGGTGGGGGCAAGCTGTGGGCGAGTCTGGGCTCCGACCTGAGGCTCCGTGAGGACCCGCCCCACAGGCCCTCTGGCTGTCGGCAGGGCACCCCTCTAGCCGCAGCCTGAGCCCCTCATCCGTGGCGGCTCCCGGTGTGGACAGCAGCTCTCTTCAGGGACAGCGGCTCCTGCATGGACAGTGGCTCCCTGCGTGGAAGGTGGCACCTGAGTGGACAGTGGCTCTCTTTAGGGACAGCGGCTCCCTGTATGGATGGCAGCTCCCTGAGTGGACGGCGGCTCCCTCTTCGTGTCCCTTCTTCAAACCTGTGGTGCGCGCACCAAGACTTTCCCAAGCTTCGAGGCTCTGACTTCCTTTTCCCGAGCTAGAGAAACTCCACTTTCACAGGCTCAAGGGATCAGGTCAGGCTGACCCGAATAATCGCCTTTTTGCAGATGATGTGAAGTAATCGCAGGAGGGGATCATATGTGCCTGAGGGTCACCGGGTCCTTCTTAGAACCCACCCACCGCTCGTCTGCTCAGGGTAGGTTAGAAAGGAAGCCTTGCTTAGTGGAGCCTGTATTTTTGCCCAACTACAGATCTGAAATGGAAGAAAAATTTCTACAGCAAGAATTAGATAGGGAGGGAGGGCTGCTGGGCTTGGCGAGGAGAGGGGATGGTTTCCTTCCAAAGGCTTCTTGATATGCAGAAAATGCTTAAAAAGCAACTTAATTTAGATATTGGGCAAGCAAGATAGTTGGCTTGCTTGAAATTAAGAACAGTATTCATAAAATTTCGGTTAATAAATACAAGAAAAGGATACATTAGTGGCAGCTCAGTAGCAATGCCCATTTAAAGGAGAGAACGGTGGGGTGGGCAGCGGTGGGCCTGGGAACACCTTGAGCTGGGCCTCCGGAGGCGACACTGCGATGCGAGCCACGTGGGCTTGCACACCCCGGACCAGGTGGTTCCATCCGAGCGTCCGTCCCTCGCAAGTCGGCCCCCAGCCCCCACTGTCGTCGGATGGGACACCTTGCCGATGCACACGTCCAGCTGCCCACCCTCTGTACCCCCTCCTGAGCGTGCTCCCCCGGCTGCCCTGCTCTCAGGGCTGGGGGGCTCGGCGAGTCCTCCCCAGGTGCACACGGGGATGGCTGCCTCCCTCCCATCGTTGCCCCAGGAGGCGGTGCAGATTTCCTGAGGACCCTTCCCCAGCATGAGCCCCTTCCTTTGTATGGGCTCCTTTACCTCTCTCCTTTTGGACCTCTCCAGCTGACAAATGTGGGTGCTCCTCCAGCTCAGGGTGGGACAGGAATCTTCCAGGCCCCAGAGAATCTGCGTCCGGTGAGCAGGCCGAGAAACTGAGCTCCGGATCCACGGCAATGCCGGCCACGTTAAATGGAATTTTGTTGCATCAGTGCAGTGTTGACCCAGGGATTTAAAAAAAAAAACTGTTTAATTGTTTTTTAGTGTTAGGGTTTTCTAGAACCAACTATATATATAATATATATATATCTTTAAAGAGGTTTACTTTGGGGCCCTGGCTGACGTGATTGTGGGGGGTGGGCAGCAGGTGGAAATTCCAAGGAGGGCTGAGGTTGTTTCGTCTTGAGGCAGAATCTCTCCTTTTCTCCAGAACCCTGGGCGAGGCCCCCACCGTGACTGAGGGTCAGGTGATTCTGGATGCGAATCCCGTCCACAGACTCTCCCCGGCGACGCCAAGGCCAGTGTCTGACCAAACAGTGGGCACCATGACCCGGCCTGGCGGACACATAAAAGTAGCTTTAAAGAGCAGACTGTTTTCTGTAAAATGTGTGCTTTTCGGGTAACTTGGATAGAATTATGACCGTAATGCTGCCAGTTAACTTTGAGCTGATTTCTGGGAAGCACCCTATTGCAATGTCTGTGAAATGAAGAAATCTGCAAATGAGGACTTAGAGATTTCTAATGCTCCCCCAGAAGCCCCCTCGTGCTGTGCTTTGTCTTCTTGCTGGAGCAAGAGCTGCTGTCTTCGGGTGAGACTTCAAGTCTCCAAGAATTGGGCTGGAAAGCTGGTCCCAGGCAGGGAGGCACGGAGGGCTCCTTAAAGCAGATTCTTCCTCTGTGCTTGGCTTCCCATGAAAACGAAGGCATGGCATGATCAGTGGTGTCCTGTGCTCTAAGGACCTTCTCACATCTCCCCAGAAGCCGTGTGCTTCTGCACCCCAAGTGCTTGGAAGCAGCTCAGGACGTGCTTTGGTGGATGGAAGGTGAGGAGATGCAATGCCTTCCTGGCAGCAACTTCCCAAAAGTGCGAGTGGTTCCCTCAGTCCCAGTGACTGGCAGCGTTCCCGAGAGGGACCACATCAACTGTGGTCCTGCAGCAAAGAAAATGAACACAGCGGAGCCACGCTGGAGTCGTAGCATGAATGAGAATGAAACTTTGCTGCTGTAAACTCCTGTACTTCAGGGGTGGGGGGGTGGGGGGGGGTACTTGTTACCACAGCATAACTGGCCCACCCTGACTGATACATGTGGCTGGATACTTGCACACCTGTTCAAGTCCTGTGGCCACCGCTGAGCAGCCAACTGTGCACAGGCTCTACCAGCATCCGCAGGTGCAGCCCCCAGCCCCGTGCCGGAGGCCCGAGCCCCGGGCTTCTTGCTGCAGGTGCAGCCCACCCATGGGAGCCAGCTTGGTGCTCACACACGTGTGAACATGAAGTGCAAGGAGACACACTGTCCTGGCACCCCGTGGCAAGTGGGTCATGGCGCACAAAGGCTCCCCTCTCTTTTCTTGTATGTGTGGTTCTGAGATGCAGAATCAAGCGTCACAGCCCAAGGGGCCCCCTTGGAAATGCTGTCTGGGGTCGGCTTTCTCTCTCTGCCCTCCCCCTCCCCTCCGTCCTTCACCCCTGCTCTCTGGGCCGTGTTTGCAGGAGGACGGCCTGCGCACAAGCTTTCCGGGGTGAGAGGCTCACACAGTGTGACCCACAGGATGTTTCCCGCCGGCAGAGTGGGTGCTTGAAGCACTGCGTTTATAGCAGCTTGTGAAGCACGACACTCTGCTACTCAACATGGAAGTTATTTCTAGATTTGCTGATCCACAAATAATAGATCCATTTTGTTCTACACCCATCGTGAGACCCTGCATCTTGGTTGGGGAAAGTTGATAATTTGGGGGGACTCAGTGTGTTGGATAGCATGTTGTTAGGTGTTTAAATGCTAAAGCACTGTTGGGGGTGGTGGAAATGTTGGAGAAACTCCTGCTGCCTCTCAGCTCAGAGTCACCCCTTGGTGAACGGGGGAGTCACCCGGGGTTTGGGGCACCTCATGCAGGAACTGAATTGGCTGCCACCCCCAGAACCCTGAGAGCACAGGTTTGGACCCTCCAGCTGCCGCGTTACAGCATCGTCGGAGCACAAGGTTCAGGGACAGGACCCCCATCTGGGGGAGGGACAAGTGTGGGGATGTCATCTTCAGCTGTTAAGAAGATTCTGTTCTTTTTTTGACATAATTGAATCCTTGATTGTGATGCTCTTACATGAATCATGAAATTCTAAGCGCTAACAATGCAAGTGTGATTTTAACTAAGGCTTTTTTTCTCAATGAGGATGGTGAGGGGGCAGGTGCATCTCTAATCTTAGATTAGTCTACGTGAAGCGGTCAGCATGGTGTCTTCATTTAACCTGCATGAGCTGTGTGCACATTCGGTCCTTAAATGAAAATTCAGGTGCTGGTAGGATGTGACGGTGGGAAATGGCATTTTGCATTTTGCATTTGGTCTCCAAGGGAGTGCTTGGCCCAGGAGACGTGCCCCTCAGCAGGTCTGGGCTGATTTAGATGCCCGCCACCAGGAAGGGGTCACCTGGGTGACGAAAGCCAGTGCCCAGGAGTGTGTCAGGGCCAGTGCTGGGAAGTTCCGAAAGCCCGAATCCTGGACTTTGAATCTTCTGGAAAACGTCTACCTGCAGATCCTTTGTCTTTGCCTGTAGATGCTTCCCTGGCTCTGTACAGATTCCAGGAAACCCCCGTCCTTTCTGGTGCCCCCGGGACAGGCGTTCCGCAGGAGCTACGTGGGGAACCTGTGCATTGCCGGGTTCTACCTCCGGCTGCAGCGCTGGATTCCGGGAGCAAACGGTCAGCAATTCTGAGGCCCCGTGGTGGGTGCGTGGAGGGGAGAACAGATGCCCTGGCCTGTTTCTCACCTGCTCCTGCCGAGTCGTCTTCCTGCCGCGCCCCGTAGAATGCAAGCGGTGGAGGCCAGTGGGTGGCTGTTTGAAGTGGGGGTTCTAGTAGGTTCCTGATGATCCTGGGGGTTGACTTTTCCTCAGTTTTAGCCAATTTTTATTTTAATATATTTGGCTTTCTACAAGGGCCCATTTTTAGCTTTGATGATTGTGTTCCCCTTGGAAAGTAATTCCCAATCCAGGAATTGGGGAATAGACCCTGGAGACTTAGTACAAGAGGCCCCAGCCCTGTTTGCACACTGGCCATCGTTGGTGGATCTTCACAAAAATCATGTTTTGTATAAATTTGACAGTGTTCTTAAATTCACGGTGACTGTAAAATGATATATTTCTCGATCAGTGGGCAGAAGGAAAGTAAGACAAACATATGAGTGAGGTTACTCTTTGTGCTCATGTCTTTGTGTGTCTATATGTGTGTATTACATGTCTGTGTCCCTGTGTGTGTGCATGTCTGTGTTCCTTCATGTGTGCAAGTGTCCATGTATGTCCCGCATGTGTGCAAGTGTCCTTGTGTGTCCCTGCCTGCCTAAAGTGTCTATGTCCCCTCATGTGTGCACATGTCCCGGTGTGTCCTTACATGTGTGCACATGTCTGTGTGCATGTTTCTGCATGTGTGTGCATGTGTCTGTGTGTGCCCCTGCCTCTGTGCACGTGCCTGTGTCCCTGCATGTGTGCATGTGTCCCTGTGTGTGTGTCCCTCCCTGCATCTGTGCATGTGTCTCTGTGTGTCCTTGCCCATGGGTGTGAGGCCATGTCCCTGAGTGTCCCCATGGCCCTGGCAAGGCCACCCACAGTGCAGGAGATGCACACCTGCACACACCTGCACACACCTAGACACACACATGCATGCACATGCACAGACACGTGCACACAGACACACCATACACAGACACAGACACACACACAGACACACGGACACCCAGACCTGCACTATATTTACTCTTGCTGTTTTTAATGACTCAAATGTTGAGAACACTTCTGAGTTGTACCTGTGAATTCTGGAGGTGTGGACGATGGAATGGAGAGCCCGTGGATCTGGAGGAGCCGCCGAGCGTCTCTCGTCTCGAGCCCCTGGAGTGCCCTGGAGGGACGCGCTGGTGGAGAGCAGCCCCGGGACTGCTGACTGCGGCTCTCCACGGAGGTCCAGGCCCACCCGTGTGGGTCTGGGGTCTGCCCGGCTGCCCCCTGCAGAGGCCTTTCGAGCAACTGAAGGTCCATGTGGGCTTAGTTAATGGAAATTCATCATTTTTCTCTAGCGAACAGAGAGGAAAATACACCCCTTCCGACATTCCAGGCCACCGTTCCCCAGTGGAGAGCTGGTGGATGAGAGGGAGTCATAAGTAGCAGTTGCATCGTGAGGGCTCCGTCAGTCACGGAGGGGCGTGGGCGGGTGGTCTTGGGGATGCTGCCGTGGGGGTCAGGAGGGGTGGTGTCCTGCTCTGGCCGGGGAAGCTCCAGGTAAAGCGAGGCTGGGGGCACCCCTCCCTGTGCGCCCCTCCCTGTGCACCCCTCACCCTGCGAGCACCCACCACTCCAGGGTTGGGCCAGGCGCCAGTGCGGGAGGAGCCGGGCGGGCAGAGCTGCCCTGGAGCCTTGGCTGGGGCAGTGCGGGGCACCTCCGACACCCTTTGCTGGGACGCAGCCCTGAGCCGCACAGAAACCGTGTGGACTGTGGAGAGGCTGCCCCGGGACGGCTCTTTCCCCGCAGGGAATCCGGGGTTCAGTCTGCTGTGACCCACTGCTGAGCGGCTTCTTTGGACTACGGCACCACAGCAAAGTGACTAAATCATCCCGCAGGCACCCGCCACTGCCTGTGTGGGGAGGGGGCTCCCCAAACCAGAGAGAGAAGTGGACTGGAAGTCGGTTCAAAACCACATCAACTGTGTTTGACCCGCAGGGTGAGGGTTTCTTTCTTCATTAAGTGGCGTGTTCTGCCCCCCACCCCCAATGAGAGCACTAACCCGACGAGGGGATGGTCCGTCCCCCACCCCAGAGGGCGGCCTGAAAGCCACGTGCGAGGAGGACGGCTGAACACACGTTTCGGTGGTGGGAAGCGAGCGCCGCGTCCCCGTGGCAGCGCGGGTCGTTGGGGAAGCCAGCGGCGAGGGCCCGCTGGCACCTTGTTGGCCCCACAGTGGCCCCGGGTTCCTTTCAGCCGCTGGCCCCCGAAAGCGCCTCGGGGTGCACATTTAGGCTCATGTCCATTCCGGGGAGTGGGTCCAGCGGGATATCACCGTGGGACCGGCTGATTGTGTGGAGGCGGTCGCAGGACCACGAGGCTGCGTGAGCTGAGCCCACCCTGCGCCCGCCCCATCGTGGCCGGCGTCCGTCTGTCCCCCTCCCCTGGATTCCAGATCGATGTCAGGTTTTTGTCGATCCAAAGACTCAGCGGGTTCGGAGGCTGCTGCTCACTGTGCGAGGACTGCAATGACTTCACATTCGCATCTTCAGGCAAATTCGGGGTGCAGTGTGGGGTGCCTGCTGGCCGGAGCCTGCCAGAGGCTTTTTCTTTAGGCTCCTGTCTTCCTGGTTCCGGTGAACTTTACAGGGACGTCGGCAGAGCTCTCACGTGGCACAGACATCTGGAAACTTTCCTCGGGGTGGAATGTCCTCAAGACACAGCCCCATCCCCTGGGACCCTCGTCTTTCCACACCATTGTCCCTCCGTCTCACGGAACCCTGATGCTCACCAAAGGCACTTCCTGTTTTCTGATACAAACAGCTGGTCCTCTTGCACCTTACGGTATAAAGCAAGATCATTTTCCGTGAACGCCTTTTCATTCATTTGCCTGTTGGAGCCTTAAACGCTGAGCACTTCGCCCCGCTTGTGTTAAGGTGACCTCCCTGCTCCACGGGAAAACACGCTGGCCCGGGGCGACGTCACCATACTCTCCACAGTTCACAGCAAGGGGTGGTTTTAACAGTGGCCTTGGCTTGGAGACAGGTTTATTTGGTGACTATTTGAATATATTAATCTGGAGTAAGATTTTCTTACTTGGTGTTACAGGGGGAATAAAGAGGCCTGGAAGCAGCTGGATTCTCTGAGCTTTGGTCCTGATGGTGTCCATGCATTCGGATGCGAGTCCCTGATGATGTTACCCCAGCTAATTAATAATGGCATTTGTTAGCATTTTGACAATAGCAGGTGGTAGCTGAGCAGGGTGAAAATGGCATGCAGGCAAACAAGTTATTGTGCCCTAGAGAAATGTGCAGAGTTGTGGTTTTTAAAATCCTTTAATGATGCCTGCAGTAGGATAGTTTGTTCCCACTTGTTCTAGTTTGCTAATGCTGCCGTCATGCAAAATACCAGAAATGGATTGGTTTTTATAAAGGGAATTATTAGGTTGCAAAATTACAGTTCTAAGGCCTTGAAAGTTTCCCAACTAAGGCATCCACAACAGAATACCTTCACTGAAGGATAGCTGATGGTGTCTGGAACACCTCTGTCAGCGTGGAAGGCACGTGACTGGCATCTGCTGGTCCTTTGCTCCTGGGTTCTAGTTTCAAAATGGCTTTCTCCAAAATGTCTCTGGGCTTCTGTCTCTCTTAGCTTCTCTCTCTCAGCCTCTGTGCATTCTTGCTTGTTCTCCCAGGGCATTTCTCTCTAAGCATTTGTGAGTCTTGTCTTAGCTTCTCTGGGGCAAACACTGGGCTTCATCTCTTAGCTTAGCATCTCCAACCTTCTTCTGCTGCATCCCCAAGCGTCTCCAAGTGTCAGCGTTTGTGTCGGCTCTTAGCTTCTTTCCAAACTGTCTCTCTCAGCTTCTCTGAGCTCCTTCTCCCTGTGAGCTCTTTTAAAGGACTCCAGTGATCTAATTAAGACCCACCCTGAATGGGTGGGGTTCACACCTCAGTGGAAATAATCTAGGTAATCAAAAGGTCTTGCTCACAGTTGGGTGAGTCACATCTGCATAGAAACACTCAGTCAAAAGGTCCCACCCCGCAAGATTGGGTTAAAAGGTCATGGCTCTTCTGGGGTCCGTAGCAGTTTCAAACCGCCCAGCACTTCCATTAGAAGGCTCCATTGAGAGATAAATCTTGGGGTGTGGTTAGAGAGATAGGGGCTAAGAAAACAGAACAACGTTGATTCAACCTTTCCCGAAAGCTTTTCTAACTGAACAAATATGAACATAAGCAATACAATTTGTCTGTTGTATCAAAATTCACAGCAAAGGCTCAGGGGCCTCCCCCTCCCTGGTGCTCTCTTCCTTCCGCTCCTTCGTCCGTGTCAGATCTGTCTGTCTGTCCAGGACCCTGGGCACACAGCAGCCTCCTGACAGGTGGGCCATGAACCTGCTGCCTTTCCCATTTCGGGGGATCGCTGAAACAGTGTTGGGGTTTGCACTGTCAACACCTGTGGAACTGGGGTTACCTAGCATAATAGAAACCTGAGAGCACATACACTGTTGACCACAAACCAAATGGTGTGCTGCTAGGCTCCCACTTTCTAAGGACTTCTTATTCGTCTCTTTCCATCTGACGGACGACTATGATCTTTAAATGCCCGTGTGAAAAATCACTGTTTGTGCATGCAGTGGTTATGACTAAGGATGACTGGGAATCTCTTTTATTTTGGGAGGTGCATTTTGATTCACACTTGCAGATAAGTTGATAGATACGCACCCTTTGAATATGAGACAGGTGGCCTTCAAAACATCTCCTGTCTGCCAAGGTTGCTAAAATGTAATATAAAGTGTGATTTAGAAATGCAAGCTATTACAAGGTAAGAGTTTTCTCCATCTGCTTTTCTTAGAAGTGTAAAAGGAAAAGGAGCAGAACCGGTTAAACAGAACATAGGCTAAAAAAGAATAAAATATACTTTTCACCTTTTAGTTGAAAGATACAATTTCTAGATCCCAAGCAGAGGCTCTTGAGCTGCTTTCAGAAGTCCACGCAGTACCCGAGAAGGACGGGTGTGAGTGGACGTGGACCAGGAGCCCGCGGTGGATGGGCAGCCTGGGTGGAGGACACGCAGTAACGGCTCTGTTCACCCCACAGGTCCCTGCTGGCCTCCTAGATATCTTAATGTGTTGGCCGAAGCCCTCCCAGAGCCGCTAGCTCCCGAGAGCTCGCGGAGGACGATGGGTGCCGACGACTGGAGCGGGCACAGGCCGCCTTCTTCCGTAGAGCGACGTGGATGCCTCCCTGGAAAAGCTCGGACACATTCTGGAGTGACTGACTTACCAAGCCGGGGACCCAGCTGATCACAGCTGGAAGCGAGGCGGCAAAATGGCGCACGCAGAAGGTCCCGGGTTCGCCGTCAGACGACGCGCTGCTGGGAGATAGGGCTCTGCGCGTTCCGGCATCCCCCGTTCCATGAGATCTTGATGGAAGTAGATGAGGTTGGCTGAGGTGTTTGGGTAAAACTCATTTTAATTATAGTAGAAGACAAAAAGTTGGGGTTTTTGCTTTTGAAATGTGCAAATGAGCTTTTAACTTGAGAGCAGTAGCTTTAATTTTGTATTTTAATGTGCTTCTCTTTCGCTTCACATAAGCCCATGTTTTCATAAATTGAGATACTCTTTGTAATTCTATATAGAATAGTTGGGCGAGGGGATTCTTATTTTAAGGTGCTTTGTGTAGGTATTTTGTATGGAGATGCAGCCATAAAGCTGGCGACTTTAGGAGCATCGCTGAGGGAAGATTTCTTCTAACGCCTTTTAAAAATTAGGTCTGGTCCCCAACAGGGGGAGGAGCAGCCTTGGCTCCAGAGCTGGCGCCCCTTGCCCGTGGGCACGTCTGGGGCACCCCCAGCTCCGAGTCCCGTGCCTCGACCTCTCCTGGCCGTTCCTGACTCCAGGCCTGGACTGGAGCATCGTGGACGTGCGTCACCACTGCCGCAGGACACTGGGGGTGGCCGGCGTGAGGCCAGCGTGGTCCTTGCCTCCAGGGGCTTGGCCGGGAGGACGGGAGACGTGCACCGGTGGCAGCCGGCCGGCCCCGCTGTGGGCCCCGGCACCTGGCAGAACCCCCCGTCCCGTCCTTCCCGAGAAGAAGCTGCCACCGCAGGCTGATGCCTGTGCCGAGGGGGCACGACTGCCGCGTCCACTTCTTCCTCCAGCTCCGCAGTCCTCAGCTCGAGGGGCAATTTCCTTCAGTGCCACTTCAAGAAATTTAAGGACCAAATACTTTAGTTACTTCTAGAGAATAACTCAGGCTCTGGGGAATGCCATTCTTAAATAAAAATACCATTCTCAAATAAAAATGCAAGGAAATCAACTCTTAAAAGTGTGGATGAGTGTCCTTTACAGCAAGCGTGGCTTGCAGTTTTGTAAGCATTGTATTCCTTCCCACCGGCCGTCGTTCCTTCCGGCGAGCCGGTGTCTCTGACGTTACCAGGGTAGACAATCCACAGGGTGCTGGGTCTGTGCGGACGTTATTTGTAGTGATGTTAAGTAGCCTCCTCCTGGAGGCTCCATATCCAGGTGCTGCAGTGTGACGGAGTCATTTCCCAGATGGATATTTGTTCCTAGAAAGGACCCAATTTCCAAAAAATCTATTATCCTATTGTCTTCCCTAGGGGCATGCTGAGGCAATCCACTGCAAGCGAAAAAAAAAATGATCTTCAGTCATTTCAAGTTTTATTTTCTATTTGAGTAATGTCTAACTTTAATTAACTTGCCAAATTTAAACCTGTGCTTTGTTGTTGCTATTGGAATTTGAAAATAATTGACGACCTACCTAAGTTAAGAGTCACATCTGAAAGGGTGCACAGCCAATGGATTGTAAAGGCTTCTGGTTAAAGCAAGAGGAAAAAGCCTTTGAAATAAGCAGAGCAGCATTGAAAGAAGCCCATTAATTTCTTTGCATTAAATCAAGATGAGGTAAGAGCGTGTAAGAGAAAGGAATTCCTCCTACCCTGGATATATCTGGAGATAATTAGTCTTAAGGAGAATCATTTTTTTTTTCAGGTTGTGTTTTCTTTTATTTGAACTCTAATGATATCCTCAATTTTTGAATATCAAGGAAGTAGCAGTTGTCTGGATGGCAGATATGTTATCCAGATTAGAGATTATCTTGATTTATACTTCCTAGAACATCAAAAGAGATTAATTATAGACTTTTATTTCATTATATTGAGGACTTTGGAGGATTAGAGCAAAATTTTCTGCATTTCGTCTTGAAACAAAATTTTGGCGATGAGGAAAGGTTTTAGCCCCGTAACATATTTCCCAGCGTGACTTAAAGGCTCCTTCTCACCGCGGGGCAGCGCCGACCCAGTGTTTTGGGAAGGGGGGTCTGCAGCCGCCCCTCATCCAGGGACGCTCGGGGGACCGGCCGCGTGAGGTGCAGAGAGAGCCGTGGCTTGCTCTGCGCTTGCTCCGGAGGGACTCGGATCCGAGTTCAGGGCCTAGACTTTCCTACCAGTGCTTTCCTGTGCCGAATCTGCTAAGGACAGAGTCTGAGGTGTAGCTCAAGAATGAGCCGGACCAGTCATTAAACTCATCAAAGCTTCCCCTTTGTCCGAAAAGTGGGAAAAGAAACACCGCCTGTGGTTCTCCGGACTTGCATGTCGCAGGGCCCCCGGATGCCGACTCCAGCCGTCCCTTCCCTTCCTCCCTTCAGCAATCTGGAGGAATCACTGCTAAACAACCAGAAACGCGAGCACACCCTGCAAGCCCCTGAGGCTGCTGGACCAGGCCCCGAGCCTTCTGCAAGGAGGGCATGGCGTGGCAGCGCCGCTCTTGGTGGCTGGTCGCTGCTGACGGATGGAGGGGAGGTGACGAGAGGAAACACTGAGGGGTTTTAGGCCAGCACGTTTCACGTCTGGGAAGGCAGCCACGTGGCTGCCCATGAGAGCATTTCTCACCTTTGCTCTTTTTATACAGCTTCAGATTTACGAAGGCCTGCAAATTAGAGGGTGGCGTGTGGGCATTCCTGTCTGACTTTATAGATTAGGAGGGCAGGCGGACTGCCGTGGCGGCTCCTGGCTTGAGTCCGGCCGGAATGTGGAGAGAGGGTGGACCCGCGGACTCTCCGGGTGAGGAGAAGGCTGACCCCGGCGTGGGAAGCTCCTGCCTGGACACGGGCCAGCCGTCTGGATATTTCCATGTTGATGGGGCGTTGAAGCATTACAGAAAGGTTAAGAAAATTAAATGCTTTCACAAAATGTTTGAATTATTTAAGTGTTTCAACATTCATTTAATTGAATCTCACAGTACTACGTTCAGTCAGGTGGAAGATTTCCGAATGTCTGAGTAGATACCGGACAAAGGGCAGAAGATGATATCCAAGGACTGACCAGGGAAGTGTGTGAGTGACCAGCCCTGAACGCCATTCTCCACCCAGACCAGGCGCGGGGGCAGGACACCCCCGAGACGCCGCGGGGCCTGTGTGGAGGACGTCACGCAGGTGCACACGGAGGTGCAGAGCACAGCACGTCAGCTGCGCTTTCCCTTCTAGAATCTTCACATTTACTCTCCTTAGCACTTTCATAGTCTCCGACCAGACATTCCTACGTTAGATGCTATTATATCAGATTCTTTGATTAAAGAATCCTCTTCAGCTTTCTATTCTCTGTCTCTGAGATAAACTCAAATAACTTTCCGAGTTCATGATCATTCATCACTATTTTACATATTTCCACAAAAAACAAAAAAAAATATTTCATAAAAATGAACAACATAAGTTTTATTTATCTAAATAGGTGTTTTTGTTAACTCATTTAAATTCCTGGAAAAGAGGTTGTATTTTTTATGGCTGTGGTCAAAAGTTACCTTTTTAGAGGAAAACAAGAGGCTAAACATTCTACATTAGGAGCTGGATGATTTTTTTTTTTTGACATTTTTGCCAAAATTTCTTCCACTGGAAGAAAAGGAAGGAAGTCAGCTTTTCAGTCTTATTCAAGATGGGAAATGTCTCTTACAGTGTATTAAGATGAATTTCTCATTTTATTCCCACAATGAAATACTGACCTGCTAGCTTAAGCACCGAGTGGGCTGTTGGCTGGGCCGATGCTGGGGCCCTGCTGTCCGTCACGGGTGTTTCCCTGCTCCTTCGGCTCAACTACGTTCGAGTCCCTCCCTGGGCCGCGGATGCCATTAGGATTGGAACGTTCTGTCCCTACAGAGTGGTGCACGTAGCCGGCTGACCTGCCTGTGCCTTCTCCCGTGAACGTGTCGGCTTCCTGGCGGTTCTGCCGCGGCCTCTTTGTCTCTTGCACGTTTTGATGAGTGTGATGGTGGATGTGCATCGTTTAAATGAAGTGATGCAAATGTGTATGGTGCTGTACGTCATGGCTAGTGTGGGCACAGGAAGGAGAAAGCAGATCTCCCCACGGTACACGCAGAGGCGGAATAAATGCACCGTGCCCCTGCCACGCCCTGGTGAAAGCCGCTCTCGAGGCCGTGGTTCTGTGCCTGAAGCGGGGCCCCCCAGGGGTGACGGTCGGAGGGGCGGGAGTGGGGATCCCCCCACGCACCCTGGGGAGCACTCCCTGGAGCCCGCACCTTCGGAAGCCAGTCGAGGTCCAGTGAGAGAGAAGCAGCATCTCTGCGGTGGCCAGACCGGAGCCCTGGGTTCGAGTCCTGCCTCGTCCGACAGAACGTGGTCGTGGATTCGGCACGGGGCTGGCGCCGACGGGCAGCTGGAAGGCGATTTGAAGGCATTCCGGAGGAGAGCTCGGGTTGTGTCTGAGAACACGTGTCTTGTCTGCATAATGGTGAACGGCTGTTTTTATTCTGAACACAAGAGGAAAGTAACTTTAAAGCAGGAACAATGTAGGGTAAATTTTAGGAAGAAATATGTAAAGCGTGTTTTAGAAATGGAAGGAGCCTTAAGGGGGGTTTGGTCTGATTCAGAAACTGTGTGGTTGCGCCCCTAAGAGCCGAGCCCGCCTGCCCAGCATCCATGAGGGGCCGCAGCTGGAGGTCGAGGGTCCCTAGCCCCTCTGGCCCGGGCCTCTCGCTGGTGTCGGGTCCTGCGAAGCGAACTTAACGGATCCGCGGGATGTTGGGAACAAGACAAGGGCAAGACAGAAACTTTCGGAAATGATCCTTTTGTTCCTCACATGGTAGAAAGTCCAGGAGAGCAAATAATCTCCCTGTCACGTACTCAGCACAAAGAGCCCGAGTGAGCGGGGGAGATGCCCCGTCACAGCTGGTCTCCCGGGGTTGCCGGAAACTGCACAGCTTGTGGGGGGAAGACAGCCGCTCCCCACGCCCCTCGTGTCAGGTCAGAGAAGAGCGGCCGATCACTACTGGAGGGAGGCTCTCTCCGCCTCGGGGGGCTGCCACTGGGAGGGAATTCCGGGTCTGATCGGGGTCAGGGGCTGCTTGCTCCCGGCTTCCAGGATTAAGGTCCCCGGGCCTTTTCATTAGTGTTCACAACGTCCCGCAAGAAGGGAGGAGGTGGGGGAGTGTGGCCCGAGGGTGGCCTGAGGGTGGCCCGAGCGTGGCCCGAGCGTGGCTGCTTGGCGTGTGGCTGCCACCTCCCTGGAGGAGGATGGCTGGGTGGGAGCTGGGTGATAGCCGTGTCACAGGCCTCTGTGACTTCCCAGGCACCTGCAGAAGGCCCATCCTTCTAGAATGGTCCAGCCCATGGTTTTCAAGACACAGCCGCAGAACCTTTTGTTCCTCAAGCCTCTGTGGGGGCTCCAGGGCCAGCATTGTGGTTTGAAAACCTGAATTTTGGCTCAGATCTTGGGCTTCAAGCCGCCTTGGTCCAACAAACATGAGAAAAGTCAGTGCTGGTGGCACCAAAATGCATGTTGGCGCTCAGGGAAAGGCGTGTGTGCAGACACCTGAAGAGGGGGTTTCTGTCATGAATAAAATCCATTCGCATAAGATAGGTGGTCTATTCCCAGCCATCTGATCCCAGTGAGAATTTTTTGTTAATTTAAAAGAGGACTCTTGAATGATTTGTAAATGAGAAACTTACTTTCCTCCCTCCCGGAGCTACCGTGAGGACCTAGTCCATTTGTGCAATTATGGACATGATTTTGGCCAAGTTCCCCACTTCAAGCCGCATCCATCCTTCAAGAGCAGGACGTCCCAGGAACATCACCTGTGTTTTGGCTGATTGACGAGCAGTGATTGTGCACGGTGTATGTTCAGTGTCTTTTACATCCATCTAGCTCCACCAGTTTAACTTTGACTTCATTTTGGAATGAATTGGCTAATGTAGCAGCATTTTCAAAAATAGCCATTTTGAGGGAAGACTATATGTCTAATTTTTTTCAGTCCTTGCCTGGGTATCAGAAGCTCTGAATCCAGTCTTGGCCGTCGTGGCGAGTAGCCGTGGAAGCCCCTTCCCTTTACGCCTTCGCGTGCTCAGCTCGGAAGCTTTGCCCGAGCTCCTTGGCTCCAAGTCTGGGGAAGCAGCTGGTGCCCGGGAGGTCCCCACGCCCTTCGGCAGAGTCCTGGGGGCTGCGGGTCTGGGGGCCCTCACGCACCGTGAGCCCACCTGCTCTGTTGTCCCCGGTGCGGCTTCCTCGGTATCTGTGTCCAGGCGCTGTGGACGGCGGGCGGGCAGCTCTGAGCGAAGGATGAAACGCGCTTTCCCATGCACAAGGACGCGCGCAGCTGTGGGAGTCGCCTGACTGCGTGGCGAGTCGGTGTTTCCCTTTTCCAGGAGCACCGCGGCCTTCGCCCCAAGCCCAGGAGACCGGCTTCTCTTCATCAGAGTTTCACCTTGGACTGCGGTTCTGTTGGCACCAGATCCCATAAAGGCAAATAATTCATAAAATAAAGTTGAGTCTACTGGTTTAGGTTTTCTTCTGCAGAAATATTTCAAACAGTGTAATTTGTGAAGGCACGTGGAAAGGCTAAAATGCCACGCTATTTGAATTAAGATTTTACTTTATGTTTTCTTAATCTGAATTGTGAGGGGAAAATGTCCATGACCGCCATTCACGGAGTTCCAGTGTGTGTCAGCGTCTGGCTGCTGCCGGACAGATACGAGGGAGTCCTGCAGCGGGTTCCCCACGCGCGTGCTGCCCTCCTAGGCTGCATGTTGAACACACCCCCTTTTAGGGATGTTTGAAATAATTTTGGGACCCGTGATTTTGTCCCCGGGTAAGGGTTTCTCACAGAGGCTGCTCAAAGGTGGAAAGGAGCGGTGTCCTCGAGGGCAGCCGGCCCGAGCCCACAAGGCCACCGAGAATCTGCCTCCTGGCCGAGGGCTCCGGCGGCCACGGCTGCACCTCGTCTCAGGGTGTGTCTCGGGGTGCTCCCCTGATGTGTGGATTCCGGGAAAGGGAGGGGACGTGAACATGTGGGGGCTGCGGAACTGGGTTTTTTCTGGTTTTCCGTTGTCCAGGGAAATGGCCACAGGATGACGGAGGCTGTGTCTGGGATGGAGGGAAGGTGGGTCCCTGCTGCCTGTCGGCCTGGGCAGGTGTGGCAGGAAGAGGGCACCTGTGGGGGCTCTGGGGACATGGGGACTCAGGCCACAGTCGCCTCCAGTACGTGTTGGGAGAAGGCTGGCCTGTGAGAGCCAGGTTGGCACAGTGCGCTCTGACTCTGCACCTGTGCCTTGATGTGTGTGTCCTGCAGGGCCAGCGGCTTCCCTGGCCACGGTGAGGAGGGGGCGTCCAGGGGTTACCACAGAGGGGGTGCTTGGTGCCAGGGTCTGGGGTCTCAGATGTGCCCGGATGCAGAGACCCTGGGCAGCACCTGCGAGGAGGGCAGGTGGGCTCCGCTCAGCCCCTGCACGCACGTGTCAGTTGAGATGCTTTTCGACTGACGGCAGCTGTGGGCTCATTGTCATTTACCCTCTGCACGGTGCAGTCACAGCAGGAGCCCCGTGTCCTGTGAGCTGCTGGCCCTGCCCTGCACCCGGGGGTGGGGGGCAGCCCTGAGCAGGTGCCTCCACCGGACCGGCCCGCGAGCCGAGGGGCAGGTGCTCTCCTGACCTGCCCCAAAGCTGCCCACGGAGGGTTTTCATTCCGTCCTCAGAGGGTCATTACGTGGTCTGGGGGCCGAGGGGTGAGGGCTTGCAGCCAGGCCATGTACCCCCACCATGATACCCCACACATACCCCACAGCCTCACCTGGGTGGGGGCACCCCACAGGGACGGCCTCACTTGACCTAATTTGTCCAATCTTTAAAGTAGCTCAGTGACTGCTGCTGCCCCTCCCCTTCCACAGGAGGTGAACTGAGGCACGGGGCCTGCACTCTGTGGGAGACCCCCCCCTGTAAACCGAGGCACGGGGCCTGCGCTCTGTGGGAGACCCCCCCCCTGTAAACCGAGGCACGGGGCCTGCGCTCTGTGGGAGACCCCTCCCCTGTAAACCGAGGCACGGGGCCCGCACTCTGTGGGAGACCCCCACTGTAAACCGAGGCACGGGGCCCACACTTTGTGGGAGACCCCTCCCCTGTAAACCGAGGCATGGGGCCCGCGCTCTGTGGGAGACGCCCCCTGTAAACCGAGGCACGGGGCCCGCGCTCTGTGGGAGACCCCCCCTGTAAACCGAGGCACAGGGCCTGCGCTCTGTGGGAGACCCCTCCCCTGTAAACCGAGGCACGGGGCCCGCACTCTGTGGGAGACCCCCACTGTAAACTGAGGCACGGGGCCCACGCTCTGTGGGAGACCCCTCCCCTGTAAACCGAGGCACGGAGCCTGCGCTCTTTGGAGACCCCACCCCGCTGCCCGGTGGTGCCTTAGATCCGGGCAGCACACCTGCCGTGGCATCAGCCTCAGTGCAACCCCTGCCCATGCTGGGTGCATGGGCAGCACCCATCGCCCTGTGCTGGCTACAGATTCTGAGAGGAAAAGAACCCTTTTGGGGTGTTTGGAGGCCCGAGCACTGCCTGACGCTCGCCTGGCGGAGTTCCAGGTCGCGGGGAGAGGGAGACGGGCACGAGAGGACGAGGAGGGAGAACTGCCAGCTCCGAGACGCTTCCCTCGGTGCTGTTTTCTGCGTCTTGACTTTGAACCTTTCGAGTTTAATTGGGGGTTTCTTGAGGTTTAATTACTTGGACCCCACGCTGCTCACTCGTGTTGTGGTAGGATGTTTGGGTCTATTTACATACAATCTGTCTGGCTTCGTAAGCAGTGAACGGAGGCATTCCTAGTTCCCAGCCCCCTCCCCGAGGAAGGCTGCGTTGGCGCGGCCACGGCTACCTGTGCTGGCAGACGCTGCGCTTCGTGGTCACATGAGGGAGGTTCAAATCCCTCCAACTTCAAAGCCTTCCACGAGAATAAGCTTGTCTCTACCCCAGAGGACGAGCTGACCCTCTCTGTGACTCAGAAACAATTTTTCCCCTGATGGTGGAGACACGGAGGAGGACACGTGGTAACCTGTGACCCCCGGAAGGCCCACAGGTGCCTCCCTGCAGCTGGGAGTTCCCGTGGCAGGGGTGGGCCACGATCCGTGGTAATTGTCTTTCCTGTTCTGTACGGTCAAGAGTGGTTTCCTCAAAGTGAGAGAAACCAGCTGGCCCCGTGGACGGCGAAAGTGCCGTGTCCGTGCAGGGTGGGGAAGAGGCAGCCGGGCTGCGGGTTCCTGGTGGCCGTGGGCACGCGGCCTGCCCTGGCAACAGCTCTGTCTGCCCAGGGGACGCTGGTGGCCTTCGTGATTCATGCTCATGCTTGGCAAAGACGCCATCACGATGGCGCGACGACCCGAGGCTGGCGGCGTCCACCCGGGAGGAGGTTTCCTGAGCAGTGCACACAGGCCCCACACCGGGCCCTCGGGGAGCCTGGGGTGCACAAAGGGCTCCCCGTCTGGAGGAGGACAGTGGAGCACCCCATCCTTTCAGTGTGCGCTGGGAGGGTAAAGAGAAGACAGATGGAACTGGGAGCAGTTGTGGGCTGACCCCCGGGGGTGGGGAGACCCCCGTTGGGAGCCGCAGGGAAGTGGAGGACAGGATTCGGCCTGGGAGGCTCCCCGAGGAGACCCGTTTTAGTTTAGAGGCTCTCTTCTTTCTCGAGGTAGATGACATCTGTTGAGTCCTCACTGCGTGCTGGGGAAGCCGGACGCAAGCCCGGGCAGCGTGGGGTGGCCATTCGGCGCCGGCCCTCTCCCCGCCGGAAGGCGCACAGCAGGGCGGCCTGGGTCCGGCTGCCCCTCCTCGAGTGCGGGCCCCTCCCGGGCAGTGGCTGCTGTGCCTGCAAGGATGCCAGCTGGGGGTGGGGGGCCTGGATATTTGGGGTTTTTGTTTGGTGCGGGTGCTGGTGGATGGGTGAGGGGCGGCAGGAAGGACTTGGAGACCCCAGGACAGGCGGCAGGAGGGGCTGGCCCAGAGCACAGGTGAGGGCCCAGACGCTGCCCCAGGTGGAAAGGGCAGCGAGGGCAGGTACGGCCAGGTGGGCCGGAGGCAAGCGTGGAAGCCGTCTGACTTTCCTCCCTGCTGTCGGTGCTGCGAGGCCGTCGGGGCCCCGGCGCTGCCTGTGCATGCTGCCACTGCAGGGTCGGCTGCACCCACCTGCGGCAGGTCTCGTCCTGCGAGGGAAAGCAGGCACGGAGCCGCTCTGTGGTTTCCTAGTCACGCACCCTCCCGCTGGCCAGGCACAGGAAGGATGAAATCCACGTATGGTTTGCAAGGCGACCTCCCATTGCCTCAGTCTCTCCACGATGAAACTGCACAGCCGCTTCTGCAAGGCCCGGGCTCCGAAGGGGCCGCGACGCCAGCGCTGAGGGGGACGAAAGACGCCACGAGAGGCGGCTGCTCTCGGCCCCCAGCCTTGGTGCGCAGAGATTTAGACAACGCAGAATCCATGGGGAAATCTAGATTGCACGTGAAACAAGAGAAGGGTAATTCCTCTGCCTTTGAGCTTACCGCAACCTAAGACTTAATATTTAAAACCTGTTAGGGACCCATCCTGAGTCCTCCTTGTTTTTCCTCCAGTCGGTTGTTCTCATGGAGCCAGTTGTTTCCAGAGAGAAAGTACAAAGTTCCTGCTGCGAGGAATCACTGGCAGGTACAGTCCACGGGCTCGGCCATGCGGGGTGGCACACTGAATTAATTAAATTACAGGACTCACTGCCTGGAAGGTGTACCCACGGCTGCAGGTGATTTCTGTGCAGGAACCGTCACCCCGGACTGAGACGAGAAACCGCTCATGGACCAGTTCAGGATCCAGGGCCACTCGGAGGAAACCGGGAAAGGGTGTGGGGGCTGCTCGTGTGGACGTGTGGACGAGCCAGTGGCCGGTCACCCGCAGAAGGGTTTTCAAAACGAACAAAAACTGGCGATTTAACTTGAAATTATTAGAAAAAATAAAAACCAGTTGATCTTTGACAAATGAAGATAAATGCCTTGAATATTCTTCCATTTCTAAAATATATGTAAATAAAAAGTTCACTTATATTTATATTCCCCCAAACGGCCTTGCAGCACTCTACAGTGCTCTAAAGGGTGTGACCCGGCTTTAGCAACAACCTGTTGGATTATGCACGTGAGACGATGCGAAGGTTCCGACCCTGGGGCCGACGGGACTCTGAGGTCTCCTGTATTAGTGAATTCTGCCGCGAGCGTGTCTCACACCCCTGCCGCTGCAAACCCACAGGCACCCGACCTAAGCGTCCCCTGCCGTCTTATCCCTCAGCCGCCCTGGACCAAGGGCCACCTCGCTTTCCTCGGGCTGGTCGCTCGCCTCCACACCGTGCTGTTTACAGGCTCTCCTTCATCCTGGTCATCTGACCCGCTGCCCCAAGCTCCTGGCCCTCTGTGGCCCCGTGGCCGTGGCCCTGTTCACCGTGGTACCACCCTCCGTGGCCCTGCAGTCCTGGCCCCACCCACCATGGCCCTGCTCACTGTGGTACCACCCTCCGTGGCCCCGTGGTCATGGCCCTGCCCGCCACCGCCCAGGCCCCTCTCCTTGTTCCAGCCGACGAGGCTCCCGAGAGCCGGCCCTGGTGCCATCTGAGGTCTGGGCCTCGGTCTCTTCAGAGCCTGCGGTGGCGCCCAGGGTCCTAGGAGGGAAGGAAGGGGCCTGGGTGCAGTGGCCGGGGGCTTCGGTGGCCCTCCCCAGGGGTCGTGGCTGGGCCTGGGCCCATGGTGCGCTGCCTTTCTCCTGGCGGTGGTGGGAGCAGCGGAGCCGCCACGGCCTGAACGCGGGTTTCAGAGCAGTGAGAGCGGGTTGGTGCCAGCGCCGGCCGCTCCTGCCCGCCCCTGCCCGCCCCTCACGCCACTCTTGGTCCGAAGGCCTGGAGGAGCCTCCCGGGTGTCTGCTTTGTCCTTCTGTAAACCCCGTGAGAGCAAAACGAGCAGCGGGGCAAAGGCGGGCTGGGCCAGCTGCTGCCGCCTCCAGGGCTCGGGGCCCTCTGCTGCCCTCCGTTTCTTGCTCATTTCTTTGCTGGTTAAGACTCGATCAGGGGTTTGGGAAGAGCAGAAAGAGGAGAATTCAGTTCTGTCCTTTCCCTGTTATTCAACGCTCCTGTAGAGGACATGGTGGAAAGGAAGACTGAGGATAAATTAGATCACAATGAAGCTTACAGATAATGCCACTGGTTTTTTTTTCTTTTTTTTAATTGCACTTTTTCACGTACCATACAATTACCCAAAGATCCAGAGTGTACAATCAATTGCCCCCAGCACCATCATACAGCTGTGCATCCATCACCACAATTAATTTTTTTTCCAATTTTTAGAACATTTTTATTACTCCAGAAAAGAAAGACAAAAAAGGAAACTCAATTCCTCCCCTACCCCTAACCACCCCCCCTCCATTATTGATTCATAGATTGGTATAGTACATTTGTTACTGTTGATGAAAAAATGTTAAAATACTACTACCTGTAATATATAGTTTACAATAGGTATATTTTTTCCTATATGCCTCTCTATTAATAACTTCTGGTTATAGTCATACATTTGTTCTAGTTCGTGAAAGAGATTTCTAATATTTGTACAGTTAATCACAGACACTGTCCACCACAAGATTCACTGTTTTATACATTCCCATCTTTTAACCTCAAACTTTTCTTCTGGTGACATATGTGACTCTGAGCTTCCCCTTTCCACCACCTTCACACACCATTCGGCACTGTTAGTTATTCTCACAATGTGCTACCATCACCCCTGTCCATTTCCAAACATTTAAGTTCACCATAGTTGAACAGTCTGCTCATAATAAGCAACCACTCCCCATTCTTTAGCCTCTTTCTATATCTTATTAGCTTATAGTTCATGTCTATGAGTTTACATATTATAATTAGTTCATATCAGTGAGACACTGCAATATTTGTCCTTATTTGTCTGTCTTATTTCACTTAATATAGTGCCCTCAAGATTTCTTCATCAAACCATTTCTTTTAAGACAGTTTTGCTCACACACCATACATTCTGTCCTGAGTAAACAGTCGGTGGTTCCTTGTATAGTCACGTATTTATGTATTCAGCACCATTGCCACTATCTATGTAAGAACATCTCCATTTCTTCCACAAAGAAGGAGGAAGAATCAAAGGAGGTAGAGAGACAAAAGAAAAAGAAAAAAAAAGGGAAAAAAACATGATAGCTAGGAAGCAAAAAAAGGAAAGATAGCATTAAACTAAAGTAGAAGAAAGAGTCAGACAACATCACCAGTGCCAAGAGTCCCATACCCCTTCCTATGTCCCCTACTTATATGCATTTAGATTTGGTATATTGCCTTTGTTACATTAAAGGAAGCATAATACAATGTTTCTGTTAATTGTAGTCTCTAGTTTGCATTGATTGTATTTTTCCCCCAATCCCACCCTACTTTTAATAACTTGCAAGGTTGAATTCATTTGTTCTCCCTCATGTAAAAACAGATTTGCACATTTTATCACAATTGTTGAGCACTCTAGGTTTCACTGAGTTATACAGTCCCAGTCTTTATTTTTCCTTTTCTTTATGCTGGCCCACATGTTCCTAACTTTCCTCTTTCAACCATACTCACAGTCATCTTTGTTCAATGTACTTACACTGCTGTGCTACCATCACCCCAAATTGTGTTCCAAACCTCTCACTCCTGTCTTTTCCTGTCTGTCTGTAATGCTCCCTTTAGTATTTCCTGTAGAGCAGGTATTTTGTTCACAAACTCTGCCATTGTCTATTTGTCAGAGAATATTTTAAGCTCTCCCTCATATTTGAAGGAGTTTTACTGGATATAGGATTTTTGGTTGTTGGTTTTCCTCTTTCATTATCTTAAATATATCACACACTTACTTCTTGCCTCCATGGATTCTGTTGAGAAATCCGCACATAGTCTTATCAAGCTTCCTTTGTATGTGATGAATTGCTTTTCTCTTGCTGCTTTCAGGATTCTCTCTGTATCTTTGACATTGATAATCTGATTATCAAGTGTCTTGATGTAGGCCTATTCAGATCTATTCTGTTTGGGGTACGCTGCGCTTCTTGGATCTGTAATTTTATGCCTTTCATAAGAGATGGGAAATTTTCATTGATTATTTCCTCTGTTATTGCTTCTGCCCCTTTTCCCTTCTCTTCTCCTTCTGGGACACCCATAACATGTACATTCATGCATTTCATGTTGTCATTAAATTCCCTGAGACATTGCTTGTATTTTCCCATTCTTTTCTCTATCTGTTCTTTTGTGTATAGGCTTTCAGGTGTCTTGTTCTCCAGTTCCTGAGTGTTTTCTTCTGCCTCTTGAGATCTGCTGTTGTATGTCTCCATTGTGTTTTTCATCTCTTGTGTTGTGCCTTTCATTTCCATAGCTTCTGCCAGTTGGTTCTTTAAGGTTTCGATTTTTACTTTATGTTTGCCTGTGTTTTCATTATATGCTTCATCTCTTTTACCATATCTTCCCTAAACTTTTTGAATTGATCTAGCATTAGTTGTTTAAATTCCTGTATCGCAGTTGAAGTTTAAGTTTGTTCCTTTGACTGGGCCATAACTTCGTTTTTCTTAGTGTAGTTGTAGTTTTCTGATGTCTAGGCATCTGGTTTCCTTGGTTACCCCACTCAGGTTTTCCCAGCCCAGTACAGGCTCAGGTCTCAGAAGGAGGCAATAGTGTCAGGTTTACCTGAGGGTCTCTTAGAAGATTGATGCACCCTGTGAAGCCTCAAGTCACTGTGTTTTTCTGCCCAGCAGTTGGTGCCTGTCAGCTCCAGACTGGTGTAAAGAGGTGTGGCCTGTGGCATCTTCCCCCAGGGTCTGGAGTCTGGTTCTGAGTGGAAGGTGGGTAGTAGAGCTGGGTCCCACCTCTTTCTTCCTATGGAAGATACACCCCATAGGGAGATGTCAGTAGCATTTGAATAGTCTCTCTGCCTGTGCTATCTCCACCCTTGTCTGGGTCAGTGCTCTGGGAACTGGAAGTGGCTGAGGCTTTCTCCACTGAGCCACAAAAGGGACAGAAAGCCTCCTTCAGGATGACCCCATGGCCTCCCTCAGTTTTTCCCATCGGACAGAGATAGCACCTTGTCTTCTGGGCTCCCCCCCTCTCCCAGAGAGGTCCTCCAGCTCCACAAGGTCAGTCATCACCAGAACCCTCTGTCTGCTTGTTACCACAGTTGGGGCTGGACTGAGGTACATTTGCTCGCTCTGGGAATGCTGCTTTCTCCCACAGTGAAGTTTTGCAGTTCGGGCTGCCGTGGGGAGAGGGGGCTCTCAGCTTGGGTCCACAGTTTTTACTTACAGATTTTATGCTGTGATCTCAGGTATTCCTCCCAATCCAGGCTGGTGTCCGATGTGTGGACAGTCACGGTTGTCCCCAGCAGTTATTCCAGGTTATTTACTAGTTGTTCCTGGTTGTTTTATTAGTTATTCCAGGAGGACTAACTAACTTCCTCTCCTTTCTTTGCTGCCATCTTCTTCCTCCTCAATGCCATTGGTTTTAATTATGCCAAGTCCTGAGTAGCAGGGATACCTGAGACTGCAGGTTTACAAGTTTCCACCCAAGGCCAGAATTGGTAAGCAGCGTCTGCAGGTGTGTTGTTCAGCAACCCCAGGGGAGCCGCTGCAATGGCTGGTGTTTGCCAGCTGCCTAAAGGGTCACTGGGCCGGAGGGCAGGGTGGGAGGCCTGGGGCCTGCAGACTTTCCTCGCTGGGTCTACCAGAAGCTGCCTCAGCAGGTGACTCCCCAGACCTTGGCCATGTGAAGAGAACTGGGGTCAGGCCCAAGGGTGCCAGGTGACCCCGAGCTGGCCACACCTTCTGGAGCCTCGCTGGGACTGAGGAGTAGCTTCCATGGGTTCTGGCAGGAGGTAAGGGGGGTTCTTGCACAGTCCTGTTCTGTGTAGCAGACTGGTGACTCGCCTGGCCCAGCCCTGCTGCCGCAAATAAAACTCAGAACCTATCCCAGGGGCTGAAAGTGGCCGAGGAGAAGCTCGAGAGTGCGTAATTTTATCGGGTAGAGTAAGTTTCCTGAACTGCCTCGGACACTCTCTGCCTAAGACCCCTTTGCAGCGGCCATCCGGGGCTGGACCGAGCTCTGAGACCCAAACTGCCTCGGGCATCCCCTGTGGTTCCCCGTAGGCTTGAAACGCTTGCACAGGCTGTGAGCTCTGCTGCAAACCACGACGATGAGAAGGACCATCGAAGAGAAGGACCGTCGTTGTTAACCCTGGGCCCAAAGCTTTACGTGCGGTGTGCGATTTAAGGCCTGCCCCAGCCCTGCCCCTGGGACTGGCTCGCAGCTTGGGTTGGGGTAGCCCCGTCGCTGGGCCGGGCATCTGGCCTTCCACACCTGCCGCCCCGCATCCCCGAGGGTGACAGCCCCCCAGGCCGGGAGCCAGGGACCCTCTCCAGGGCCAGCTGTGCCAGGAGTCGCTAAATTTAACCAGCAGGCAAGTCGCTTATGGTCCCGAGACTCAGGTTCTTACCTGGATCTGGTGCTGACGGCTGCCTGAGGCTCTGCTCTGCGTTGCCCGAGCTACTTTTATTTCAAGTGCATGTGCGAGCTATTTAGAGCAGCGAAGATCCTGCACGAGCTACTTAGAGCAGCGAAGATTCTGTGTGATCTACTTAGAGCAGTGAAGATTGTGCTGGCTGGGATAGCACAGCAAACTGTGTTTGGGGCATGTCCTTAGCCAGGACCACTTTGGGCTTGCCAGGTTCACTGTTCAAGGCCATGTAACAAGAAGTAGCATTTGAGTAGAAAACCACATTATTTTCATCCTTCATCCTCATCCACCCGTCCCTTTGCCGGGATTATATATTTGTTTCCTTTTTTTCTCCGTAGGCTTTTTAATGGTTCCTCTATTTTTACCAGTATCTCATGGCGTGGATGGATTGAGTGGTGACAGGGTCATTCCCTCAGACCATTGAGCTTTGCAAATTTTCTTATAAAATATCTTCAAAAAATGTTTTTAACTTAGTATGAGTTGTAAAAATCAACTAAAAGCGTATTTCTGGTTGCAGATCTGTTAACCCTGTTGGCATTTGATGATGGTCATAATCGTGGCTCTGGCAAATTTTCAGTTTGTGTGTAAATGTGAGTGATTGTTGAAGACGCACATTTCTTCTCTAAGAATAAATTTCCTAGAGAAACAGAATTGTCCTTTCCTCTAAGAAAGTCATTTTAAAAATTCTGTTTGAATAATGGGTTGATCAAAGTCTTGTGTTTCTCCTTTACCAATTATTAATGGGCTGTTTTCCCCAAACTTGCTAAAGTTCTAAGAATGATTTATAAACATCATTTAGATTTACTGTAGGCACTACGTGTTGTGAAATAGCATCTCCTTAAGGGGTTGTCATTTTCTTACTGATCTGTAGGATTTGTCGCTCTCCCTTTGTCTGTTTGTGGGTGCATGGAGAAGGGACCCTGCTGGTGTGTGCGAGGCACAGCGTGCCCATGTGCCGCGTGGCGTGTGCTTTCCTGACGTCTGCTCAGAGCCCCGTTCCGGGAGAGGGCTCCAGGCTCCCAGTTAACTGGTTTGAGGATGTTCCTCTTCTGTGCTAGGGGCTGATGGGGTGGGGTGGGGTGGGGATGGGGCCGCCGAGATCCGCCTCCTAGCAGCATGTCCCGCCCGCCGCCCGCCTCGGATGCTCACCCCACAGGCATCCTTGGGAGTTGGCATCTTCTCAACTGTGTGGTTGATGAGTTCAGGATTAATTAGTGGGGTTAATAATCCAAACAGTTACATTCTCTCCCAAGAGTCCAGCTTTCCGGTTAATCAACCTGTTAATTAGCCAGAGGCTCCTGTGGCCGTTTGTTGAGGTGCTGCCTCCCGAGGGCGGCTGGGATGCGTCACCCCCACTCTCCAAAGTTTACGGTGAAGGAGACCCTTCGCTGAGTGAGGCCTGCGGTTTGCTGTGAGTAAAAATCTATTCGTAATTATTTCAGGTTATCCTTCTCGCTCACACAGGTGACATACTTCTGTGTTGCGAATTTATAACACTTGATAAAATCTTAATAGCTTTTCAGATGTATTTCCTGTTGCCCTGCCGGAAAGTGGACTTATAAAATTAAACATTGCAGCTGAGAAGAGACATCCCACCCTAAATCACGATTTATTTATTTCAATGAGGTGTTTCTAGCCATGTAAATTTCACGACTTCTTTGAAAGCCATTGTTCTCTGAGCAAGCTGTGTGTGTCACCCTGTTTTCCCCGACTTTGACTTCCACCTCGGGGGCCCCCAGGTCCTGAACGGGGCTCTGAGGTGCAGCTGGGAGCCCCCGTTGTTGCCCGGGAGGTGCAGGGGCCTCCCCCTGGCCGCCGACCTGCCTGCCCTCTGCCTGCCCGGCCCGAGGGGGCACCACCTCCCGCTCCGCCCGGCCGTCCGCTCGTGGAGCAGCCTGGTTTGGAGTCAGAAGCCCCCTCCCCGGGGCCTGCACGGGCAGTGACCAGGGTGCCCAGCTCAGGGTTTCGCTCAGCGCCACGTTGCTGGGGACTCCAGGGACAGCTCGCCTTGGCTTGACTTCCACGTGAAGCGAGCAGTCCTGCGGCGGATGCCCAGTGGCCATGGCCGTGGAGTGGCTCACCTGAAAGGCTCTCTGAGGGGTGTGTGGCGGCCATGGCCTGGCCTGGCGGTGGGGACGCGGACACTGCCCAGCGGTGGCCGGGGTTCAGTGGGATCCCTGGACCCGGGCGAGGGGCCTGGGGGCCCTTCCCGTGCCCACGTCCCCCTGGGTTGCTCTGGTTTAGGAGTGGCCACTGTGGGGGAGGGCGGAGAGTCCTGTCCCGGTGGCCACAGCGGGTCCTGGGGAGCTCTTCCTGCCGCACAGCTCCCAGCACCCCGGGGGCTCGCCCTTGGCCGGGGCTGCGGTCACCTCGCTGTCTCGCCTGTCTCCACCTGCCACTCGGCGTCTCCCCCGGAGCCTTGGCCATGCTGCCCTCCCCTCCTGGCTGCCTACTCGCTCCCACAGGTAAAGGAGGTGAGGAACAGAACTGGGAAGGGGCTTTGTCATCTCCCTTCTTTTGGGTCTCACATGAATTTTTTTCCTTTCATCTAGCTCAGAGTACTCGCTGCCCTCGGGCTTGTCTTTCCTTCTCTTTAATTTCTATTCTTGGAGAACATCGCTGTCCGCCAGTCTCCCTCCCCTCATTAGAGTCCTGTGCTTCGGCGTAATTCATGTGGGTTGTCACCCTCTGTGGTGGGATGAGGGTCACAGGCTCTGCACACGGTGATGGGACCTCCTGGGGCGGAGGGTGGGGGCTGAGAGCTCCTAGTGGTCCCCGGGGGACTGAGGGGTCCTGGTGGACCTGGAGGCCGGGGTGGGGTGACGGGTGCCACCCAGGAGACGCGTGTAGCGAGGCCGAGCTCCCCACGGCAGTTACTGCAGGTTCGGGGCGTGCACCTGCCCAGACGCAGCCTGAGGGACCCTCTCTGGGGCTGAGACCGGACGTCGCGGTGGCGGGCCCGGCCCGGCCTTTGGAGAGGGCACTCACCTCCCGTGGATCCGTCAGGGACCCAGCTGCCCCTGGCGGATGGCTGATCAGGTCATCTTTGTGTCTGATTCAAGGACACGTTTTATTGTGCCTTGTACTTGACCCAGTTCTATTATTTATAAAACCATCACACCTGTTGGCAGTTGTTTTAGGGGCTGGGACTTCAGCACTCGTGAGGACACGCTCTCCCCAAACCTGCACAAAGGAGCCACGTCCCCGTGGGATGGAGGAAAGCAGGGCTGAGGTTTAGTCCTTGGTCCTGGTGGCACACTGAGGGCTGACAGGACATAATGAAGGGCAGGCCTGGCTTTGGCCCACACTGACCGGCCCTAACTCGCCGTACGGTGAGGGGCCTGGATGTAGCACAGCTGCCTGGGAGGGCCCTGGAGGGGCTGTGCCCCAGGGTTGTGCACGGCTTGTCCTGGCTGCTGGCCCAGTTACCCCAAGGGAGGGCTCGGTGGAGACGCCCCAGCTCCCGGCACGGCAGCCCCGGCAGAGTTTGGAACAGATCTTCCGGACGGGGAGGACAGCGCTGAGATGGACCCTTACTTCTGCCCTTCAATCATCCTAACCTGTTTTGAAATTACCTGTGGAGAAGGTACAGCACAGGGCACCGCACAGCACGGACAGTGTTCTGGAGGTTTCTTGTGCTGCATTTGAAGGGATCCTTGTGGAAACAAAAATAGTCACAAAAGACCCAGTGGAAGGAGGCATTCCAGAAAAGGAAACTTGTGAGGTATCAGAGCGAGAGAGAAATGTTAAGGCCAACTACACCAAGCTACAATGTGTGTGAGGGGTGCCTGGGAGTGCTCACGACCCTGGGGAGCCTGGGACTGGGGCTCTGGGAGTGTTCCAGGCCCTGGGACGTGCGGGGGCTGTCTCTGGAACGCGGGTAGGGGGTGACATGATTTGATGTTGCCGGGTGAAATGGAGTCATGGAAATATATCCTCAAAGTTAGAATAAAACAAATTATTGTGCTCGAATTTTAAAGATGTACAAAGGTAAAGATGAAATTGAAAAAATAAGATTGCTGAAGAGGAAGATTCTCATTCTTTTAAAAAGGAAACTGAGCTATGTTTCTTCCTGGATAATTACAAGAGATGTGATTACTTAAGTCGTTTCTAGGTGATTACAACAAAAAGAAAATTGAGTTTTAGTGGGGGAAAGACACCAGGATATTAATAAAACTGTCTGCTGTCAGTGCAATTGCAGGCCCAGGCAAGTGTGTGTTTTCAGTGTTTCACAGCGTAACTGTTGTGAGTGTGGTTTATAGATGTTAATCTGGGTGTGCGTTGGCCACGGTGGGGAAGGTGGGTTCTGGTTTGATCTCTCTCTCTGTGGGGTCGGACAGCCCCCGGCAGCAGCCCCTCCTTCAGGCCGCGGGGATTGGGTTCAGTCTGCTGAAGTTGGGACGATGCCAGGTAGGGTTGCGGGGCCTCTCGGGTCCCCTGTCCCTGGTGCTCGTGGGCTCGTAGCGTGCCTGGTGCCGGGTGGGTCCGACAGACTCGGGGTCCAGAACGCGTTCTCTGGTCGTCTCTGCAGGGCGGGTGCCCTGACCCCGGGACAGCACCTCCCCCGAGCCACTGCGGAGGGTCGGCCAAAGTGAGGTGCAATGATCTCGGAGCAGAGCCCGCACACTCAGTGGAACAACAGCCTTTCTGGGAAACGCGGGATTCGAATTTTCCACGTTTTTGCAAGAACTGGTAGCCTGGCAGGATGGAGTACGCCATTCTCTGGTGGTTCAGCAGCGAACGTCCTGGTGGTTTAGTGGACTGTCCCCTGGTGGTTTAGTGGACTGCCCTGGTGGTTCAGTGGACTGTCCTGGTGGTTTACTGGACTGTCCCCTGGTGGTTCAGTGGACTGTCTTGGTGGTTCAGTGGACTGTCTTGGTGGTTCAGTGGACTGTCCCCTGGTGGTTTAGTGGACTGTCCCCTGGTGGTTCAGTGGACTGTCTTGGTGGTTCAGTGGACTGTCCCCTGGTGGTTTAGTGGACTGTCCCCTGGTGGTTCAGTGGACTGTCCTGGTGGTTCAGTGGACTGTCCCCTGGTGGTTCAGTGGAGTGTCCTGGTGGTTCAGTGGACTGTCCCCTGGTGGTTTAGTGGACTGTCCTGGTGGTTCAGTGGACTGTCCCCTGGTGGTTCAGTGGACTGTCTTGGTGGTTCAGTGGACTGTCCCCTGGTGGTTTAGTGGACTGTCCCCTGGTAGTTTAGTGGACTGTCCCCTGGTGGTTCAGTGGACTGTCCTGGTGGTTCAGTGGACTGTCCCGGTGGTTCAGTGGACTGTCCCCTGGTGGTTCAGTGGACTGTCCTGGTGGTTCAGTGGACTGTCCCCTGGTGGTTTAGTGGACTGTCCCCTGGTGGTTCAGTGGACTGTCTTGGTGGTTCAGTGGACTGTCCCCTGGTGGTTTAGTGGACTGTCCCCTGGTGGTTCAGTGGACTGTCTTGGTGGTTCAGTGGACTGTCCCCTGGTGGTTTAGTGGACTGTCCCCTGGTGGTTCAGTGGACTGTCTTGGTGGTTCAGTGGACTGTCCCCTGGTGGTTCAGTGGACTGTCTTGGTGGTTCAGTGGACTGTCCCCTGGTGGTTCAGTGGACTGTCTTGGTGGTTCAGTGGACTGTCCCCTGGTGGTTTAGTGGACTGTCCCCTGGTGGTTCAGTGGACTGTCCTGGTGGTTCAGTGGACTGTCCCCTGGTGGTTCAGTGGACTGTCCTGGTGGTTCAGTGGACTGTCCCCTGGTGGTTTAGTGGACTGTCCTGGTGGTTCAGTGGACTGTCCCCTGGTGGTTCAGTGGACTGTCCCGGTGGTTCAGTGGACTGTCCCCTGGTGGTTTAGTGGACTGTCCCCTGGTGGTTTAGTGGACTGTCCCCTGGTGGTTCAGTGGACTGTCCTGGTGGTTTAGTGGACCGTCCCCTGGTGGTTTAGTGGACTGTCCCCTGGTGGTTCAGTGGACTGTCCCGGTGGTTCAGTGGACTGTCCCCTGGTGGTTTAGTGGACTGTCCCCTGGTGGTTTAGTGGACTGTCCCCTGGTGGTTCAGTGGACTGTCCTGTGGGTTCAGTGGACTGTCCCCTGGTGGTTTAGTGGACTGTCCCCTGGTGGTTTAGTGGACTGTCCCCTGGTGGTTCAGTGGACTGTCCTGGTGGTTCAGTGGACTGTCCCCTGCTGGTTCAGTGGACTGTCCCCTGGTGGTTTAGTGGACTGTCCCCTGGTGGTTCAGTGGACTGTCCTGGTGGTTCAGTGGACTGTCCCCTGGTGGTTAGTGGACTGTCCCTGGTGGTTTAGTGGACTGTCCCCTGGTGGTTCAGTGGACTGTCCTGGTGGTTCAGTGGACTGTCCCCTGGTGGTTTAGTGGACTGTCCCCTGGTGGTTCAGTGGACTGTCCTGGTGGTTCAGTGGACTGTCCTGGTGGTTTAGTGGACTGTCCCCTGGTGGTTTAGTGGACTGTGCCCTGCTGGTTCAGTGGACTGTCCTGGTGGTTCAGTGGACTGTCCTGTTGGTTTAGTGGACTGTCCCCTGGTGGTTTAGTGGGCTGTCCTGGTGGTTTAATGGACTGTCCCCTGGTGGTTCAGTGGACTGTCCTGGTGGTTTAGTGGACTGTCCCCTGGTGGTTTAGTGGACTGTGCCCTGCTGGTTCAGTGGACTGTCCTGGTGGTTCAGTGGACTGTCCTGTTGGTTTAGTGGACTGTCCCCTGGTGGTTTAGTGGACTGTCCTGGTGGTTCAGTGGACTGTCCTGGTGGTTCAGTGGACTGTCCCCTGGTGGTTTAGTGGACTGTCCCCTGGTGGTTTAGTGGACTGTCCTGGTGGTTCAGTGGACTGTCCTGGTGGTTCAGTGGACTGTCCTGGTGGTTTACTGGACTGTCCCCTGGTGGTTCAGTGGACTGTCCTGGTGGTTCAGTGGACTGTCCTGGTGGTTTACTGGACTGTCCCCTGGTGGTTCAGTGGACTGTCCTGGTGGTTCAGTGGACTGTCCTGGTGGTTTAGTGGACTGTCCCCTTGTGGTTTAGTGGACTGTCCCCTGGTGGTTTAGTGGACTTTCCCCTGGTGGTTTAGTGGACTGTCTTGGTGGTTCAGTGGACTGTCCTGGTGGTTTACTGGACTGTCCCCTGGTGGTTCAGTGGACTGTCCTGGTGGTTTCATTGGACTGTCCTGGTGGTTTACCTGGACTGTCCCCTGGTGGTTCAGTGGACTGTCCTGGTGGTGCAGTGGACTGTCCTGGTGGTTTAGTGGACTGTCCCTTGTTGGTTTAGTGGACTGTCCCCTGGTGGTTTAGTGGACTTTCCCCTGGTGTTCAGTGGACTGTCTTGGTGGTTCAGTGGAACTGTCCCCTGGTGGTTTAGTGGACTGTCCCTGGTGGTTTAGTGGACTGTCCTGTTGGTTCAGTTGGACTGTCCTGGTGGTTCAGTGGACTGTCCTGGTGGTTTACTGGACTGTCCCTGGTGGTTTAGGTGGACTGTCCCCCTGGTGGTTCAGTGGACTGTCCTGGTGGTTCAGTGGACTGCCTGGTGTTTAGTGGACTGTCCCCTGGTGGTTTAGTGGACTTGTGCCCTGCTTGGTTCAGTGGACTGTCCGTGGTGGTTCAGTGGACTGTCCTGTTGGTTTAGTGGGACTGTCCCCTGGTGGTTTAGTGGGCTGTCCCTGGTGGTTTATGGACTGTCCCCTGGTGGTTCAGTGGACTGTCCTGGTGTTTAGTGGACTGTCCCCTGGTGGTTTAGTGACTGTGCCCTGCTGGTTCAAGTGGACTGTCCTGGTGGTTCAGTGGACTGTCCTGTTGGTTTAGTGGACTGTCCCCTGGTGGTTTAGTGGACTGTCCTGGTGGTTCAGTGGACTGTCTTGGTGGTTCAGTGGACTGTCCCCTGGTGGTTTAGTGGACTGTCCCCTGGTGGTTTAGTGGACTGTCCTGGTGGTTCAGTGGACTGTCCTGGTGGTTCAGTGGACTGTCCTGGTGGTTTACTGGACTGTCCCCTGGTGGTTCAGTGGACTGTCCTGGTGGTTCAGTGGACTGTCCTGGTGGTTTAACTGGACTGTCCCCTGGTGGTTCAGTGGACTGTCCCTGGTGGTTTCAGTGGACTGTCCTGGTGGTTTAGTGGACTGTCCCCTTGTGGTTTAGTGGACTGTCCCCCTGGTGGTTTAGTGGACTTTCCCCTGGTGGTTTAGTGGACTGTCTGGTGGTTCAGTGGACTGTCCTGGTGGTTTACTGGACTGTCCCCTGGTGGTTCAGTGGACTGTCCTGGTGGTTCAGTGGACTGTCCTGGTGGTTTACTGGACTGTCCCCTGGTGGTTCAGTGGACTGTCCCTGGTGGTTCAGTGGACTGTACCCTGGTGGTTTACTGGACTGTCCCCTTGTGGTTTAGTGGACTGTCCCCTGGTGGTTCAGTGGACTGTCCCCTGGTGGTTTCAGTGGACTGTCCCTTGGTGGTTCAAGTGGACTGTCCCTGGTGGTTTCAGTGGGACTGTCCCCTGGTGGTTTAGTGGACTGTCCCTGGTGGTTCAGTGGACTGTCCTGGTGGTTCCAGTGGACTGTCCTGGTGGTTTACTGGACTGTCCCTGGTGGTTCAGTGGACTGTCCTGGTGGTTCAGTGGACTGTCCTGGTGGTTTACTGGACTGTCCCCTGGTGGTTCAGTGGACTGTCCTGGTGGTTCAGTGGACTGTCCTGGTGGTTTAGTGGACTGTCCCCTGGTGGTTTAGTGGACTGTCCCCTGGTGGTTCAGTGGACTGTCCCCTGGTGGTTTAGTGGACTGTCCTGGTGGTTCAGTGGACTGTCCTGGTGGTTTACTGGACTGTCCCCTGGTGGTTCAGTGGACTGTCCTGGTGGTTCAGTGGACTGTCCTGGTGGTTTACTGGACTGTCCCCTGGTGGTTCAGTGGACTGTCCTGGTGGTTCAGTGGACTGTCCCCTGGTGGTTTACTGGACTGTCCCCTGGTGGTTCAGTGGACTGTCTTGGTGGTTCAGTGGACTGTCCCCTGGTGGTTTAGTGGACTGTCCCCTGGTGGTTCAGTGGACTGTCCCCTGGTGGTTCAGTGGACTGTCCTGGTGGTTTAGTGGACTTTCCCCTGGTGGTTCAGTGGACTGTCCCCTGGTGGTTCAGTGGACTGTCCTGGTGGTTTAGTGGACTGTCCCGGTGGTTCAGTGGACTGTCCCGGTGGTTCAGTGGACTGTCCCCTGGTGGTTCAGTGGACTGTCTCCTGGTAGTTCAGTGGACTGTCCTGGTGGTTTACTGGACTGTCCCCTGGTGGTTTAGTGGACTGCCCTGGTGGTTCAGTGGACTGTCCTGGTGGTTCAGTGGACTGTCCCCTGGTGGTTCAGTGGACTGTCCCCTGGTAGTTCAGTGGACTGTCCTGGTGGTTTACTGGACTTTCCCCTGGTGGTTCAGTGGACTGTCCCCTGGTGGTTCAGTGGACTGTCCTGGTGGTTTAGTGGACTGTCCCGGTGGTTCAGTGGACTGTCCCGGTGGTTCAGTGGACTGTCCCCTGGTGGTTCAGTGGACTGTCTCCTGGTAGTTCAGTGGACTGTCCTGGTGGTTTACTGGACTGTCCCCTGGTGGTTTAGTGGACTGCCCTGGTGGTTCAGTGGACTGCCCTGGTGGTTCAGTGGACTGTCCCCTGGTGGTTCAGTGGACTGTCCCCTGGTGGTTTAGTGGACTGTCCTGGTGGTTTAGTGGACTGTCCCCTGGTGGTTCAGTGGACTGTCCCCTGGTGGTTCAGTGGACTGTCCTGGTGGTTCAGTGGACTGTCCCCTGGTGGTTCAGTGGACTGTCCCCTGGTGGTTCAGTGGACTGTCCTGGTGGTTTACTGGACTGTCCCCTGGTGGTTTAGTGGACTGTCCCCTGGTGGTTCAGTGGACTGTCCTGGTGGTTCAGTGGACTGTCCCCTGGTGGTTTAGTGGACTGTCCCCTGGTGGTTCAGTGGACTGTCCTGGTGGTTTACTGGACTGTCCCCTGGTGGTTCAGTGGACTGTCTTGGTGGTTCAGTGGACTGTCTTGGTGGTTCAGTGGACTGTCCCCTGGTGGTTTAGTGGACTGTCCCCTGGTGGTTCAGTGGACTGTCTTGGTGGTTCAGTGGACTGTCCCCTGGTGGTTTAGTGGACTGTCCCCTGGTGGTTCAGTGGACTGTCCTGGTGGTTCAGTGGACTGTCCCCTGGTGGTTCAGTGGACTGTCCTGGTGGTTCAGTGGACTGTCCCCTGGTGGTTTAGTGGACTGTCCTGGTGGTTCAGTGGACTGTCCCCTGGTGGTTCAGTGGACTGTCTTGGTGGTTCAGTGGACTGTCCCCTGGTGGTTTAGTGGACTGTCCCCTGGTAGTTTAGTGGACTGTCCCCGGGTGGTTCAGTGGACTGTCCTGGTGGTTCAGTGGACTGTCCCGGTGGTTCAGTGGACTGTCCCCTGGTGGTTCAGTGGACTGTCCTGGTGGTTCAGTGGACTGTCCCCTGGTGGTTTAGTGGACTGTCCTGGTGGTTTACTGGACTGTCCCCTGGTGGTTCAGTGGACTGTCTTGGTGGTTCAGTGGACTGTCCCCTGGTGGTTTAGTGGACTGTCCCCTGGTGGTTCAGTGGACTGTCTTGGTGGTTCAGTGGACTGTCCCCTGGTGGTTCAGTGGACTGTCTTGTTGGTTCAGTGGACTGTCCCCTGGTGGTCAGTGGACTGTCTTGGTGGTTCAGTGGACTGTCCCCTGGTGGTTTAGTGGACTGTCCCCTGGTGGTTCAGTGGACTGTCCTGGTGGTTCAGTGGACTGTCCCCTGGTGGTTCAGTGGACTGTCCTGGTGGTTCAGTGGACTGTCCCCTGGTGGTTTAGTGGACTGTCCTGGTGGTTCAGTGGACTGTCCCGGTGTTCAGTGGACTGTCCCCTGGTGGTTTAGTGGACTGTCCCCTGGTGGTTAGTGGACTGTCCCCTGGTGGTTCAGTGGACTGTCCTGGTGGTTCAGGGACTGTCCCCTGGTGGTTTAGTGGACTGTCCCCTGGTGGTTTAGTGGACTGTCCCCTGGGTGGTTCAGTGGACTGTCCTGGTGGTTCAGTGGACTGTCCCTGGTGGTTTAGTGGACTGTCCCCTGGTGGTTTTAGTGGACTGTCCCCTGGTGGTTCAGTGGACTGTCCTGGTGGTTCAGTGGACTGTCCCCTGCTGGTTCAGTGGACTGTCCCCTGGTGGTTTAGTGGACTGTCCCCTGGTGGTTTAGTGGACTGTCCCCTGGTGGTTCAGTGGACTGTCCTGGTGGTTCAGTGGACTGTCCCCTGCTGGTTCAGTGGACTGTCCTGGTGGTTCAGTGGACTGTCCTGGTGGTTTAGTGGACTGTCCCCTGGTGGTTTAGTGGACTGTGCCCTGCTGGTTCAGTGGACTGTCCTGGTGGTTCAGTGGACTGTCCTGTTGGTTTAGTGGACTGTCCCCTGGTGGTTTAGTGGGCTGTCCTGGTGGTTTAATGGACTGTCCCCTGGTGGTTCAGTGGACTGTCCTGGTGGTTTAGTGGACTGTCCCCTGGTGGTTTAGTGGACTGTGCCCTGCTGGTTCAGTGGACTGTCCTGGTGGTTCAGTGGACTGTCCTGTTGGTTTAGTGGACTGTCCCCTGGTGGTTTAGTGGACTGTCCTGGTGGTTCAGTGGACTGTCCTGGTGGTTCAGTGGACTGTCCTGGTGGTTTACTGGACTGTCCCCTGGTGGTTCAGTGGACTGTCTTGGTGGTTCAGTGGACTGTCCCCTGGTGGTTTAGTGGACTGTCCCCTGGTGGTTTAGTGGACTGTCCTGGTGGTTCAGTGGACTGTCCCGGTGGTTCAGTGGACTGTCCTGGTGGTTTACTGGACTGTCCCCTGGTGGTTCAGTGGACTGTCCTGGTGGTTCAGTGGACTGTCCTGGTGGTTTACTGGACTGTCCCCTGGTGGTTCAGTGGACTGTCCTGGTGGTTCAGTGGACTGTCCTGGTGGTTTAGTGGACTGTCCCCTTGTGGTTTAGTGGACTGTCCCCTGGTGGTTTAGTGGACTTTCCCCTGGTGGTTTAGTGGACTGTCTTGGTGGTTCAGTGGACTGTCCCCTGGTGGTTTAGTGGACTGTCCTGGTGGTTCAGTGGACTGTCCTGGTGGTTCAGTGGACTGTCCTGGTGGTTTACTGGACTGTCCCCTGGTGGTTCAGTGGACTGTCCTGGTGGTTCAGTGGACTGTCCTGGTGGTTTACTGGACTGTCCCCTGGTGGTTCAGTGGACTGTCCTGGTGGTTCAGTGGACTGTCCCCTGGTGGTTTACTGGACTGTCCCCTGGTGGTTCAGTGGACTGTCTTGGTGGTTCAGTGGACTGTCCCCTGGTGGTTTAGTGGACTGTCCCCTGGTGGTTCAGTGGACTGTCCTGGTGGTTCAGTGGACTGTCCCCTGGTGGTTCAGTGGACTGTCCTGGTGGTTCAGTGGACTGTCCCCTGGTGGTTTAGTGGACTGTCCTGGTGGTTCAGTGGACTGTCCCGGTGGTTCAGTGGACTGTCCCCTGGTGGTTTAGTGGACTGTCCCCTGGTGGTTTAGTGGACTGTCCCCTGGTGGTTCAGTGGACTGTCCTGGTGGTTCAGTGGACTGTCCCCTGGTGGTTTAGTGGACTGTCCCCTGGTGGTTTAGTGGACTGTCCCCTGGTGGTTCAGTGGACTGTCCTGGTGGTTCAGTGGACTGTCCCCTGGTGGTTTAGTGGACTGTCCCCTGGTGGTTCAGTGGACTGTCCTGGTGGTTCAGTGGACTGTCCCCTGCTGGTTCAGTGGACTGTCCCCTGGTGGTTTAGTGGACTGTCCCCTGGTGGTTTAGTGGACTGTCCCCTGGTGGTTCAGTGGACTGTCCTGGTGGTTCAGTGGACTGTCCCCTGGTGGTTTAGTGGACTGTCCCCTGGTGGTTCAGTGGACTGTCCCCTGGTGGTTCAGTGGACTGTCCTGGTGGTTCAGTGGACTGTCCCCTGGTGGTTTAGTGGACTGTCCCCTGGTGGTTCAGTGGACTGTCCTGGTGGTTTAGTGGACTGTCCCCTGGTGGTTTAGTGGACTGTGCCCTGCTGGTTCAGTGGACTGTCCTGGTGGTTCAGTGGACTGTCCTGTTGGTTTAGTGGACTGTCCCCTGGTGGTTTAGTGGGCTGTCCTGGTGGTTTAATGGACTGTCCCCTGGTGGTTCAGTGGACTGTCCTGGTGGTTTAGTGGACTGTCCCCTGGTGGTTTAGTGGACTGTGCCCTGCTGGTTCAGTGGACTGTCCTGGTGGTTCAGTGGACTGTCCTGTTGGTTTAGTGGACTGTCCCCTTGTGGTTTAGTGGACTGTCCCCTGGTGGTTTAGTGGACTGTCCTGGTGGTTCAGTGGACTGTCCTGTTGGTTTAGTGGACTGTCCCCTTGTGGTTTAGTGGACTGTCCCCTTGTGGTTTAGTGGACTGTCCCCTGGTGGTTTAGTGGACTTTCCCCTGGTGGTTTAGTGGACTGTCTTGGTGGTTTAGTGGACTGTCCTATGGTGGTTCATTGGGACTGTCCTTTGTGGTTAGGTGGCAGCTGTTGTCTGGTAATTTAGGTGAAACTGTCCTTTGGTGATTTGGTTGATATCTTCTCTAATAATAATTTGGAAGGATATTCTTTATAGCCATATGTATATTTTTAGATGTTCATTTTCTGCAGTGTCCTAATTAAAAATATGGATTTTTTAAATTAATAACCCTGGTTTACAACATGGGTTACAGTCTTAACATTGTTAGAAAATAATATTTTATTTGTAACCTGGAGAGTGACAACAGGAATAACCCTTTACTCAGTGAAACCCCCAATGTGTCTCCCCCAGGCTGAGAAGATTACTTCCCACCTGCAAGTGTGAAGTATGTTTTCAGTGAGTAACCTTCAATTTCAGGACTTGTCCCTCGAGTTCTTGCTTTGTCCGGTGAGAAACGTCGTGTTCAGCCCGGCCCTTACCTTCCGCCTCCCTGAAGGCCTACAGCCCCTGCAGGATATTGTCAGAAGGGAGGGTGAAGCGCTTGTGCTGGTCTGGGGGCTCCCCACCCGGAGGCCGCGCAGGGGACTGGCCCCTCTGTCGGGCGACGGGCTATGTGATTCCCGCAGGAGGGGACGGTCTAGTTGGTGGATCCGGGAGCGTGGACCGCCGAGCCTGGCCGCAGCAGGTGGGCAAGCGAGGCCAATGGCCATTTCACAGCGAGCCTCGTGTGGTTGACCTTGGGGAGCTGCGTGCGCTCGGCCGGCTGGTCTGGGGGAAGCATTGGGGTGCTCTGATCACACGTCACCTTCCCGGAATCTGTGAGCGCAGCCAGCAGGTTACCCAGGATGTCCCTGGTCCCTAAGGGTCCTGACGGCTGCGTCCACAGGGTCCTCGAGCCTCCTCTCCATGTGTGCGCACCTGGGGCCCTTGGGTGGGCCTCGTGTGGGGTACAGCAGCGTGGGGAATGGGGGTGTGGGGTACAGCAGCGTGGGGAAGGGGTGTGGGGTACAGCAGCGTGGGGAAGGGGTGTGGGGTACAGCAGTGCAGGGAACAGGGGTATGGGGTACAGTAGTGTGGGGAACGGAGGTGTGGGGAACGGGGGTGCGGGGTACAGCAGCGTGGGGAATGGGGGTGTGGGGTACAGCAGCGTGGGGAAGGGGTGTGGGATATGGCACCGTGTGAACAGGGACATTTACAGAAGGTCGTGGGGATGTGTGGCCCACAGAGCATCTGCCTCCACTGCGCCGTGGATTTCAGAATTGGATTTTCAAAATTATTCTTGCAAAAATAAAGAAATTGCTTTTAAAAGGATGCTGTTTCCTATGTCAAATGTGCTACCTTTCAAAGATACTGATTTTTTCTCCATAATTTATTTGTTTTTAGTTGTGGTTGAATATACGTAATATAAGAATCATGTCAACCATTTTACGCGGATTCTTCGACATTAGGTCCCCTGACGACGCTGTGTGCCTTCGCTACCTGCTGTTCCAGGCTGGCTTCATCATCCCGGACAGAAACCCACACTCACGAAGCAGTAGGTCCTCGCTCCCCTCACGTCACCCCTGGCAAGTCCTCTTCTGCTTTCCGCCTCTCAACTTGCTTATTCTAAGTGTTTCATATAAGAGGAATTATATAGTATTTGTCATTTTGTGTCTGGCTTACTCTCACGCGACATGATGTCTTCAAGGTTCATCCGTGTTGTAGCATCTATCACTGTCTCATTCCTTTTCATGGTTAAATAATATTCCGGTGTAGGGGCCGTCCCCTCACCTGTTGGTGGGCACTTGGGGTGTTCCCACCTTTTGTCTGCTGTGGGTAAAGACAAAACGTTGAACACTGGTGTATGAATGCCTGTCCGAGGCCCTGCCTTCAGTTCGTTTGGGTACATACCAAGGAGTGGAAGTGCGGGTCCTGCCGTAATTCCACAGTTAACTTTTTAAGGAACTGCCAAACTGTCTTCTACTGTGGCTGCACCATTTTACATTCTCACCACAATGTACCAGGGCTCCTGTTCTCCACATCCGCAACAACAGTTGTTATTTTTGGATTTTTAAATAATAGTCATTCTGTTTGGTGTGAAGTTGTATCTCATTGTAGTTTTAATTTGCATCTCTTTAATGGCTAATCATATTGAGCATATTTTCATTTATTTATTGGCCATTTGAATATCTTCTTTGGAGAAATGTATATTTAAACCTTTAGTCCATTTTTTAGTTGGGTTGTTTGTCTTTTTGTTGTTGAGCTGCAGAAGTTCTTTATATTTTGTGGATACTAAATCATTATCAGATACGCGGCTTCCAAATATTTTCTCACATTCTGTAAGTTGTCTTTTTCTTGATAATGTTCCTTGATGCACAAAAATTTTTAATTTTGATGAAGTCCATTTTATTTATTTTTTCTTTTGTTGCTCATACTTTTGGTATAAAACATACAAATCCATCCCATACTACAAGTTCCTGAAGATATTTCCCTGTGTTTTCTTATGAGTGTTTTATGGTACTGGCTCTTATGTTTAAATAATATTGGCTCTTTACATTTGATCTATTTGAATTAATTTTTGTATTTTGAGAGAGATAGGGATCTGTACTCATTTTTTTGCTTGTGGATTTTCGGCTCTCCTGCACCGTTTGTGGAAGAGACTGTTCTTTCCCAATTGAATGGACTTGGTTCCCTTGTTGAAAATCAGCTGGTTGTGGATGTGTGGATTTAACTCCGGACTCTTAATTCTATTCCATTGGCCTCTATGTCTGTCCTTATGCCAGGACCACACTATTTTAATTACTGTAGATTTGTAGTAAGTTTTGAAATCAGGAAGTGCAAGTCATCCAACTTTGCTCTTTTTCAAGGTTGTTTTGGCTATTTGGGGCCCTTTGCAATTCGACATGAATTTGAGGATCAGCTTTTCCATTTCTACAAAAAGGCTTCAGGAATTTTGATAGGGATTGCATTGAATTTGTAGCCTGCTTTAGGCAGTATTGACATCTTGGCAATATTAAGTCTTCCAATCCACGAACGTGGAACATCTTTCCATTTAATTACTTTTTAAAATTCCTTTCAGCAATGTTTTATAGATTTCAGTGTACACGTCTTTCACTTCCTTGGTTAAATTTATTCCTAAATACATTATTCTTTTAGATGCTATTGTAAATAGAATTGTTTACTTGATTTGCTTTTTCAGATTGTTCATTGTTGGTTATAGGAACCCCACTGATTTCTTCAGATTTATCTTGTATCTTACTTTTAGTGACTTTCTTGTGAAATCTTTGGGATTTTCTATATATAGGATCATGTCATCTGCAAATAGGGATACTTTGACTTCTTCCTTTCTAATTTGGATGCCTTTTATTTCTTTCTCTTGCCTGATTGCTCTGACTGGAAATTCCAGTTCAGTGTTGAATAACACTGGTGACAGTGGACAGCCTTGTCTTGGTCGTGGGCTTTGTGGGGAAGCTTTCAGCCTTTCACCATTGCTCATGATATTTGCTGTGGGTTTCTTAGAAGCCCCTTATCATGTTGGAAAGTTTCCTTGTATTCCTGGTTTTCTGATTGTTTCTATCATTAAAGGATGTTGGATTTCATCTAATGCCTTTTCTATGTCAATTCAGATGATCATGTATTTTTTCCTTCATTCTGTTAATGTGGTGTATTGCATTACTTGATTTTCTTGTGTAAATCCATCCTTGCATTCCTGGAATAAATTCCACTTGGTCATGGTGTAAAATCCTTTTAATATACTGCTGGATTCAGTTTGCCAGTATTTTGTTGAGGATTTTTACATCTGTATTCGTAAGGGATTTTTGTCTGTAATTTTCTCTTCTTGTGCTGTCTTTATCTGGCTTTGGGATCAGAGTAATACTGGCCTCTATAATGAGTTAGGAAGTAATCCTTCCTCTTCTATGTTTTGCAAGAATTTGAGAAGGATTGGTGTTATATTTTTAAACGTTTGGTAGAATTCAGCAGTGAAACCCTCCATTCCTGGGCTTTTCTTTGTTAGGAAGTTTTTATTGCTGATTCAATCTCTTTACTTCTTATAGGTCTGTTGAGATATTCTGTTTCCTCCTGTGTCAGATTAGGTAGTTTGTATGTTTCTAGGAATTTGCCCATTTCATCTAGGTTTTCTAATTTGTTGGCATATAATTGCTCATAGTACCCATCTCCTAGAAGCAGGGAATTGGCTTGGTCAGAGTGACCAGCCTAAAGGCTGCCCCGTGGTCTGAAAATGATGGGGGCTCCCCAAGTGTGCAGAAATTTGAAGCAGACGCCAGCCACATGCCTTCCCAGCTACCAGAGGTTTTCCGGACACCACTGGCCATCCTCCAGTGAAGGGACCCGATTGCTGATGTGTTACCTTGGACACTTTATAGCCTGAAGACTGTAACTGTGTAACCAGATAAACCCCCTTTTATAAAAGCCAATCCATTTCTGGTGTTTTGCGTTCTAGCAGCATTAGCAAACCAGAACATACACCAAGACGTTATAGTGAAATAATCTAAATCCCAGGACAAGGAAAGGATTGAGAAAGTGGCAAGAAAACAGCAACTTGTCACACTCAAGGGATCCCAGTAAGTTAAGAGTGGATTTCTCTTTAGAGACCATGGAGGCCAGGATGGCACATTAAAAGGCATTAAAGGGAAAAATAAACCTGTCAACCAAGAATTCTATGACTGGCAAACTCACCTTTCAAAATGAAAGAGAAATTAAGATGTTAACAGATAAAAAGAAGCCAAGAAAGGTCATTACCACAAGACTTGCCCTATAAGAAATGCTAGAGAACCCTTCAGGCTGAAATAAAAGGGCACTAGACAGTAACTTGAAGCCATCAGAAGAAATAAAGAACATTGGTAAAGTTAACTACATAGGTAAATATAAAATGCTGCAGTCCTGTATTTTTGTCTCTGTTTGTTCCCCTCATGACTTAAGAGGTAAATGTGTAAAATAGCATTATCGGTCTAGGTTAATGGACATATAAGGTATGAAGAAGTAATCTGAGACATAACAGTATGAAGAGGGACAGAAGAAGATACCTAGGAGCAGAGAATTTGTGCGCTACTGAGACTGTGAAGGAAGGGACAGACGGGGCTCGCTGGACGCGGTCAGTCGAGCAAGTCGGCGGCCACCGCGGCCCAGTGTGGGTCGTCTGGAGACTCGGACTGGAGCCGCGTGGCGCTCAGCTTTGCTGCCGGCCGAACTCTGGGTCGCCTGAGGTAGCGGCCCCGTTGCTGGGTGCCACGGCAGGGATCGCTCGCAGACGAGCTGCCGCGGCCCCTGGGGACGTCCCGAGGCTAAGCCCCGGGGAATGACGCTGTGGCCGGGAGAGGGACGGGGCGGCTGGGACGGCGGTCGCCCCCTGTGTCCTCGGTCCCTGCGGTGGAGCGGGGCCCCGTGGGCCTGCGTTCTCCCTGGTTCTCCTGGTGCCTCCGGCTTCTCCCCGTGTCAGTGTCTGTCTCAGGCGCAAACTCTCCCAGCGAGGGTTTTCTGGGTCAGCCGGACTGGCCTCGGGCCGAGGGTCCCCGCTGGCCGTGGAAGGGAGGCCACGCGTCTCCAGGGTGGCAGCGGGGAAGGGAGACCCCCAGCAGGGGCTGTGGGTGGGCCTGGCACCAGCAGTGTGCACCGCGGCTGGATTTAGGCGGAAGGCCCTGGAACGAGGCTTCCTCCTTGTGCTTTCTCTGGTCCGGCTTCTCCAGGAGCCTGCCTGCCTGCATTCCTGGTGCACGTCCCCTGGGGGCCTGGAGGAGACGACGGCGTCTCTGGGAGAAGGCAGGTGACGGGGGCTCCAAGTCGGAACCGGAGCATCTGGCCTCAAGCTCCTCTCCCGGCCCCCTCCCCGCGCCCTCCAGGCCAGGTCCCGTGTGGACTTGCTCTCCCTGCGGCCCTGTCGGACCCCGCTCCCGAGGGGCCTGGTGGTCTGGGGTTGGTCCTTGGGCTTTCCCACGCCATGAGAACACAGTGACGGTGGCCTCGGATGCGCACGGGGACCCGGGCGACTCCAGTGCGCGGAGTCAGGAGCAGAGACGCGGGTCCCTCGGGCCGGCGTGGCCAGGAGGAGGCTGAGGGTCCCCGGACGCCCTGAATTTGCAGCGAGTGGGGGGGGCGCGTGTAAAACTCACCGAGCCGCGCACTCCCCACTGCAGTTTATTCTGTGCCAAGGGCCCTTCGGTTAAGGAAATGCACCTCTGGACGGTGCATCTCATATGCTAGCACCTTCACACAGAGCCCTGGTGTCCCGGCTCGTGTTTCTGGTTTTTGAAAGCTGGTGCGAAGGCAAAATTAGGCTCCAGTAGTGCCAGGCGTTACCTGACAGCTCTGATTTTAAGATTAGATAAAACAAATTGTACCTTTAAATATTTATTGACTTAAAAATAGAGCACTGATGATGTCACATGTCTTTTTGGCACCTATTTTCTATTACTTTACAAAAAGAAGTCATTTGAATTTACATAAAAATTAATAAAGTTGAGGAAAATTGAGGGTTTGTATGTTTGGGAAGAAGTGCCCACTGTTTCATTCACAACTGAACTTGTTTCTAAAACCCTTCCTGAAATAGCTGAAGAATTTGGCTTACATACTGCACTAGTGAAGTCAAAATATTAATAAATGTTTACTTCTTTGAAATATGCCTGAAGGAGTGTCAGTGCAAACAAAACTTCCTTAACAGAGTGATGTGAAAACAGTGGCTGCAATGATTTATTTGTTGTGAATTGAAAGTGTACACAGTCACGTATTTTTTTAGTAAATAAGTTATGTTCACTTGTTTGAAATGTGCTGAAGATGTCAGTGATCTCCTTGCCCAGCGGGAGGGGCCCCAACTGGCATTTGGTTTTGTGCCCGCTCAGAAGAGGTGTGGGGGAGGGCCTGGGATGGGGAGTGGAGGTGTGGGGGACGGGGAGCTGGTCACTGTGGGTGATGGGGAGCTGGTCACCATGGGGGACGGGGAACTGGTCACCATGGGGGATGGGGAGCTGGTCACTGTGGGTGATGGGGAGCTGGTCACAACAGGGAGAGGGCCTGGGAAGGAGGAGCTGGTCACCATGGCATCAGGCCCAGTGCCTGTGCGGCAGCTGAGTGACCAGTGACCTGGGCCTTTGCTTTCTCCTCCCGAGGCCCCGCCTTGGAGGCTGAGTGACAGCAGCAGCAGGGCTGGGTGAGAGCAGCTCAGAGCTGAGCTAGCACACAGCAGGTGCTGCATAAGTGCTCTCCTTCCCTCTGGGAGGCGGCTGCCATGGCCCATGTGGCTGCTTTACCTCTGAGGGCTCTGTTGACTCTCCACGGGGTGATTTCAGAACACAAATTTATAGCGAGATGGGGGTGGCATTTGGTTCAGATAACTCTTGCTTTTGGTGTTAATAAATGTGCTCCACTTGGAGGGTGAGTAGGGGTAGATGTTTCTTGTCTTGGGGTTTCATCTGCCCTTTGGGAGGATCTCAGCCCTTGGTTCCAGAAGATGCTCTCCTCTGGGTGGAAGGTGTGCACAGGTGTGTGGCTGCGGTCGTAGTTGATTCGTCTGGGGGGGGGGTGGCGGCCGGTTGCTAAATCCTAGGCTCTCAGGATTGCTCGGAGGGTACCGGCGGCGGGGGCTCTTTCCCGGAGGCGAGGGCGAGGCGGGGGACTTGGCCAGGTCCCCGGCGGAGGCGTGCAAAGTATGGAGGGCGGCGAGAGAGGAACAGGCGGGACACGTTTCTTTTTAGGGTGAAGAAACCAAGAGAGTTTATTAGGGGAGAGTACAAGCTTATAACGGGCGGTTTAGAGGGCGGGGTAGCTGTAGAGGTTAAAGGCTTGGATTGGTTCTGAGAGGGCGCGGAGGTTGTCTTTGGTTGTTGGGTGTTGCACAATGATTGGTGCATGCGCACTGGCAGTAGGGGACGTTGCATTGTAACGGAGGGGTTGAGTGGTTAGACGAGGGAGGCGGTCTTACCCGGCAAGCTTCCTCCAACGGTTGGTTTTGGGTGAGGAATTGGGGCCTGCCTCCGGCCTCACCTTCTCAGGCCCGGGGGGCTGTGGAGGGCGCTGTCACCCGTACCCACTACCCTCCCCAGGGGTGGATCCAGTCCCCCGGCCCAGGCCCGCCAGGTTGAAGCACGTAATCAGTATCCCGCATGTGGCCACTCAAAGGGGCAGTGAGGAAACCGTCCCGAGCAGAGCCCCTTGTGTGGTTGTGCGCCCAGTCGTGGCTGCCCCACTGGGCCTGTGGCTGGACAGACACCAAGAAAAGCAACTTCTCTGATCCATCAGCCTTTGGGGTGGGCCCGTGACATTCGGGCCCCCAAGAATGGAGTTGCACCCTCCCCATCTTCATGGCGTGGCCCCTCTTGGGTCTGGGCTGCAGGGATGGCTTCCTGAGAAGACACTGCTCCACGGCGGCTTCCATGGAAATTGCAGCCTCGTTGACTCTGGGGGCTGATTGGAATCGCTGCTGGGAGACGGAGCATGTGGAGCCGCAGTGAGCCTGTCAAGCCGGCTGGATTCTGGGAACAGCTGTGCCAAGGGAGAAGTCACCTGGGCTCCTGCAGCCCCTACAGCCCCTGCAGCCCCCACAGCCCCCACAGCCCCCACAGCCCCCACAACCCTACAGCCCCCACACCCCCTGTACCCCCTGCAGCCCCTGCACCCTCTGCAGCCCCTGCACCCCTGCAGCCCTGCACCCCCTGCAGCCCCTGCAGCCCCCACAGCCCCCACAGCCCCTGCAGCCCCTGCAACCCTACAGCCCCCTGTACCCCTGCAGCCCTGCACCCCCTGCAGCCCTGCACCCCCTGCAGCCCCTGCAGCCCCCACAGCCCCCACAGCCCACACAGCCCCCGCAGCCCCCACAACCCTACAGCCCCCTGCACCCCTGCAGCCCTGCACCCCCTGCACCCCTGCAGCCCCTGCAGCCCCTGCACCCCAGCAGCCCCTGCAGCCCCTGCAGCCCCTGCAGCCCCTGCCTCCCGCAAGCCCTGGCTCGGCGCAGGTGGTCTTGTAGAGGGAAGGGCCCCCCTCCCATAACCGCCACACAGGTTCCTCGAGAGAGATTCAGCGTGGAAGTACTTAAAAGACAAAGCCTCCTGGAAAACTGAGTCCTTTAACCTTTCGCGTTGATCTTGTAATTATATCATTATTCATGTACCCTTTATTTGCAAACTTTTAAATGAGTGCCTAATAATAATGGCTACATTTTATGGAATGCGTAAATGTGCCAGACTCTCTACCTTTTGCATTTGAACTCACTGAATCCTCCTGATAGCCCTGCTGTCGCTACTTGGCAGGTGGGGAAATTGAGGCAAGCAGGTTCAGGACTTAACGTGCACTGAGTGCCGTGGTTGTGCGCTGAGCTAGAGGCCAAGAATGCAAAGAGGGGTCAGAACCCCATGTCTGGCCAGGTGGGCACAGGTCCTGAAGGAGACGTGGCCTCTGTCCATGCCCAGGTGGAGAGAGCGCTGGGGGCCGGGGGGAGATGGCCGCACTGGGGAGGCTCCGCCCCCAGCAGTCACGTGACCACGGGGCAACGTAAGGCCGTTGGGGACTGAAGAGACAAGCGAGGAGGCCCGAGCCCAGAGCCCAGCGAGACCACTACCCAGCCCAGCTGCTGCAGGCCCAGCCCAGCCGCCATCCACCAAGCAAGGCCGCCTGCTCAGCCCAGCCACTGTCCCCCCAGCCCATCCACCGTGAGTGGCCAGACACCTGCTCACCCCACAGGAGCCAGCATGGGCCCTGGGATCCATCCTGAGCCCAGCTCAGCCACAGCGCCCTGGGAAACACACTGGTCCCACGGGAGGGACTTCAGGCGTCCGGAAAGCCCCTCAGGCCTGCTGGGCGGCCTTCCATCCCTGTGCTGTCCAGGCCACGCTCTCCTGACCGAGGGCCCCGACACTCTGAGGATGGTATCCCTGGTTCGCTCCAAGGGGCACCAGCCTCCTGGACTTTTCTTCTACAGAGAATGTGTTTCTAACAGGGAAATTGGAACTTTTCACAGGACTGTAAAATATGGAAGATGTTTTCAAACCACTGGAAAATGGCATCTTTCTCTCCTTTTAAAAAATTTTTAAACTTTTTATTTTGAAATAATGTTGAAGTTACAGGACAGTTATACAAATATTAAAACCCCCACACAGAGAACTCCAGCATCTCCCCACACCCCCAAACACCAAATCCACCTATTTCAACATTTTCCACATTTCTATATCATTCTATCCATCCATCTATGCTTCCTCTAACAATCCATCAGTCTATCAGCTGATCTGTTTACCTGTCTGTCTGTCTATCTATCAATCCATTTTCTGCTTTTGAGTATTGGTTGTACACACTTACTACTGCCATGCACGTTTCCTAAGAACAGGGATATTCTCTTATGTAACTACTTTAAGTGCACTTATCCAGTTCGAGAAATTTAGCATTGATGTCTATATTATGGTCTATATTCCAAGTTTTTCATGTGTCCCGATAATGTCCCTCTGAGCCTTTTCTCCTCCCTTGCTAGATCCCACCCAGGATCATGTATTGCATTTAACTGTCATTGTCTCTTGAGTTGCTCTTTCTTTTTCTTTTATTGTGGGAACATATTTATGACATAAACTTTCCCACTTCATCCCCTCCCAAGCACACCATTCAGTGGGGTGAATATCGTGGTGCCCTCACCACCTCCATCGCTAAAACCTTCCCATCTCCCCAAACCCTCCACCCGTTCTGCATTAACTCCCCGTTCCCCCTGCCCCTGCACTGGCAACCTGGACTCGAACTTCTGTCTGTATGAGCCTGTGTATTCTCTGATACATTCTCCGAAGTTGCTGTGGGGGCTTAAATTTAACATCCTAAATCTACAAAAATCTCATTTCCTTTGATGCCAACTCAACTTCAGTGATGTATACTAACTTTGTCCCTGAACGTTTTTGCTCCCAGCACTTTGAATGCATCTTCCCGCTGCCTTCTCGTGCCCATGGTTTACCATGAGAAATAGACAATCTTACTGAAGCTCCTTTTCTGTGACATCTCTCTCTTGTGACTTTCAAAATTCTCTCTTTATCTTTGGCATTTGACAGTTTGATTACGATACGCTGTGGCATGGGTTTATTTGGGTCTGTCCTGTTTGGGGTTTGTTGAGCATATTGGATGTGTATATTCATATTTTCATTAAATTTGGGAAGTTTTCAGCCATTATTGCAGCCAGTATTCTCTCTGCCCCTTTGTCTCTCTCTTCTTCTGCGTATGTTGGTGCTTGATGGCGCCCACAGGTTCCTCAGCTCCATTTACTTTTCTTCATTCCTTCCTCCTTCTGCTCCTCCAACTGGATGATTTCAATGGTCTCAAATTCTGTGCTTCTGCCAGCTCGTCTGCTGTTGAATTTTTAAATTTCTGTTACTGTGGCTTCAGCTTATCCTCCTTTTCATACGTTACCTCTCCCCATTGATATTCTCTTTGTGTTCACCTTTTGTTTTCCTGAGTTACTCTAGCTCTTTGTCAATGTTTTCCTTTATATCTTTTAGGAATGTCCCAGATCTGGGCCTTGTTGATGGTTTCCAATGCTTTAATCTTCTCCTTTGCCCGGACCATCACTTCCTGTTTCTTAGTATGTTTTGTGGTCTTTGGTTGGATATATTTTGATAGTATAAGGTGTTATCACTGGAATGTAGACTTTGAAGCATTTGTTCATTAAGCTTGTATCAAACTAGTTCTATGAAAGAGCTTTCCTTGAATGCCAGGAGTTAACAACAAAAAGGAAAAAAAGAAAACGCCTTTCCCAGGCTTTGCAGATTGACCCCGTGGGTGCACGCCACCAGGGCTTAGCCCCAGGGCGAGTCTGGAGATGAGCTCCAGGTCAAAGCACAGGGTTCTCCTGGCCCTTTCTGCACCTTTGTCTTGTCTTGGGCATGTGTGGGTGGCCCTAGAACTCCCCCATTTCCTGTTGCGAATGCCCCTCTTCCAGGAAAGTTTCCTGACAGTCCCACTGCCACACCTGGCTGCTCTCCCCGTGTCCTGTTGCAGAGCCCTGTGAGCCGCCTTCTGCACGAGGGCAGCTCCTGGGATGCGCCCCTCAGGCACCCCGAGACAGACACGCTCCCTCTGTGTGCTCGAGGGTCACTCTGCTCCCCAGACCTGGGGCCAGGGATCCACTGAACCGATGGGGGGGGCACCCCGAGTGATCCCAGATCTGCTGCTTTTCGGTGGCCTTTGTCCTGATTCGGTGCCCGCCTGGTGATGGCCGTCCTTCAGCTGTTTCCTGGAGCTTTGAGAAGGACATTCCTGCTGATTGTGGCCGGTTGTTCAGAGCTTCTGTGGGGGGCCCAGTCGTGAAGCATCCACTCCGCCACCTTGATCTTGGCATTCTCCCCATTCTTGCTTTAAAAATAAAATAAAATAAAATAAATAATGTGGAACCAGAATCTAAAATGAAAAAATAAATTAATAGAATGTCATTACACCCTGAAATGGAAGAAGTACTTCAGATGAGCACTGCATTTTTCTCTGAGCTTCCTATTAGCCAAGGTAAGAAGGAAATGCATTAGGTTATTTGGTTTTGATTCGCTGACAGAAGATAAGCCCACTCCTCTATATGGACTGAAATACACAAGATCCACGGCCCACCTGATGCCCTTGGATGCCCTGAAGTAAAGATGCTCCTTGATTCTCAAAGTCACAAGTAGTGCAGGAAGAGAATCCTCGTTTTCTGTCTCAAATACAGATAGAGGAACAGTTTGTACCATCTCTCTTTGCTGAGGTTTCTTAGGGTGAGGTAGAGTTGCCGCCTTTAGAGATTCTTGACAAACAGACCAGCAGCTAGCCGGAGCCTTCGGCAGGGTCAGGGCAGACAGGATGGGTTCCCGTGTGTGAGAGGATGGGATCCTCTGCTTTCGGGTGATAAAACCCATCATCCACCTGGGAGACAGAGACATAATTTGGCAGCAAATATGAGAACTTTGGGGTTTCACACGATTTAGAGTGGATACTAGTCAAGAGTAGTCAATGGACAATATCTAGGAGAGATAACACCTGCTCTTAGGTTCTTGGATGGTGGAACCAGCTGGGGCCATTGGGTTCAGGGTGCTCACATCAGTTACGTTCTCCCTGTGTGCACAGCAGAGCGTGATTTCTCTGCTGTCGTTCACATAGATGGCTCTCCCCACGGTCTCTTCTTGAGGGACGCATCTAGAATCTCATGTTGGAATGGCGTCTTCCCCACACCCTGAAGGAGCTGGTGGGACTGGCTGTGGAGAATCGAGGCCTGATTCCTGCCCGTTGAGGAGTTTGAGAAGAGTCATATTCCCTGGGTTTCCTTAGGACAAAACAGCCCCAGCTAGTTCTCAAGTGTCCAGTACAAAGGATGAACCAAAAATCAGGCTGATTCTGCAGGACTGAGCATGTGCGCCGTGTGAAAATGGGTGGGGAGGTGCTTTCCACTATTTGTTCACCTTGCGTACTGTGAAATACAATTTGAAAGTGTGTACATGACTAATGCACCTTCACAGCTAATAATAAGCCTTAAAATCATATTCTTTCCAATACTGATGCTGTGGCAGATGTTAGACCAGTTCCACTGTTGAGCCTCCTAACTTAACTTTTTAACAGGCTGTTAAGACAGAATTTCTAATTAAAGACATTCTCTAATGAGCTGGGTCCTCCCTCCCCCATTTCCGTGTTCTCCCCTTCCCACCCTCTTAGCTCCCACCCTCCTCCTTCTTTTATTACCTGTTAAGCACCTTCTGGACTGCAGGAAATGTGGAGTAAAAACAATTAAAGCTTGGTCAGCCGTGACCCTGAGACAAAGAGGTTCCTTTAATGAAATGGCAGAAGCAAGAGACTAAAGTTTTAGCTTTTTGAGTGTTCTCTTAGGGGGATACACCAGAAAAGGACAAATGCCCTTATTCGGTGTCTAAGGCTCAATGACGTTTGTACCACACTGCACGAACACAGCATTTTTGGGCAAAGTGCCTAATTCTTTCTAGTAATTATTACAGGTACACTTTTGCTGGGTCACATGCTCCTGCTTTGAAAAGATGAAAGCACCTCCAGCGGTCACCTCCTGTGTGGGGTTTCCTGACCCGGGGCCCCTCGGGCTGCCGCTTCTTACCCCTCTGTCCCAGTGGGAAGACCCGACAGCTGTAGCTTTGCCGGCTTCTGACTGCGTCCGAGTGCTGGGGCGGTGCCTCCCAGCGGAACCCAGCTCCCCCTGAGCCGACAACTGCTGGTTTCCAAGGAAAGAAAATCCTCGCCCTTGTATGCAAATACTTTCCTCTGGAGGCCAACACACAACAGCTTCTAGGCAAAAAATTCAACTCAATCCTATTTAAATATTACAGATAATGATTTTTTACAGCCACCCATCAAATTAGGATTCTTCTTTCCTTCCTCCCCCCCACCCCCTCCTCTCCCTCCCCTCCTCCTTCTTCTTGCTCAAAATATTGTGTTCTTTTCCCTCTCCCTTTCTAATAGCTTTGTTGAGGTATAATTCATATACTATACAGTTCACTCATTTGGAGAATATAATCCATTGTTTTTTGTATATTCACAGAGTTGTGCGACCGTCACCACTGTCAATTTTAGGACATATTCATCACCCCAACAGGAAACCCTGTGTCATGATCAGTCATCCCCATTTCTACCAACCCCCCAGCTCCCCAGCCCTGGGGAACCACTGATCCATTTTTTGTCTCCATAGAGTTACCTACTCTGGACATTTCATATACATGGAATCATACAAAATGTTCTTTTGTGACTGGCTTCTTTCACTGAACATAATGGGTTCAAGGTTTGTCCATGCAGCAAGTGTCAGAACTTCATTCCTTATGGCTGGAGAGAATTCCATTGTGTGGAAACAGCACATTTTAAATCCTTTCATCAGTTTATGGTCATTTGGGTTGTTTCCAATTTGGAGGTTATTGTAAATAATGCTGCTATGAGCATTTGTGTACAGGCTTTTAGTGACATACTGTGCCAGTTTGGATGTATTATGACCCCCAAAATGCCATGTTCTTTGATGTAATCTTGTGGGGGCAGATGTATTAGTGTTGATTAGATTGGAATTCTTTGATTGTTTCCATGAGATGTGACTCAATCAATTGTGAGTGAAACATCTGATTGGATAATTTCCATGGAGATGTTACCCCGCCCATTCAGGGTGGGTGTTAATTGGATCACTGGAGTCATATAAAGGAGTTCACAGACAGAAGGAGCTCAGAGCAACTGAGAGTGACATTTTGAAGAGGAGCTGCAGCTATGAGCAACATTTTAGAGAACGCCATTGTGAAATGCCACCTGGGAGCAAGTGGACGCCAGCCATGTGCCTTCTGAGCTAACAGAGGTTTTCCGGACACCATTGGCCATTCTTCTGTGAAGGTACCCTATGGTTGATGCCTTAGCTTGGATACTGTTATGGCCTTAAGACTGTAACTTTGTAACCAAATAAACCCCCTTTATAAAAGCCAATCCATTTCTGGTATTTTGCATTCTGGCAGCATTAGCAAACTGGAACATACATGTTTTCATTTCTCTTGAGAATATATGTAGGAGTGAAATTTCCAAGTCATATGGTAATTCTTTGCTTAATTTTTGATGATCCACAAGCAGCTGCACCATTTTACATTCCCACCAACGCATGAGGTTCCCATTTCTCCACACCCTCACCAACACTTTTTATTACTTGCCTTTTTTATTATACCACCCTTGCAGGCGTGAAGCGTCTCATTGTGGTTTTGATTTGAAATTCCCTAATGACTAATGATGTTGAGAATTTTGTCTTGGGTATATAGGCCATTTGCATATCGTCTTTAGAGAAATGTCTGTTCAAAACCTATGCCCATTTAAAAATTTAGTTCAATTGTAAGAGTCCTTTAAATATTCTGGGTACTAGACCTTTCCTGTACATGGAATTGTACAATATGTGGCCTTTTTTGTTGTCTGCTTTCACACGGCATCACGTTTTCAAGGTTTGTCCACGTCGTAGCATGTATCGGAGTTTTGTTCCTTTCTATGACTGGACAATATTCCATTTTGTAAATATAACACATTTTGTTTCTTTCATTTTTTGAGGCGTTGCATTCTGTCTCTTCTGTTAGCATATAGGTATCTGAAGGGAGGGATATTTTCTCTTATTTGTCTTGTACTTTCCACAGCAACTAAATCAGCCCTGCAATATAATGCATACTCAGTGTTCTTGAATTGATGCTATGGAAGGATGTGAAAAAAATGAGTTCCATACCTATTTGTCTTTGGCAGAGTGAAGGTTATGTAGGGAAGATATGAAAGGGAGAGTGGGAGAAATGGTTTTACATAATAGATTGAATGAGTATGAAATAAAAAAGAATACAATAAAAAAGGAGTGAATCCCCTTAGTGGGACCCAGAGGACATGGAAAGTAGAACAGGACATGGATAGACACACATAGACACACAGGCAGTTTGAGAAAGACCAAAAGTTTAGAGAATTCATCACAAATTATTTTGAAAATTTTGGCAGAGGCAACTGTGTACATAGTTTTGTTTGTTTACTTAGTTTGTATAGTTATCCTGAAATTGTTGAAATTTGAATGTGGCACTAGTTCATTCATGAATAAATGATGTGCTTATGACCATCATCACACGACCATGACCATCATCATCAATATCACCACCATCACCACCACCACTACCACCATCACCACCACCATCACCACCATCACCACTACCACCATCACCACCACAATCATCACCATCATCACCATTACCATCACCACTGTCACTATCATCACCATCATCTCCACTATCACCATTTTACCACCACCACCATCACCATCACCATCACCACCACCATCACCATCATAACCACCCTCACCACCACAATCATCATCATCACCATCATCACCACCATCACCATTACCATCACCACTGTCACCATCATCACCATCATCTCCACTATCACCATTTTACCACCACCATCATCACTGCCATCATTATCACCACCACCATCACCATCATCATCACCACCATCATAACCACCATCACCACCACAATCATCAACATCCCCATCATCACCATCACCATTACCATCATCACTACCCCAATCATCTCCATCATCACTACCACCACTATCACCACCATGATTTTCAACACCATCACTACCACCATCACCACCATTGCCATCATCACCATCATTACCACCACCATCATCACCACCATCAAGTATCACCACTATCATCACCATCACCACTGTCTCCATCACCACCACTGCCATCATCACCACCATCATCATCACACCACCACCATCATCATCATTACTATCACCATCACCACCACTGCCCCTGTCACCATCACTACCATAATTATCACTATGGTCTTTGCCATCACTGTTGCCACCATCACCTTTGTTGTCACCATTATCATCATCATTATGGACATTTTTTGAATGTGAAATAAAATGTCATGAAAATAGTTATTTCTTTATGGTCAGGACAGTGCTAGAACATTTTACATGGGTTATTTTATTAGTCTTCCTATTAATTCTATGGTGTAGAACCCATCATTATTTCCAGTTTTATATATGAGAAAAGCAAAGCTGGAATTTCAACTAGATTTGACTGACTTTGAAGTACACACATCTTCTAAAGTAATTTCTACTTCAGCCCATTTTGACTTTATATTGATTTCATAGTTATGATGGTTTGGATAATTGTTAGCAGATATTCACACCCCTCCTGCTCCCCCTGTGGGTGGCATGTGCTTCCCATCTTATTAATTTGTGCTCATGGGATTTTCTTTAGCCGATGGATTATTGAAGACACAACCCAAGCAGAGCCTTTGATGTGCTTGCATTCATTGCCTTGCATTTCATGCACTTGTGACCCACTGTAAGAAGAGGACATTTACGGAGCCACTGCCCCTTCAGCCCAGTCCTCAGATTGAACCCTCATGTGCCAACCTGCCTGGGGCCATGCCCACCGGACCCTCAGCCTGAAGCCCTCTCATATCAGATCAGTCATGCAGATCCATGAGTGTGAGAATGAAGTTCAACACTGCAAGCCACTGGGCTTTGGGACGGTTTGTTACACAGACTTAATGTGGCAATAACTGACTATTACAACAGTATTTATTTATTTGTTCTTTTATTAATTTATTCATTTGGTAATTAATTCAGCCAAGAGTGATGTGATCATCTGCCATGTGCTAGTATCTGCAGTGGGTACAGGGCGTATAAAGATGCATCTGATGAGGGCTCCATGTTCTTGATGTTTCGTGTTTAGTCAGGGAGGATTGTCAGAGGACAGGAGGAGAACTGGTAAGTGCCCTGAGAAAACCGCCTAGATGGAGAGGAGCTGGTGGCTGGTTGGAGGTATCCAGAAAGGCTGAGGGACTATGGAAGCCAGGAGCATGAGTGACAAGTAGGAGAATGCAGCTCCCTTGAAGGCCAAGACATGCCTGTTCTCATGAGGTTCCCAGTCATGGCTTTAGCAAACAGAGGTGACATCCTCATCAAAAATTTGGACAAAGACTCTCTCCCAAATGATTCATTGGTTTGAGCACATGGTCAAGATTCTTGCCTGGAACAACAGGATTGGTAACCACTGAAATGTTTGGGCACTGGCAGAATGTCTCTGGTTGTGGGGTGGCCATTGCCAACGTGAAGTGTGTGTTCACAATCTGGGCTGAACCCCTGAGGGACCAGGAGTCCCCTGCTGCCCCTCACGTTGGGACGCAGCTGTGGGCACATCTGTCAGCTCAGACCCAACACAAGCTCAGGGGAAGAGCCAGAGCCAGCAGCTCGGGTGAGGGATTCTGCGTCCCAGAACCTCTCAGGGGACAGTTACGCTCCACCCTGGGAGGGCAGTGAGGAGGGGGAAGTGGGAGCCTCCACATGGGTGGGGTCGGCACAGCAGCCCTGTGGACGTGGCGCACGGCACAGGCAGCCCATAGACCTCCTCTGGGACTAGATAGACAGCTTGGGGCTCAGCCGCCAGGCCCGGCCCAAGTGGAGAAGAGCTTCCCAGCCACAGCAGTGGGGGTCCGGGTGGGCAGGAGACCCTGTCTTACTCGGCTTGGGGCTGAGGGTCACAGCAGGTTCTGCATGCCTTATGCTGAGGGGACACACTTTTAGTTGTGGATCCTTATCTAACCTGAGTCACAGTGGGCACGTTTGACTTCATCTCCCTGAACCCCAGCTTTCCGTCCGCAAATGGAGGTAATACCTACTTACCGTTCCTGGCATTATCTCAGGGATGCCACGGAAGATGGTGCATGAACACACCTGAGCCCTAAGGTGCACGTGGCTTGTAAGGTGGAGACAGAGGCCTTGCACACCTGCTGCCCAGGTGCCCAGGTGTTAACGTCTTAGCAGAGCTGGCTTCTCGGTGACTCCTCTGTTAACAAGAACGTGCCATCTAACTGGCAAGACTTAGTGGAGGCTTGTAAGGCTTTTTATTTTGGAAAAGAAACGAAAGTCTTCCTCCCACAAGCACTTTCAGTTTTTCTAAATCAGCCCGTGAACAATGCGGTGTGAGGACCTGTCGGCTCACCCCTTTCCCACACGGCTGCTCCGGGGGCACGAGCAGCGTGGGGTCACCAGGGGGACGTTCCTGCATGTGGTGTAAGCATCGTCCTTGCCACGGCAAGCTCAGCTTCATTTGACACCAGTTTAAGACTTTTTTTGCCTGGTGCCACACATCATTAATTTATCTTGTGCACATACTTCAAATTCCTTGTGTGGCAGTTTTGAGAAACGCATGCGAACTGGACAGCGTTAGCAAGTCGCGTTCCTGCAGAGGCCCGACGTTCCCTCAGTCACACGTGGACACGGGAACCGAGCCCCGAGGAGAGCCTGGGCCGCGGGCGCCTGCTTCCCATGTGCGCTCGCTCTCCCCATAAGACGTTTGGAGAAAACACAGCCCGAAGCAAAGGAAGAGCCCTTTTGAGGCAGTTTCTGGAAATGCCCGGCTCCGTGGTCGGTGCAGGTGGGGTGGTGTCCGCCACCTGCTTATTTGCCAGGTAAGAGCATCCACCATTGTCCACCTCCCGGAAAGTTCCTTATGAGCAACGCCTTCCCGGGAATTCTGTGAGGCTGTTTTCCTGCCTAGATATTTGCTTTGCCAATGGGATTTGCACGTTGCCCATCTGTTCTGTGGCTTGCAGCCACCTCGGGGCTTCCTCTGGGACCCGGCCGTAGAGGCGGGTGGCGGCCGTGCTCTCCCTCCTGAGCCGGGTCTGAGGTCCGCCGCCCGGCCAGCAGCCTCCCTGGCCGAGAGGGTTAACCTGGGGACGTGGCCGTGTGCGCCGTGGGGGGCAGGCTGGACGCCACCTCAGAGGCATGAACAGGGACCTCTCCGCTCAGTGCCGGACGCTCTCACAGCGGCATGTGGAATTCACTGAGTGTGCATTCCTTCATAAATCGGACAATTTCAGTGTTTCCTGTGTAGATGGCAACCTTGTGGAATTCAGGGAGAGTGCTACAAATTCACGTTGTGTTCCCAGTATGTGCGATTTATAAACATGTTTCATGGCGTGTTTGTGTGCTCAGCGATGGCCTCATGGCCTGGGGTCTGGCTGGCTGTCCACAGGGTGAGGGCTGATCAGGGCAGGGGGACGGGCCCTGGCTGACCTTCCCATGCTGGGTGCTGAGCCGCGGCTCCCGAGACGAGCAGGGTGGGGCCCACTGTGCCAGCCGAACACAGAATGCGCTTGGCAAATCAAAGCAGCAGTGGTTTCTCTTGAATTTTTCTAGGCTTGACATCCATGCCAGGAAGCTGGAATTTCTAAGTCTTTGATGAGGTCACAGCTCTGACCTAACCGTAATACTGTAATTATATGAATTATTAACAAAATACAAAAGCACAATTAATGAATTTGCTCATGTTAAAAATGCTGGACTTAGCCAGTATTTGGGCATTGTCTGTGAAAACAGTGTGAAATGCTCAAGATAAGGGTATTTTATTTTCAGTAGTGGATGCGTGCATTTCTGTGTGTGAAGGTGTCCTCGAGCCGAGCCACCTCTCCCCAGCCTTCACGTGCAGCTGCCTGTGAGGTCGGGGGGACAGAGCTGCCTGGGGTCCCCGGTGTAGACGCCACATGCCCACCTGCCTGTCCAGCAGCCCCGGAGGCCACGGGGGCCGAGGGTGCCCGGGTCCCCCTTCACTCCGGTCGCTGAGTAAGAGGGCCTGAAAGGCTCCTGCAAATACATCACCTGCTCCTCTCCTGGGAAGGATGCTCTGATGTTCACTCTCAGGACCTCGAGATCATAGTTACTCGAATGTGTCACTTTCACGTCCCTCTGTCTCGGTTGGCAGCATCCCAGTGCAGGTAGTTTTTCATAAGCATGTGGAAAAGGGGCGGCTTCTGAGACTTCCCCCTATTAGGAAAGGCTGCTGCCGGCTGCCAGGCCTAGGATATTGCAGGCTGTTTCGGAAGGGCTGAGAATGGGGAAAAGGATAATTTGCCATCGGAATTGCTCAGTAGACGTCGTGCACATTACAGCTAAAAGGTAATGACAAGGGCACGGTGGACGTTAAATTAGCAAACTGCAACCCTTCCCAAGTTCCAGAGGAAACCCTGATGTGTGTTTAAACGCAAACATTTCTCTCACATATTGAAGAAAAACATTAAATGTGTGTTACCAATACATATAAATACCAATAAACCAGTATTATTGTGTCCCATCCCATTTAAAACAGGTTAAATGAAAAGTATCCTTATTAAAAGAAATGCAATTTTGTGTCGCTGTTTTCCTAATGCCACAGTGTAGCAGCCGCCCGGGCTCTGCGCCGCCCACACGGTGAGCCCTGGGGCCCCAGGAGGGCGGGCGGATGCTTGCCTGGTCGCCTAGCAATTAAGTATTTTTTAATTTAGCATCGGCCTCCCCTGCTCTGCCGCCTCCGCCTCTCCAAGGCCCCTTTGGAGACTCACTGAGCTCCTGCAGAACTTCAAAGGTGAACAGTATTTTCTCTGCAGCGAACATGCTTCTATGTAGATTATTTTGAATTTGTCCCACTCCTTTATTGGAATAATTCCTGTGAATTGAAACTGCTGGGGCAAAAGAAAAGGAAAATATGCATTTTGAGTAAAAAATCAGAATTCCCTCTCAAGGTAAGGCAGTCCTCATCAGTTCACTTTCCCAGTGCTCGTGAATGAGTGTTCCCCCTTTCCAACAACTGTACAAATATTGTTTCAGTATTTTCAATCTTTGATGTAATATTATGAAGAATGTCAAGTTTGATCATCATCACATTAATAGTAATTTGTATTTCACTTCCCTTTATGTTCTCATTTTTCTTGGAATGTTTTCATTTCTCTTGAAATAATAGTTACTTTGTACTGATTTCTAAGGGCTCATTTATGATGAATGATGTCAGTCTTCCAATTTTCATGCATTGCACATGAAATATCCTGTTTTCTTCCCATTTAGTTCATTCTGCTGTTTTATTTTTGGTTGTTCAGAAGCTATGTATTCAAATATAATCATTTCATGTTGCAAGAAAACAGTGAATAGTAGCGATTTGGGCTCTCACTCTTCTGTAACCCCTCCTCCGGAGCCCAGGGACACGGGACGAGGTGCTGAGGACGGGGGATCCGGCTGAGGGGGGGCATGAGTGGCCGGCAGGTCCCGCTTCCTAACCTGAGCCCCAAGTTCTCCTGTGGTGACAGCTCCCCAAATCTCCCTCCCTTGGCAGATCCGCCCCGTGGCTTCCTCCCCGGCCGCTCCCCAGCTCATGACTGAGTTCTCTGCCCGCTGCCAGGGAGGCCCTGGGTGGTCTTGGCCAGCAGGGAACCGGCCTCCGTCCTGGTAGCCGCGAAGGAACCGGAGCCCCTTAGGGCTCCTGCAGGCAGCCTCAGCTCGGCCATCACCCTGCGAAACCCACCGACTCGCTTTCTCTCTGTTTGTTTCTTTATTTTTTTATTTTTTGCTCACAATTTAATGGCTGGATGACTAGACTCATCATAAAATTTTGAAGTGTCTGTAGAGGACGTGGGTGTTTTGAATGGTGGCTCACGGCCTAGTTTTGGAGAGTTTGGGGTATGGGAGCATCCAGCCGTCTCGGAGCCCGCAGCACCCTTCCCGGGGCTCTGCACTGCTGCAGCTGCAAGGCCCCCGGGGCCACACATCCCGCATTTGAGGCGGGAAGGGGCTTGGGCTCTGCTGGCCTTGCCTAGCAGCGCCGAGGAACGTGGCTGTCAGTGCTCGGCAGTGGGATTTCTGTTCGTTTCACTGGGGTTTGTATTCATGATGTGTTTACCTAAAATGAATTCTCTCTGAATTCAGTTATAAAAGGCTTAGGAGGGCACTGCAGCCTTGGAATACTTGTTTTTTTTGCTTTATTGTGACAATGACAGTCTGACATGAAGATGTTTGACTTTCTGATCTTGTTTTGTTTTAATTCACACAAATCCAGACATAATGAAATATACCTCTTGTTAAAACTTTCCCTTTTGTTTCCTGTAAAAGTAAACAATGGGGTTATTTTACAAAGTCACACATGCCTTCCTGTTTTTCTTTTTTTTAAGGAAAATAATGAGCTAGGTTGCAGCCCATCACAGGAATGCATGTGACCCTGTAATTATTTCTTACTTTAAAAAGCCCATTTAATTTTAAACCCTTCTCACTTAAAAAACATGATAGAATTTGTTGGTTTCCAGCTCTTCTCATTCGTCACTGCTGTTTTCAGTGCATTTAATTACAGATGTTGTGGGTGGTGAAAAGGCTCCAAATAACGTCCCTATTGGCAGAAGAGCTGCTTCCCGGGCTGAGGTTTCCGCGTCTGTAGAGTGGGAGACCAGACGAGATGCTCCGGAAGTCCCTGGAGCTCCGGCGAGGCCGGCACTGTCTCGACAGCGGTCAAGGCTGACACCGGCTTGGCCCGTGTCCTGGAGAGTGACCCTCATGTCCCAGCTTTGGGTCACTTTGCTTGTTCTTCGGGAGCCTCCAGTGTCTAGTGCCAGCGTCCAGCACCAGCGGTCATGGCTGAGCCTTTCATTTCAGAAATGAGGAAAACAAGACAGTGCTTTATGGAAACATCAGTGTGAGAGCAAATGACCTGAATTTCTTGTTTTCTTCCTAAAAGTTATGCAACCCCCGTCTCATCATAAATCATCCCAAACTGTGATTGCAAACCTCAAAACTCAGTCTGTGAACTGTTTGCGCCTGGCTGGAGCCCGCCCCGTGCCTCTGGGGTGCAGGGAGGGGTCCCGGGTCTGGGGCCTGCCAGGGCACGGCCACTCTCCAGGTGCAGAAACCAGCGAGGACGTGACCTTCTCGCTACGCCTGGCCGCGCCCCGGCGGTCCCCTGCTGCCTCCTGCTGCGCCGCAGGCTCCTGCTCTGTGTGATACTGAGGACCCGCAGGCCACGGGGCTCCTGGGCGTTCCGGCCTCGCCTTCCCCCTCAGAGCCGGCGGGTGGCACATCTGAGGGTTTGCGTGTTGAGCCTCAGGCTTGGTCAGCTCCGGGTCCTGGAGAAGGAAGGAGTTGCGGGGTCAGGCGGCCTGAAGCCGAGGTGGAGAAAGTGGGTTTGTCGTCCGTCTTTCCTTCTGGGCCTCTGAGTACAGGAAGTGGCCCCCGTAGGTGCCTGAAGAGGCTGCGAGGTCGGCTCTCCCTGAGCACCGTCGCTGCCTGGACCCTCCGCCCGGCCGGGATCACCAGGACGAACCCCGGGGCTGGGGCCGGACGGGGCCGGGACGTGGCAGCAGATCCCAGGGACACCCCCTTTCTCCTGAGGCCGTGAAGTCTGCCCACCCTCCTGACGCACCCTCCTCGGTGTCCCTCCCTGCCGCCTTCGAGGAGAAGAAAGAGGTCGCTTGACGAAAGGAAAGACTGCAGCTGTGCATGAGCAGACACGAGGGGACACCAGGGGACATGAGGGGACACACGGCAGTGCATTGGGATCTGCGGCTGGTGAGGAGCCCTGGGGCGTGGGGCTGCGGCCCGAGCCTCCCCCGCCATAGCTGTCCGCAGACCCCATGCGGGAGCAGGGAGGGGAGATGGTCGTGGCTTGTGCCCTGCTCAGGAGGAAATCTGCACACTCGGAAACATCAGTGCACTGACACATGGTGAGCGAGGGCGTTCTGTCTGCGTGTGACAGCATGTGGCAGATTTCAGGAGCACCAAGTGATGGGGATGGGCGGCTTCGAACAAAGAGATCTTAAGGGTCTCACGCAAATCGTCTGACATGGAGGCGTCTTCCTTGGGCCCTTGGGCAGTGCTGGTGGGGACGTAAAGGGGGGCAGCTGCTGTGGCAGACGACCCGGTAGTTAAAGTAAACACAGAATTTCCACATGTGCCAGCAACCCCACTCCTAGGGACACACCCCAAAGCCCTGTAAACGGGGTCTCGGACCGATGCCTGTGCGCCGGTGCTCGCTGCAGCATCATTTACAACAGCCGAGAGGCAGAAGCAGCCCAAATGCCCAGCAGACCTACCAACGCATAAACCAAATGAGGTATATGCATAAAATGGAATACCATTCCACCGCTCAGCAGAAAGAAAGTGAAGTTCTGATACATGCAACAACGTGCATGAAGCTTGGAGACATGTTGAGCGAAATAAACCAGACACAAAAGGACAAATATTCATGATCTCACTTATATGAAATGCCTACAATAAGCAAATTCACAGAGACAGAAAGTAGAGTTGGGGTTATCGGGGCTGGCTGGAGATGACAGGGTCTCTGTTTGGGGTGATGGAAAGGTTCTGGAAGGTGGTGAGAATAGCACAACATGCAAATGTGATTAATGCCACTGAATTGTACAGTGAAAAATGGTTAAAATGGTAGATATTACACTGTATATACGTCACCTCAATAAAATTTAAAATATAAAAAGATAGAGTGCTTTGGTTTGCTAAAGCTGCCAGAAGGCAATATACCAGAAATGGGTTGGCTTTTACAATGGGGGTTTATTAGTTTACAAATTTACAGTTCTAAGGCCATGAAAATGTCCCAATTAAGGCATCAACAGGACGACACCTTCTGTGAAGATAGGCTGGCATCTGGGGCCCCTCTGTCACGTGGGAAGGCACGTGGCCGTTTCTGCTGGGCCTCTCCCAGGTTCTGTTGCTTTCAGCTCATGGTTCCAGGGGCCTCCTCTCTGAGCATCTGTGGGTTCTCGCTTAGCATCTCAAAATATTTTCTCTAAGCCTTCTCGGGAGCTTCTAAGTTCTCTCCAAACTTCTCTGAGCGTTTCTCTGTGAGCTCTCTGGGCTCTTCTATCCTTTCTCCTCTCATAAAGGACTCCAGTAAAGGACTGAGACTCACCTTGAATGGGCTGGTCACATCTCCGTGGAAACAACCAAACCAAAGTTCCCACCGATAACTGGGTACCCACAGGGACAGACTGAAAGAACACGGCCTTTTCTGGGTACTAACAGCCTCCAACCAGCACATGCAGGTATTCTGAGCAGTTGATAAGTGAAAAGTGTTGAGTAGGACAACTGGACAACTGAACCAGGAGGCCTGAGCAATGTCTTCGCGTCTTCATGCATTGGAAGTGCCTGAAAACTCATGCTGAATGGAGAAGCCTGTGTTTTGCTCCATTTGTTAAGCCCTCTTTTAATATTAAGAATTTTTTTTTTGTTTATAGTTAATTCAAATATACTTTCTTGTGGACATTGGCATTCCATCAGCATTTTAAAGAAGTAAATATTTGCTTAGCAATTGGAACCTTCCACAGACCTTTCAATCTTGTGGGTAGATTTTTTCTTAATTATCTGTGGTTTTGGGGACAAGATCAAGTAAAACACAATAATGAGGCTGATTTTATCCACCGTTTAGTGGCTGTTCTCTTCCTTCATTTGCCTGTTGATGCAGTAAAAGTGGAGCTGGGTCTGATTTGCATGTTACTTCTTTTACCCGGTGGTATCATTTAAACGGAGAGGAATAGAATCTCAAACTGCAAAATCATCCCAAATTCCTTACGCTTGTCAGTTCTTTACCAATCAGAAGCAATTTTAAACTGAGCTTTCCTGCTTGAGTACAGTACAGTCAGAAGCATTTTGTTAGGCAGAATTGAGTACGTTTTTGTGGCAGAGTTTACTAGAAAGAAAGAAAGATTGAGTTGCTGGGCCTGTAGCACAGATGTGTTTGGGATCCTCACTTGCCAGGAGTGAGCTGGGTCCCAGGAACTGGGTATAAATGTTGGGGGGCTGACAAGCCTGAAAACGTGTGGCATTGCCGTGAGGGGGCTGGAGCTTGGCTCACTGCGTGGTGGGAATTGCCCCTGGTAAAACCTTTTAGCTCCCGTGAAGTTATAAGTGACATTTCTTAGTGCCTGGGAAACATAGACTCCGGGCCCAGAAGTGTTTGCCCCTGAACTGCTTCCAGAAACACAGCGCAGCAAAGGAGCAGAGAACTGGCCATCCTGCACCTCTGGGCGGGAGCTTTCCTGGGGGGACGGGAGAGTGCAGGCCGCCGAGGGCTGGGGAGACCCAGCGGGACACTCTACCACATTTAGGGGAGCCGTGCTCGATGTCACAGGAGAAACTGGGCTTATTCGTCTTACATTGTTTTGTTACTAGAGCTCATTGCTACACCGATCTAATGTGCTTTTAATTTTACAAGTTAATAGTTTTGTGGGAATAAGCACATCGAGCTATGAGACCGTGGGAAGTATGTTTTTCCTAAGCAATGGGTCTGTGTCTCTTCAGGACTCACGGTGAGCCTTGGACTGTATTAAAAATACATGTATGTATATCCATCAGGGCTCTGGAGAGAAACCTGCATATGTATATCTGGAATTACTGTGTACACACACATTAAGAGAATATTTAAGGAACTGCCTGAAGAGATTGGAGGCCTGGCAAAGCAGACATCTGGCTGTGCAGGGCAGGGGCTGGCTGGAAACGGGTCAGGAGTTGATGTCACAGACTCCAGACGGAATTTCTTCTTCTCTGGGAAACCTCAGTCTTTGCCTTTAAGCCTTCAGGCGACTGGACGGCGGGTCCTGCCACCGCAGCTTCACCGCCCAGACGCGGCTTGACGCGGCCGAGGGCTCCAGCCAGGCCACATCGACACATCAGACTTCCCATCACACCAGGCCCCTGAATGTTTTTGTAGAAAGCATCATTAAATACTTATATGGAATGAAAATGCTGATTTTTACAAGGCCCATTTGCTTTGTGTTCCTTCCTTTCCAGTAGATTCTAGGGGAGCATGATTTACGGGGTGTCTGCTTAGAAGTCACTTTATGTGCATACACATGGATGTGTGCACGTGTCCCCTGTAGTTCTGAACCAAGAATTCTCCAGATTATCACTAGAGAATGGCCTTCCTGGAGGCGTGTGAGTGGCCTGTGGCCATCGGGACTGGGATTCAGAGCCGGCTACGTGTCCTGCGTGGAGCTGGGGCAGGCGTGGTTCTCTGTGGAAGGAGACAAGGCAGCCAACGTAGGGGCACACGGGAAGCCCCTGGGACAGGGAACGCTGGAGCCCAGGCCTTTGTGGGGAGGCGCCCGCATCGAGGCTGGGTGGGCTGCCCCCCACCACTGGACACTTCGGTGATTTGAAGAAGGGAGGGATGGTGGCTCCCACATGGGGGTCCTGGACCCGGCTTCTTTCTCCAGAAAACGGAGTGAAGGCCGACTCCCCAGGACGCGGGAGGAGAGCACTGCAGGCAGCTGGAGCCAGGCGCTGAGTTCAGTCCTGAAGCTCACGCAGTGCGTTTCTACAACGAAAGAGCAAGGACCAAGGCTGGATGCTTTAATAAATTTAGACGTGGGCTGTCTGGGGAAAGAGCCCATGGCATTCGGTTCCAGTGTCCTGTAACTCAGAGCTGCACGGAGGGGCTGGGGGCGAGAGCTCAGGGACTGGTGAGGTCTATGGAAAAATGGGCCCCTAGTCTCATCCAAGGAGAGGGGGCAGCTTGGCTCAGGCTGACGCTGTCTGCCCTGGCGTGGTCAGAGCCTAAGGCTTGTTTCCATAGTATATTGAAAGCCCGGGTTTTCACATGAAATCTCCCAGTGCTGACAAACAGTTTGAGCCCAGGGAAGCCCCCCACAGTCAGAGCGTGGGTCGTCGTGGACGTCATGGACTAGGGCTCCTCGTCGCCTCCAGGCCTCGCGGGACAGGTGAGGAGGCCGAGGCCCAGCGAAATCACAGAACCTGCACTGGCTGCAGAACCCAGGAGGGCTTGGATCCGCATCTGAGCTCGAGACTGAAGCTAGCGAACGTTCCCTGACTGTACAGTACCTGCCTGGGACCACGGGGCCCTGGGCACCCAGGAAGGAACGAGGCCACTGCACAAGGCTTGTCGTTACCTAAACATGGGGACAAGCAAGTGTGAGTGGCGTTGGGAGGCCTTGCGTCCCACGCAGACGTGGGGGTGGGAGAAGGCTCTCGCTGGAGACGGTGGTGGTCTGGGGCTGCGGGGTGGGGAGTTGGCCAGGTGAGGGGGCAGTGCGCGGACACGGCGCCTTCCGGACTCAAGGGGCAGGAAAGCTCTTTGAGGACCTGGAAACATCTGTGGAGTCACAGGTGCTGGTGCAAGTGGAGCTGGGCTAGAGACGGGGTTGGAGTGCCACGTGGAGATAAAGCAGGGGCACTGAGAGTTTAAACTGGGGGTCATGGTGACAACTTGAGTTTGGGGCGATTCCCTGGCCCCCATGTGAAGAGAAGCCATTGGGGAGCTCACCGGTTGTGGGCGATGACGGAGGCAGGGAGCCCTTGGGAGGCTAACTGCAGAGCTCAGAGAGGACAATGCCTGGCAGCAGCACCAGGGCTTGAAATTAACTGGGGCAAGAAGCATTAAGGGGTGGACTGTGAGGGAGAGGGAGGGCAAGAGCCAAACCAAGCTGGAGACAGCGTTCCTGCCCTTGCTGGCTGGGCAGATGGAAGCCGTTCGCCCAGGTCTCAGTTTGGAAGAGCCGGCCCTGGGGGTGGGTGCAGTAAAGCGATGGGTTTGGGATGGGCAGAGTTTGGGTTGGAGCCCGTGTCAGGGCTCTCCAGGGAAACAGAACTGGCAGGTATATATGGTATGTGAAGATTATGAGATTTATTATAGGACTTGGCTCACGCGACCATGGTGATGGGCAGGTCCGAATTCCGGAGGGCAGGCCACAGCTGGGAACTCTGATGAAGGTTTTCGATGAACTCCCCAGGGGAAGTGGCTGAAGTAGAGACGGAAACTCTCCCTTCTGACGGCTGAGATCACCACTTCTCCTCTTAGAGCCTTCAACTAATGGGATGAGATGTCTCTCACTCTTGAAGACACTCTCCACAGTGGATTGTAGGTGTCATCAGCCATAGATGCACTTGACTTTCTGATGATTTAAGTCCACAGAATGTTCTCATAGGAACAGTAGGTGAGTGCACATACAACTGACCGTCACGGTCCCACGGGATGTCCCAGGGAGCTTTCCAGAAGGCGACTGGAGATGTTCTGCACAAGCTCCAGGCTAGACGAGCAGAATGAAGAGCCCTCAGTGTGTGGAGAAGGACGTGCTGCCGAGGGGCGTGTTAAGGACAGGCTCTGTCCCCTCAGAGTCCAAGCTCCGGACTTTGTGAGTTCTGGGCAGCCCCCGCCAGGGCCTGGCCCCGCAGGATGTGTGGTATCAACTGCCATCAGTCAGAATCACCTCCGAGAGGAAATTCAGGGGACTTGAGAGCTGTGCTCCTTCCATAACCATGTCCTCTTCTGAAAATGCATCCTTGGAGCATCTCGATTAAATGCAACGTCCCCACAGTTTCTGTGGCAGAGTTTCCCCTTTGCTCAGCCAGCCCTCTGCAGGACGCTCTGGGAGGCTGAGCAGGTTGAGGGAGGTGTCAGGTTCAGAGCCCCCTCCCTGGGACGTGGCTTCACCACCCACCACTCGTCAGCCTGGCCCCTGTTGATGGGGGCTCCCCTCTGTGATTTAGAGAAGCAGGCTGTGGGGGCCTCAGGGCACCCCCAATCCCTGCTGAAACTTGAGTTGATGAAGGTCCACCCCAGCTGGCGAAGGTGCCCTACCCCATTGTCTCCCTCTCGGGTGGCACTCTTGGCCTTTGAACCGCCCATCAGCTGGGAGCTGCCAGCTCAGGGCAAGATGGAGCAATGACCTTGACTGTGGGTCCTCAGAGCTGGAGACGGTCTGTCTCGAGCATCTCTGCTCAGGCGGAGCACGTGTATTGTTCCCTTTTGGATGCATCTGCAAGTCAGCAAGAAAATAGAGACGCTAACTAAAGGTACCTGGTCTGGAACTTTATATGGAATTTTTTTATATAAAATCAATAAAAATTTGATTTTTATTTTTTATAAAATTTTATATTACTCAATAAAAAGTTTACCATTAACTAATACATGTAAGTGCTGGTAAGAGTTACTGGCCAGTGGTGCCTCCTTCCATGCATTTAACGATGGTACAAGCTTCCCAGGAAGTGTTCCTTCCATACTGGCTCCCATGAAGCCTCAGCTGTTGGGACCCCTGAAGTTGCTGCTCTGCAAAGCTGCCTTGATGGTGGACGTGTGTCCCCACGCAGGGTGCTTTTGGGTTCCCCCCGCTGGATTCCGATTAGTCATGCTTCCGTGCCACTGGATGTTTCCCACGTGCTCTCACCATTGGAGAGTCTCTACCCTGCATTTACCCTCATCTCCAGCGGTGGAGTTAGGCCCCACACAGCCGGAAATGTTTATCTGGTTTAGTTTTGTTTCTCATGAACGAGAGCTCAGGGACAAGGGAGAGGACACTGGGGACTCATTTCAGGAACAGACACACCTGAGGGGAGTGGGCTGAGGAGGGAGGTAAGGGCATGACACGGGACTGCGGCTCCACGAGGACGTCCAAGCGGACAGCCGAGCAGACACCCAGGAGGACATCCGAGTGGACACCCGAGTGGACATCCAAAGGGACACTGAGGAAATCACCTGAGTGGACATCCAGGAGGACACCTGAGTGGACATTCAAATGGACTTTCGAGTGGACATCGAGTGGATGTCTGAGTGAACACATGAGTGGATACACCCAGGAGGACATCCGAGTGGACACCCGAGTGGACATCCAAAGGGACACTGAGGAAATCACCTGAGTGGACATCCAGGAGGACACCTGAGTGGACATTCAAATGGACTTTTGAGTGGACATCGAGTGGATGTCTGAGTGAACACATGAGTGGACACACCCAGGAGGACATCCAAGTGGACATCCAAGTCAACATCCAGGAGGACATCTGAATGGACATTCAAGTGGATCCCAAAGTGGACATTCAGTTGGATGTTCAAGTGGACATTTAAGAGGACACTTGAGTGGACACTCAGGAGGACATCGAGTAAACATTGAGTGGATGTTCAAGTAGACATCCGAGTGGACATCAAGGTGGACATTCAGATGGACGTTCGAGTGGATGTCCGAGTGGACACCTGAGTGGGGGTGGTTCTGGCCAGAACTGCGAGAGGTCTGGCCCCACAGAGAGACGTGGCGGTCGGGAGCCCTTGGGCAGTATTTGAAGCTCTGGGACTCTGCGGCCGTTTGATTTTTATGATGTTTTGTGAATTCCCATTAACTCTGGTTCAAGGTTATTGAATTTGTAATAGGGTAGAATTAGTGGGAGCTAAAATTATAGCATTTCAAAATCCATTCACTCCTGATGAGTTCCATGAAAGAAACATTTGTCTGGTGTATATAAAATACAACTATTCAGAATTTATTGTCCAAAGAGATCTTAGCCAAATATTAAATTTAGAAAAGTCACTCTTCTTTCCGTTTCATAATAAAGAGAAGTAATTAAAGCTCTCTGGTTAAAAATCGCAGATGATCATGGTAAGTCTGCTTTGTGTGGCTCTTCAAAATCCACGGCAGCCTGGAACGTCCCAGCCGTGGCTACGGCCTTCTCCCCTGCCCAGTGTTTGACAGTGTGAGCTCCCCCCGAGACTTGTTTTCAATGTTTACTTAAAGGTCAAAAGGAACAAAGAGGGGGAAAAGCCAAAGCGCGGGGGCTGTGGGTGACGTCAGGCTCACCCGCTGGTCACTTTCAGACAGGAAGCCGAGCCTGAGCGACTCCGAGGCCACCCGCGCCGTCCAGTGTCCTCCCAGCGTGGCCGTGTGGAGACGACGGGTCAGCAGACTTGTTGGTCCATCAGTAAGAATCTTCCCATTTAACAGTCATTGCTGTTTCAAACTAAGTGATCAATAGAAGTGTTTAATAACCGCATCTTAACTGGCCAAAGCACAGGAACAGAAAATGGCGCAAGACAAAGGGGCAGGGCTCATTCCACTGCTTCTGCATTTTTCTTCTTAATTGCAAATCCTCAGGCATTGTGGTTACATGTCTATTCAATTGCTCTAAGGGCCATTCCATTGCATCATAAGGTCCAAACACTGCCATTGTCTTAAGTAAAGGCTTGGTTGTGTTTTTTTGTCAAGTGACTTTTTAAACTGTATTATAAATGTTTTGTAATAATTGCCATTCTACTCTGAACCTTGTAAAAACATAGGTATATATGTATATTTAGAAACATAAATATATGTATTCATATATACATATAACACACATACTTAAGAAAAAACAGCGTGGGGGCTCTGATGTCCTGTAATTTTTTCCCACGAATCTTCCAGAATGCCGTTGAATACGAGCCCCACAGGTGAGAGAGTCTTGGGGGTGGGGGACCCCGTGGGTCAGCAGACATGGGGGAGGCCCCCCTCTGAACCCCTCCCTGGTGCCTGCTCATGGGGGTGACTGGCTTCCTGCGGCTCCAACAGTCCATTACCTGCAGACCACACCCAGCTGCCGCCCCTCATGGGCTTGGCTCCTCGGACGCTTTCTTTTCCCATCTACTGGTTGCTGAACCGTCGCAGCGCTGGGTCGGTGTTAATTTACTATCACTCATGTTCTGGGTGCCGACCCCTGTCTCGGATGCCTTTCACCTCCCCACATTCATCTGACCTGCCACCCCCAAGTCCCAACAACAGCCTCCTGCGTTTGCTCACCCCCAGGCCACAAGTGAGGGCTGCCCTTAGACACACCTGCCTCCCAGGTGGAGCCATCCCCAGGCCACAAGTGAGGGCTGCCCTTAGACACACCTGCCTCCCAGGTGGAGCCCACCCCCAGGCCACAGGTGAGGCCTGCCCTTAGACACACCTGCCTCCCAGGTGGAGCCCACCCCCAGGCCACAGGTGAGGCCTGCCCTTAGACACACCTGCCTCCCAGGTGGAGCCCACCCCCAGGCCACAGGTGAGGCCTGCCCTTAGACACACCTGCCTCCCAGGTGGAGCCCACCCCCAGGCCACAGGTGAGGGCTGCCCTTAGACGCCCGGCCCGAGGACTGTAAATCGCCTTCTGAGAAGTCCACGGTGTTCATGTTTTATCTTCTGGATTTATCATTACAAATTGAGAAGCAGGTTCCACAAACTATGACACATGTTGAAAATCCATATGTTTCCTAGGAGCTTACTGAATTTTGATCTAAAGATGCAGTAGGGCAGTTCTAGAATTTTCAGAAATAAATTCTCCCAGACGTAGTTAAGTAGACATGCCCTATACTCAACTTTAAGTAAGAAAACCACCTAAAGCTCGATTTCATTATTATGATGATTCCAGTTTCACTTGATTGTTTCCCTTAGGGAGCTGCAGCCAGGGACCCTGAGGGCGCTGGGGTGAGGGTCTCCCGTGACGGGGATGCCGTAGGTGCAGGTGACCGTTGCGCACGTCCATGTGTCCCCCATGCATGCATCCCACATACACGCATCCCCCACACGTGTCCCCCCACACGTCCCGTTCCACACATCCCCCACACGCGTGTCCTCCACAGCTCTGCCCCGTGTCCTCTTCATCATGCTTTATGTATGCTTTGTGCAGTCAAGCTGACTGTTTCAAAGGCTTGTAATTAGGCAGAGAGACTTGCTAAATAGGATTCTGTGGAATTATTTAAATGCTCTGTGTGTATGAAATTGTTCATCCAGAATTATTTACCTGGAAAAAGCACTTTCTGATATGCACAGAGCCTATTTTTGAATCTCATTTCTTTTCATTATTTACTGATCTTCCATGCATCTCTTAGACGTGCAAATTGCAGGGCTGTTCTGCTTTGATATGAGCCTGCTCTGCGCTTGCCTGTGGGCCTGTCATTGCTGAGCTCTTTACCCCTGGAATCGGATGGCAGGTTGTGCTGGGTTGAAACTGTTATGGACCCAGAAGAGCCAAGATCTTTTAACCCAATCTTATGGGGTGGGACCGTTTGTTTGTTTCCACTGAGATGTGAGCCATTCAACTGTGGGTGAGACTTTTCAATTAAATTATTTCCATGGAGGTGTGACCCCGCCCATTCAGGGTGGGTCTTAATGAGATCACTGGAGTCCTTTAAGAGAGCTCACAGAGAGAAGGAGCTCAGAGAAGCTGAGAGAGACATTCTGGAGAGAAGCTAGATATGTAATCCAGAGTTTGCCTCCAAGAGAAGCTAAGAGCAGACACAGACCCAAACCCTTGGAGACTCTTGGAGATGCAGAAGGACGTTTGGAGATGCTGAGCTAAGAGATGAAGCCCAGAGTTTGTCCTGGAGAAGCTGAGAGAATCCTCAGATGCCTAGAGAGAAACACCAGAGGAGAACCAAACAGAGAGCTGAGAGAAGCTAAGAGAGACGGGAGCCCAGAGACATTTTGGAGAAAGCCATTTTGAAACACAACCCAGGAGCAAAGGACTAGCAGACGCCGGCCACGTGCCTTCCCAGTGGCCGTTCCTCAGTGATGGTATCCTCTTGTGGTTGCCTTAGTTTGGACACTTTTATACCCTAAAAACTGTAAATGTGTAACCTAATAAATCCCCTTTATAAAATCCAGTCCATTTCTGGTATTTTGCAGAACGGCAGCTTCAGCAAACTGGAACATGGGGCTTCCGTTCCGACCCCTGTGAGCTGTGAGCTGTTCCAGGGCTGGGGAGGGGGTGCCCTTGCCTCTGAGACCCCGTCTCCCCTGCTGTTGTCCCACTCTGATCACGGCCTGGAAGGCGCAACCGAGGAGGACAAGGAGAATTTACTAAACCACTTGGAATTGTGTCCCCGGATGCTGAGGACTCTGGAATGCTCCTTTTGGTCTTTTTTCCATTTTTGTTTTGTTTGTGTTTATGATTTGTTTTACTTATAAAACTTTCTCCTGCAGAATAAAACAATCCTGTTTGGGATTTTAAGATAAATAGTTGAATTCTTGCAGTGCACGTCTGAAAAGCAGGAGAGGGACGATGTTATTTTTCCGGAAGGCATAGACTGGAGACCGCAGTAGACGACTCCTTCCTGTTCCACACTTAGATTCGCCAGCACGGCGCACCCTTTACAGAGGTGGGGCTCTGCTCCCAGGTGGCCCGAAGAATTACCTCTGCCAAAGAGCTCCCCCGGGGCTCACCGGGGCTGGGGCAGAGGGAGGAGGCCCCGAACAAGCCCAGTGACATTCAGGGATTTAAACTCCCCGTTGCTGTGGCGGCTTTTGTTGTGACTGGCCCACACGGTGCCCCTGCCAGGGCTGTACCGCGGCCGCACCCTGCGTTTCAGCACCGGACCCTCCTGCCCTGGCTGCCCCTGGTCTCGCGTCACGAGTGAGCAGCTCGGCCGGCAGGGTCTCCATGACGCTTCACCGTGTTTACTTCAGATTTTCTCCTGCCTGCTGGTCTGACCACTAGAAGTGTGTGTGTTTGTGACCTCATGTAAGTCAGAAGCAAAGGGGACGCCCAGATACCCCCACTGTGTCAGCCGGGGCGCTGCGGTCACTCCCGTGTCCTCGGGATCCACGAGCCCCTCTCGGATGCACTTAGTTGACATCGTAATGGGCACGGGCCACGTTTCCTTTCCCTGTTTTTCCCTTGCCCTTCCCTCGGCCCCTCTAAAGCGTAGGTTGGCACATTCCCAAATTCATTTCCACATCCCACACAAGAATAAACTCCGAAGGTGCCAGAAATCTCAGGGTGAAGAAACCAAATACACATGAGCTTTCTAGTTAGGGAAAGGCTTTCTAGTTAGGATTAAAAATCCTGGTGGGATAGAAGGAAAGGTAAACTTAGCTACATAAAAATAAACCCTTTGCAAAATAAAAGTGGAAACACCCCCAAACAAGATCACCGTAAGCAAAGTTAAAAGACAAATGACCAACTGGGAGAACGTACTTTTAGCATTTATCACAGATAAAGGGCTAATATCCCTAATTTGAAAATACTTTTAAAAATTAAGGAAAAAATGAGCAAAAGTTCTGTGGAAAAATGGGCAAAAGAATGAACAAGCAATGCAAAAGAAGAGGACGTGACATGTTCAGCTTCTCCCGTAGTAAGATAAATGGAATTGAAACGACTCTGAAGCCATTTCTCAGCCCCAGAAGGGCAGAAATTAGCACTGGGTGCTACGCTCGTGGGTGGGTGGCTGGGTGGGGCCGCACCTTGGGCCTGGAGTGAAAACGCTCTGCCCTGCAGGGTTGGCCGGTATCTGAGGAGCCCGCGGGAACTCACCCTTTGGAGGGAAACGTCTGCCGGGATTTACCCCGGGGAGGCTGAAGGATGAACTGCTGCTTGCGATGAGTGGAAGGCCCATGTGTGTGCGGGGACATCGCTTTCCTCGGGCAAGAGGGAGCGCGAGCGCGGGGGCCGTGGAGTCGGGCGCTGGAGCGGCCCTTGTGCGCGGAACCGTCCCACGGTGGAGCGTCCAGCCCTGGGCGCCTCGCCCGCCCACCCCGGTCCACGATCCAGGACTTGCAGGAGCCGAAACGGAGCCGGAGGGGCGGAGCGCGCCCCCGCGGGTCTCCACGCCCGCGACCCTGCCCCCCGAGACCCCCGAGTCGCCGGCGCCCACCACGCGGTGCGGAGCGCCCTGACGGAGGAGCGCGCGGGCCTCGCTTGTGCGCGGACGGGAGGCTCGGAGGGGCTGCGGCCGGTGGGCTCCTGCCAGGCGACCCCGGCCTTGCCGCGCTCGCGGGGGACCCTCCCGGCCCAGCGGGGACCCCTCTCCGCTCCCGTGGGGCATCGCTGGAGGCTGCTGTCGCGGGACGCGCGACCCCTCCGGCCTCCCGGCCGCCCCACGGCTCCGAGAGTCCCGTCCGCTCCCGCGCGCCGCGGCCTCTGGACTTCCCGGGGCCGGAACTGGACGTCGGTGGAGCTTCGGGGCCGCCCTTCGAGGCTCTTCTGCCAGGGTCCCGCCCGCCTCCTTCCTGGCTGCGGCCTGGCTGGTCCCAGACCCGCGCTCCGGAGAGAACCCCGGGGCGGCGGGGGCGCGGGACTCGGGGGCAGGCGGGTGTTCCGTGTACATCCCTTGGTGAGCAAAAACCCCAATCTCCGTTTTACTCTTTTCCGAAGAACTTCCCTAAGAAACAACCATGAGAGGAAACACCTCAAAAGGCATTTATGTCGGAGACCTCACCCTCAGCCTTCCCGCAAAGAATGTAATTTAGAAATATGGAATCAAAACTGAAAGTCGTTTTCGATTGGAGGAAGTGAGGAAAATGTGAACGCACACTCACATCCTTGCAGATGAAAATTAGACACGGTGTGCGAGAGGAACCCTGTTGTTTCCATCTTCAGGTGGTTCTCCTCGCAGCCTGGAAGCGCGGGCAGTGGAGGATGTGGGTGGAAAATGCCAGCTGCAGAGTTCCTGGTGGCTCTCAGAGTGAAGCCGCGAGCGGGAGGAGCAGAGCCTGGCGCCTGCGAGCCAAGACGGGTGCCCACCTCCCCGGGGGCCATGGACGGTCCAGGAGAGGAAGAGGCTACGAGCCGAGACGGGTGCCCACCTCCCCCGGGGCCATGGACGGTCCAGGAGAGGAAGAGGCTGCGAGCCAAGATGGGTGCCCACCCCCCCGGGGCCATGGATGGTCCAAGAGAGGAAGAGGCTGTGAGCTGAGACGGGTGCCCACCTCCCCGGGGGCCATGGACGGTCCAGGAGAGGAAGAGGCTGCACTGAGGGTGGGAGCGGCCAGGGGTGTGCTTGCTGGGCAGTGACAAGATGGAGCGAAGGATGCAGGTAGCACGGTCTCGTAGTCTATGGACATCTCCATCTTTCCCTGACGCTCATCCCATTTGTAACTGATCAAATTTGGGAACAGAAAACGAATGCGTTCCTAGTGGGATGCCCGGCCTTGGAATTAGCCCCTCCTCCTAAGCTACCAACTGGCTATCTGGTTTATTTTAAACATGGAAATGAACGAGGTAGCTAAATCTTAGAAACAGAAGAAAGTAGCTAATTTCCATTTCAATATGCGAGAAAATGGTCTGAGTTATTGAAGGATTTAAAAGTTAAATGTGAAACCGAGGAACCTGGTCTCTGAACACTCACAGGGATCCCAGCGGAGAGGCTGGCCAGAGAGGGCCAGGGTGGGCTCGCTCTGCTTTCCGCCCCTCCTGGCACGAGAGCCCGGGGAGGCCCCCTTCCCCGCACGCTCCGCCACGCCGCTCGCCCCCCTGCTGCTGTCGCCTCCTCGGCGTGTGCACTTGGGCACGGGCAGCACGACAGGAAGGGCCCGTCATTCAGGAACCAGGCAGGTGAGAAAGGGCATTACAGCAGACAGACGCGTTTGTTTTGACAAGTGTGATTTGGTTCTAATTATTAACATTCTGCAGTACTTTCGTAACTGTCTTGTAGGATATTTTGTGAAAGTAATGACATTTGATAATATGTCATTACCACATTAGCATAACCCTGTGCAATTAAGGCTTTAGTCAGAATGGGGATTGACTTTCATTCTTTTGGTGTGAATTACCACAAAGCTACAGAAAAATATGAATATGATAGTAATGGTATTGCATTCATCTTAAGCTTTTTTTCAGTACTTTGAAAACAGGTGCTTGTTTCTACCTCTGTGAAAGACTGAAACCTAATACAGGAATGCCCAATAGTTACTAAAGAGTCCTGTCCTTAAAAGCCCATTTCTCTGCATTTTTTCACATGTGGAATTTGTGTATTTTAGGAATTTGCACACCCAGCTTTTGGGAGATTTGTAATGGAAAATCACAGTTGTGGTTCTAACAGATTAAACTGTGAGCACAAATGTGAGCTGAAAAGGACTCGAGTTCACCTTGTTGGTTTGTAATGGCTAGGGAGAATCTTCCAGAACATCCCTAATTTCCCGGCAGCGTTTGCCTCTCTCCACTGCACTCCACAGTGGGAATGTCACCGTTCGGTTCACATCAACCCTGTTTAATTTTCGGGTGCTGAGTTTCCCTGACAGACTGGAGATTGAGAAGAAAAATATGGAAGGAAAGATTCCCCCTCCCCCGCTTCTGCCATCCTTTCCGACAATGGAAAGAACCGATTTTGCTTTAATTTGTACTCAGTGGTGTCAGCGCTGTCAGCGAAAAGGGCATTCCTGCTGACAGTAATCATTGTAGCTCCGGGGGCCGGCCGAGGCAAATCCACCACAAGCATCCGCAGAGAGGCCGGACGTGTCCTTCTGCTTCCGAGGCCGGACACTGCGGAAAGATTCCCTCCACCCGCAGCTTCTCACTGATGTCCAAAGAGCCTGCCACGGGAACGCTTAGTGTGTTGCACGTCGAAGGACTAGGCACCAGGTGTGCTTACTGGAGGACTCTTTTTAAATGAGAATTTGTGCTAATAGTCACCAGATCAAGATCTCCATAAAATGAAAATGAATGAAAGTACGAATCCAAAAATAAATTTAACACCATATGTATATTTAGCTGGAATTTCATGACTGACTGGAATATTTGCAGAATTAATTGAAAATTGAATATATATAATTTAATATCAATATATTGAATATGAAAGCCTGAAGCATCTAGGTTTTAGGTTGTTTAGGTTGTTTTTGTCAATTAACATAAATTCCTTAGTCCCTCAAATCAGACAGTGCTGAGCAGGGATCTGTGTTGGGCTGGAGCCGGGCGCCTCTTGCCGCTGCTCTGCTGCTGTTGCTCCTTCCATCGCTCCGTATCTCCCACCGTAGCCGTCACATGGTTTACATGGTGTCTCTTCCTTTGTCGGTTCCAGGACGGTGGAGAAGCAAGTGAAGGATCACCAAACCTGCCCTAGAAACGCAGTTGTGCTCATGAACACCCTCCCCTGAGAAACGTTTTTCTTTACTGTGGTGCCTTGATTGCATCTAGAGATAACATTTAGGCGACCGAAACTTCGAAGATAGTTCACTGTAGTTCATATGCTTCTGCAAAGGTGTGTCTTTTCCCATTTTTCACAGATATCTCTGTCTCTTTTTAAAATACATTGGTCAGATAAACCTTAGGATTTATCTCATAAATTAACATTGAAAATGTTGGAATAGCATGGGAAAAAAAAGGGAAACCATCAAAATGGCAAGTTGTTATATCTGCGTGGTATAGTCATGGGTGATTTTTATTTCCTCTTTTGAATTTTTCTGTATTTTATAAAATTTTACTGTGACAATTAGTCATTTTTATAATCAGAAAAGTGGGGGGAGCCTCCTTGAGAGAGAACGGCGCTCAGATGAGAAGACTCCTTCTGTGGCCCTTTCACCAGTCAGCCCCGTGGTCAGGACCCGGGTGTGGTCAGTTGTGCTCAGGACCTGGACATGGTCAGCCCTGTGCTCAGCTGCATGGTCAGCTCTGGGATCGGGACCCATGGGTGAGGCAGCTTGGGGGTGATGGTGATGGGGTCCTGCTTTAGGGTCTGACCTCGGATCAGCCACGGGAGCCACTCCCACGACTGGAGCCCCCGAAACAGCAGCTGATAGAATTTTTTCCACGGTGAGACTTGCCGGGACCCCGTGTTTTGAGGCTGAAACAGGTGAAAACCATCTGTCCGGGTCCCGTCTCTTCCCGTGGAAGCCTCAGGAGCTCATCCCGGTGTTTGCCCGTCTGTGCTGCTTCTGTCCTCCTGGCTGCTGGTTCACCAAGGCGGTGGAAGGGCCGATGTTTCCCACGGCATCTGCGGCCGAGCCTGCCCTCCTGAGCACAGCCTGCAGCCCTGGGCCCTTGGCCTGGTGCTCACGCCGCACTGCCGCCCTCCGGCCCCTGCCGTGAGAAGGCCTGGGAGCCGCGGGTCTGTGTCGGAAGTGGGAATGACCTTCCTCTTTGGGATCAGATTAGAAATGAAGTAATTTGAATCAGAATGCCCGAGCTAGTAAATAAATGCAGTGAATAAATTGAATTCGGGTGGTCCTCCTCTTACAGGGCTCCTCAGAGCAGAGGGGCCGCCGCTGAGTGGCCTTGGTGAGCGGAGCCGGGCTTGCACCTTGGGTCCTGCCTGCCTCCTGCTGCAGCAGTGGGTGCACCTCTGAGCCCTGGTGGTCATGGGCCTCCTCCCCCGTGCAGCCCTCCTGGGATACCCCCCCCACAGGTCCACTTCCCGCGTGGGGCCCCCAGCGCCTGTTGGGTTGGGAATCTCCCTCCTCCCCCAGGGGACTCAGCCACGACTCGCCCCGTTGTCTGCCCCTCTGTCCCCACCGTGAACTGGGGTTTGCAGAGAGCAGGCCGTCCTGCTCACGGCCATTTCCCACCGTTTATGGGTCAGGCATGTGTTTGGCACCAGGTCCGGGGGTGGGTTTTAGTTTGAATCCCCAACCTTTGTTTATTTTTCTGGTGCAGTCTTGCTTAGAGAAGGAGGAACGGCGTTCAACAGTAATTTGCAGGAATTGGTAATAATTGCATCTAACAATTTGCATAGCGATTTGCAGTTTTACGGAAAAGCGTTGGCCCACACCCAAGGAGGGAATGTCCAGAAGGGGCTGGCCACGGCGGGGCGGCATCTCCTGCACCCTCTGAGCCTTGGCAGGCTCCAGGGGCTCCAGTCCACGGTGACTGCCCAGCTCCGGCCTGGCCTCACCCCTGTGGCGGCAGAGGGGCCGCTCTGAAGACGGCGTGCAGGGGGGAGGCGCCGGACGGCTTCCCACGGTTAGGTGCATCTGGAGTTTCTGCACAAACTTTTCTTAGTTTCTTCTCTTTCTGTCCCTCTCTCATTCTCCGTTTCCACAATCACCTTTAAATGTCGTAATGAGAAAAGAGAAAAAACAAGATAATGATGAAACTGAAAGTTAAACATTTAAGTTTGAATTCCCTACTGCTTATGATTTTTTTCCTTGCAAAAACTTTGGATGATAAAACTAACCTTTAAACTTGAGCAACGAATGATAAAAATATACTTGCCATAAGCTTTACTTCTTTGGTAGATTGGTCTAAAATATTTTTAATAAAAATATAAATTATAAAATATAAAAATATGTCTAATCACAAACACAATGCAAGAATTTATATCCCAAGCAAAAATCTGAAGCTTGCTCTAGGACACGTGCAGTCCAGTGGGACTCCCGGCCCCCCCCGCCTCGCCAGCAGGAGTCGTGTGTGTTCCTGCCAGCCCTTCCTCGTGCACTTACACACGTACGTTCGCATGTGTATGCGCAGAAATCGCGTGTATCACAGCACACATCCCTCGGCTCTTTCCACTTCCAGGACACTTTCCAAGAACTTTCCATGTCAATCCGAAGGCTCTTCTGGGTGTCCTGGGCTGGACCGTGCATCGTCCTTCCCATGTGGTGCACACTTGGCTGGTCTCCAAGTTTTTGCAGGAAATGTGCGTGTATCTCTTTTGCACAGGTGTGAACGTGTATCTCAGGACACATTTCCAGGAGTGGGGTGGCAGGGTCGCGGCTCAGCAGGTTTGTAGCTTCCCTGGGGAGTGGGCTCCGGACGGCAGACGCGGGTTGCCGGCTCCAGCACACGGGCCCCGGGGCTCCCGCCTCGTCAGCCCTGGGCACGCTCGGGCATTTCTTAGGATTCTCACTGAATTGCACAACAGGTGGTTTGTTTTGTAATTGTTTCTCTGATTACCAGAGAAGCTTAGCTTCTTTTCATGTGCCTATCAGATTTTTTTGCTTGGTTTTCTTTTCCCTATTTCCACAGATCTTCTTGCTTATTCCTGCTCTAGTGCCACCTGTTAAGTTACTGGAAATTTGCTGTAGGTTTTAAATCTGGTGGAGCATCTCTCCTCACTTTTGTTTTCAGGGATTCCTTAGCCAGTCTTGCACAGTTAATCTCCCAGATGGGTTTTGGAATCAACTCGACAGGTTCCATAGAAAGCAGCATTGGGATTTTGTTATGTCTGCATTGAATCTATAAATTAATTTTAGAAGCATTTACATCTTTACAACATGGAGTTTCCAAACCAGGGTAGCCTCTCCACTCAGGTTTTGTTTGAGGTTTTCTATAAAATGTTAAAGATCATGTACGTTTTTTATTTGACTTATTGTACTATTTCATGTTTTATCACCATTGTGAATGGGAACCCTTCCCAGTGTATATGCTAACTGATTCTTTAAAATGTATAGGAAAGTTATTGGTTTGTTAACCTTGTACCACACACTTTATGGTACACTTTCATGATTTTTAGCAGATGCTCAGATTTTCTTGGGTTAAAAGTTTCTTACTTTCTAATTCCAAAATTACATGTTGTGGCAAAATTTTCAAAGTCTAAATTTTTAAAAATTAGAGAGGGGAAATGTTCCCCCATCACTTTTTAATAGTTCTGCAACGTGAAATTTTGTTCTTTACTATGTGCTAGACTCATTTGAATGCTAGTATATGTGAATGTACCCCATTCTTTTGAAAAACTGCATAGTATTTCATTGTATGGATGACTGTGATTCTGTTTTTATCCAGAAATACATTTGTGTATAGTTGAATAAATCAATAAGCAAATAACATTAAAAAACTACTAATGCAAAGAATCAGCTTCCCGATTGTAGCCCTGTCCTCCTTTATCCTCTCGCTGCAGAGGCCATGGCTTTGGACCATTTTTGCTGATTTTTTCCTGTCACCTATCTTCATATTTCTAAATGCTCTGATGATACTGCTCCTTCTTATCAACGTCTGTTGACTTCCTGGGTGAAGATTTACCTTTTTTCACTCTCTTTTGCTTTCTTATTTGCTCTGAAATAATACATATTACAATTTTCTTCTTAAACCAATAGCCAGTTTTTGCATTAACAGTTTTTACTGATGGATCAAGTTGTGCTCCGTGATTCTTTTTCTTAAAAACGATGGTAACATTTTTCTAAGGTAAATAGTTTTTCCCTTTATTAGAGAAGTTGTGAGTTTACAGAACAATCATATATAACAATAGGATTCCCACACACCAACCCACTGCTGCACCTGGCCTTGGTGTAGAATATTTGTTACAACTGATGATAGCACCTTTTTATAATTGAACTGTTAATTAAAGTCCCTGGTTTAACTTAGGGTTCCCTGTTTGTGTAGTATAATTCCATGGATTAAAACTTTTTTTCTGTTATCACATATATAAATACTATCTAAATTTCACTTTTTAATTGCATTCAGATATATATTTCACTGCTGTTAATTGCATTCACAATGTTGTGCTACCATCACCACCATCCATCACCAAAACATTCCCATCATTCCAAATAGGAACCTGTACATTTTAAGCCTTAATCTCCCCTTCCCTATCCCCAACCTGCCCCCTGGTAACCTATATTCTAGATTCTGACTCTATGAGTTTGCTTATTCTAATTGTTTCAGATCAGTGAGCACATACAATATTTGTCCTTTTGTGTCTGGCTTATTTCGCTCAACATGACGTCCTCAAGGTCCATCCACGTTGTCATGTGCCTCAGGTCTTCATTCCTCATTACTGCTCAGCAATAGTCCATCGCATGCGTATTCCACATTTTACTCATTCATTCTTCTGTTGATGGACACTGGGGTTGCTTCCACCTTTTAGCAGTTGTGAATAAAGTCACTCTGAATATCTGTGTGGAAATATCTATTTGAGCCCCTGCTTTTGCTTTTGGGGGGATATGTCGAGCAGTGGGATTACCATGTCGTAGGGCAGTTCTGCACTTGGCCTCCCGAGGAACTCCCAGACCGTCCTCCACTCGGCTGCTCCGTGTCCCCTTCCCGCCCCAGTGGCTGATGTCCCTGTTTCTCCACATCCTCTCCGACTTACTGTATTCCGTTTCATAGCAGCCAAGCGTACCGTGATTTTTTTCCTTGGATTTTCTAGATAAAGGATGGCTTTGCTGCTTCTCCTCCCGTGGCTCTGGCATAGTGGTCTTTCTCCGGTCTGGTCTTGCTGGCTCAGAATTCCATGCTGACGTTGGTGATCATGTAGCAGTGACACTGTTTGTCATGGTGGAAACAGTAGCAGTTACCCTGCTGATTCCATCTTGTCCCCAGCTCTTATGGAGATGCCTTTAATACTGATTAATTGTTTAGATGTCTACATTTAAGATTATTCTAACTCAAATGGGTTTTGAAAATGAAAACCAAATGCTTTTTAAAATAATGTTTTTAGCATAGGCCTTTGGGAAGTGGAACTTTTATGAGTACCTCCTCTATTTATTGATGGTCTCACTTAATAGAATAGGATACAGTAAAAAACTCACGTGCATAGGGAATCTTTCTATACTGGGAACTTAACTGAGAATGATTGTTTTCTTTTGAAGCCTTGAAAAACAAAATTAAAGGGAAAAACAGAAACCTTAAACCCCCAGCAATGGATGAGATTGCTGTGAACTCACCTAATTTCAGGCACTTTCATCAAGAGCAACGTGGATGAAGTGGTGTGTGTGTGTGTGTGCACGTGTGTGTGTGCAGGGACAGGGGTAGCAGACAGTGGAGGTTGACTGGCCAGGACAAAGGACTGGACAGCAGTGGATGAGAATAATGATGCTGGACCAGGTGTGTTAAGCTTCACAGGTTTTGGGAGATGACAGCCTGGCAGCTGGGCAAGCGGAGTGGGTGCGTGTGCAGCAGGCTCGGGCCCATCGTGGCCGGCAGCCCGCAGGGGGCTCAGGGGGTGCGGCCCCCCGAGACGAGGGTCTGGTCTCCAGGGGTGGGCTCTGAGCAGACAGGGGAGGGAGGGGTCCTGAGCTCCCACGGGAGGGGGGGGCTGCCTTCTGCGGACGTGATCGCAGATTGGTGCAGACACCTCGTACGCACGATGCAGAATCCAAAGCCACTTCACATGCCTGACTTGCACCTTGCAAGAAACGCAAGGCTCTTCTCGTCTGTTCTTATCCACATTGAAGCGCGCGTCTTCATTCCTATTAAAATAACACGGATAGCATTCTGTGTCTTGTTACTATTAAAAATAAAACAGCAGAATTTACCAAGAATAATGCATTTTGTACTGTAAAGTACTCTGTTCCTCATTGTTACACCAATACAGCACCTTCATATTTTAAGGAATTTGCAATCATTTAAAATGTGTTGACTTTGATAGACTCCCACTATAAAACAGCCCGATGCTTCGTAACAGCCAACAAAGGGGTTGCATTTTTTCTGCCTGGCAGATTAACTGCTGGTTTTGATTCCTGCCAGATCGCTTGCTATAACATAAGCAATAAATCAGGATTATTTCCTTCCTTTACAGGTTTTTTTTTCTTTTTACAGCCTGTCGGGCCCTCTTCTCTGGTGGGCAGAGGCCCGGGACCTCTTGCTGCTATTCCCTGCCCCCGTCACACTTTAACTCCAGTTCAAATGCTTGAAGGTAACATGGTCTTAAGGGCCTCCCGGCAGGGGGAAGGAGCTGGAAAAGAGCAGCGTGAGGAAGGGGCTTTGCGGAGGGGGCGGGGCGGGCCCGCACCCCTTGCTTCGTCTGCTCTTGGCGTGCCTGGCATGCCCATTTTTCAACAGCCTTAGGGAGGACTGCTGGAGACAATAAACTGCACATATTTAAAATGTACAATTTTATAGGTTTTGACGCACGTGTGTATCCATGAAACCATCACCACAGTGCCAATAATGAACATGTCACCCGAAAAGGTTTGCTGTGGTGCGTATCAATAGTGAATTCATTTTTACTGCAGAATATTGTTAGTATAATATTATAACGTTACTCGTCAATGCTGTTGTATGGCTATATTCGCCACCTATCGATGGACATTTGAGTTGTTTCCAGTTTGACTATTACAAATAAAGCTGCTATGAACATTCATGTATAACTATTTGTAAGGTCAAATGCTTTCCTTTCTCTGGTTGTGCAAGGGCTGGATCAGTTGGTGGGTGTATATATACATTCTCAAGAAGCTGCCGGAATGTTTTCAAAGTGGTTGTGTGATTTTATATTCCCACTGGCATGTAGGAGAGTTCCAGTTGCTTCATGTTCTAGCCAACACTTGGTATGGTTAGACTTTGTAATTTAAGAAATGCAAATAGATTGGTAGTGGAATCTCATTATTGCTTTAATCTTATTTCCCTAATGACTAATGATGTTGAGCATTTTTCATGGACTTATTTGCATCTGTCAATCTTCTTTGATGAAGTGTTCAAATATGTTGTCCAGTTTTTGCATATCATTGAGATGTGAGAGCTATTTATGATTCTGGATACAACCCCTTTATCTGATGTGTGATTTACTAATATTTTCCCCAGTCTGCAGTTTGTCTTTGCACTCTCTTAGTCATGAGTTAACTGAGCAGCAGTTCATAGTTTGACGAAATCAAACTTATCATTGTTTTTCTTTCATTGGTTACACTTTTGGTGCCGTATTTAAGAAATCTTTGCCCAATCCATGGTCACATTGATTTTTGCCTGTTTTATTTTGAATTAACTTTTTAATATCATGTAAGGGATGATTGGGAATTATTTTTTGTTTGTTTAATGTCGTATATGGACATACAGTTGTCCCAGCACCATCTTTTGAAAAGACTGTGCCGTCTCTGCTGAAACATTTGCTGAAAAAGCCCTTGACCGTGCACCCATGGGTCTGTTTCTGGACTCTGGCTTCTGTTCCATTCATTTGTCTGCTCTGATGCCAGCAACACGCTGTGTGGATTACTGAGGATTAATAAGAAGTCTTGAGTCAGGTGGTACAATTCCAACAGTATCCTCCTTTTTCAAAGTTGTTTTGGATTTTCTACGTCCTCTGCATTTCCATAAACATTTTAATTGAGGTTGTGAAGAAACTATAGATCAATTTGGGAAGAATTAGTATCTTAACAATACTTGATCTTCCAGTCCATACGTGTGGTGGATCTCCCTGTTTATTCCGTTCTTTAATATCTTTCATCAATATACTACAGTTTTAAGTGTGCAGGTCTTGCACATCTTTTGTCAGATTCATCCCTAAGAATTTCCTATTTTCTGATGTTTTCATAAATGGCATTTTTTGAAATTTCAATTTCCAATTGTTTAATGCTAGTGTATAGAAATACATTCAATTTTTGTGTATTGATCTTGTATCCTGAAAACTTGCTAAAAGCACAAATTAGTTCCTTTAGATTGTTATTATCCTGTAGGGTTTTACACATAAGCAAACAGGTCATCTGTGAATAATGAGAGTTTTACTTCCTCCTTTCCAATCTGGATGCCTGAAACTTTTTTTGCTGCCTGCACTGGCTAAAACCCCGAGTGCAGTGTTGAATACATGTGAACATAGACAGCTTTGTCTTGTTCCCAAGCTCAGGGCAAAAGTATCTGGTCTTTTGTCATCAGTAGGGTGTTGGATGTAGGGTTTGCGGATACCCTGTATCAGACAAGTTCCCTTCTGTTGCTCTTTGCTGAGAGTTTTAATCAGGATTTTGTCAGGTGCTTTTTCTGACTCTGTTGTGTCGATCGTATGGTTTTCCTTTCTCAGGCTGTTAAAATGCTGCCTGCTGAAGCAAACTTGCATTCTCAGGATAAACTCCACCTGGTCGTGCTTTATATATTATCAGGCTGGATTTGCTGCAATGTTGTTAAGGAATTTTGCATCTAAGTTCTTGAAGAGTGTTGGCCTGCTGGTCTGTGGTTTCCTTGTGAGGCCTTCGTATGGTTTTGGTATCAGGGTAATGCTAGCCTCAGAGAAAGAATTGGAAAGTACTCGAGTCCCTTCATCTTCTGGAAGACTCGGTGGAATTGGTGCTCATTTTCCTGAACTGTCTGGTAGAATTCACAGTGAAGCCAGGGGCCTGGCATTTTCCTTGGGAGAAATTTTAACTACAAATTCATCTTTTTAAGACTCAATAGAGCTGCTAAAGTTGTCCCACAGCTAACTGATGGTTTTTTCATTTTAAAATCTTTTTTTTGTCTCCATGTTTCATTTGTATAGTTTCTGTTGTTTGATGTGGGTGCTTTGAACATCCTCTACTTCTCTATTTGACCGGCTCAATCTTTCCTTTACCGCATTGATTATATTGATTACACACACTCACACTTACACAGAGATTTTAATGACTTTATCCACTGATCTTACCTGTCATTTCTGTTTGGATTTTGATGGATTATTTCACCCTTGGCATGGGTGCTATTTTCTTGTTTCTTGGTGTGCCTGGTACTTTTTATTGGTGAGAGACCCTGAGAATTTTGCCTTGTGTGCTGTCGATTTTTGGACTCCTGTGAATATTCTCGAGCATTGCTCTGGCAATTAGGTTTCTTGGAAACAATTTGATCTTTCCCGGTCTTATTTTTCAGATTTGTTGGTCCAGACTCGAGGGCAAGTTTTACTGCACTCCTTATACGAAACCTCTCTGAGCACTGCACCCAACGCCCGGAGCTAGGGCGTTTTCCCTCCGGAGCCAGCCCTGGGTGGGTCCCGGGCTCGTTCCGTCCCCGCTCTTGCAGGACCCCCTTGGGCAGCCTCGCCACCCGCGCGAGCCGGCCAGGCAAAGCAGGGATGCCCCGCGGCAGGCCCGAGGTCCCTCTGTGTGGGCCTTTTCTCTCTGGGCTGCGCCTGCAGACCCGCTGCCGTCACCCTCGTCTCTGTCTCCTCAGCTCAGGGTGACCCTGGCTCTACCTGGCGCCCTTCTTTGAGCCACAGCCTGGACGTCCTCTCCGTGCAGCACACTGGGGCCCTGGAGCCCATCTTGTCTGCCGCCTCCTTGCAGGCGTCACTGGCCTTTGATGTCCGATGTGTGAAAACTGTGGTTTCCTGTGCTTTGACAAGGTTTGACCTCCTCGGGCAGGAGGCGCATCTGCTCTCTGCTGCTCCGTTTTGGCTGGGATCGGAAGTCCGCCCGGGCTTTGGCTGCCCAGAGACCTTCTCCTGGCCACACCAGGTTTCTGTCACCCCAGCTCGCAAAGGGCTCCATGCTCACCGTGATGGTAGCTCTTTGTGCAGCAAAGAGGCCCTTGTTTTCATTTCCAAGTTTATGCCGGAGGACATCTGTGTTAGTTCCTGGCTGCTAAAACGAATACCATGCAGTGGGTCGGCTTAAACAATGGAATTTCTTGGCTCATGGTTTTGAGTCTAGAAGTCCAAAATCAAGGCCTCGTCAAGGCGATGCTTTCCCCCAGAAGGCTGGGGCGTTCTGGGGCTGCTGCCGGTGACCCTGGGCACTTAGCTTTTCCGTCCCCTGGCCAAGCACGTGGTGATGTCGGCTCCTTTCTCTCCCGGGTTCCAGTGACTTCCAGCCTCCGGCTGCTCCCTGTGGCCACCCCCACCCCCACCTCATCCCGAGACCTCCCCTTTGAGGACCCCAGTAATAGGATTAAGACCCACCCTGATGGAGCTGGGCCTCGCCTTAGCTGAGGTGGCCTCATTAAAAGGTCCTGTTTACAGTGGATCACACCCACAGGAACGGATTAAGATTAGGAACGTGTTTTTCTGGGGTACAGAGCTCCAAGCCACCACAACACCCATGCTTTGTAACTTCATTTTTAATGAATGCACATATTTTTAAAAATCAGAGTTAGAGCCTGGTGTGATATTTGGTTTTAAAAAATCTAATCCTCAAAATTAATCAAGTAATTGGTTTTGAATTGGAAGCTGAGAATGGCAGATAATTTTCCTCCTTGGTCTGTGAATTCTCTAACCTCATCTTTTTATGTTATATGTACTCACCAATTCTTAAAGAGTTGATATAGTAGCTGATATGCCTCCGTGGTTATGTATTTTGAGACAACGATTCAATTCTTTTTAACCAGCATTTCCTAGAGATATACCTTACTTGACATAATACCTCTGCTTTAAAACTATGTGTAACAATCTAATGAAAAGCATATTCTGGAAGCAGGGGTGGGGTGGGGTCTTCTCTTCAGTGAAATTAAATGGTGTGCAAAGGTTTTTATTTTTGAGTAACAATTACCTACTTCTCTTGTTTGTGCTCTATAAAGCCTAATTTCATTTATCACTGAGCGGATAGGAGGCGACCTCACCCCCAGTCTCTCCTCTGCCTTCTTGTTGGGATTTTGTGACCACTGGGCAGAGACAGGCTGGGTTTTGGGTTCCCACAGGAAGGGGTCTGTGAACAGATAAACCCACACGACTGAATGTGGGGGCAGCAACTTGAGGGGGGCTTGGCTGCACATAGTGCCATGGCTGCAAAATACTGGGGGACCCACATTGTCTAATACACAGTGACTCTCAAAATTTTAGGTCTCAGGAGCTTTTCTGCTTTTAAAAAGTATTGAGGACTCCAAAGTGCTTTTGTTTCTGCCACATGCATCTATTGATATTTATTGTATTAGAAATTAAAATTGGTAGATATTTAAAAGGTTTCAAATTCATTTGAAAATTGTAACAAATGCCTTACCTGTTCATTGTTCCCTGCTTCATCAAGGGCATTCTTAAGTGAACCAGGCTTTTTAAAATTTTGTTTTTACTGCCAGTTAGTTCATGTCAGAGAAGCACACGATGACAACTAGCACAGTTTGGTGGCACTGCTTCGAGTCATGCTGAGTTTGCAGTTTTACACCACGAGGGCAAATGGCAACACATTAAAAAAGGAGGCACATGATGTCTTAGTGTTATTTTAAAAATAGTTTTGACCTCATGGACTCCTGAGAGGGTTTCTAGGAAGGCCAGGGTTTTCCAGGCCATTAGAGAGACACTTTTGGGCTAATGCTTTAGTGAAATAATTACAAATATTTATACCATATATCTAAAACAATATTGTTTGTTTTCATCTTTAATAACATTTGTATTAAGCCATGACACTCATTCATAAAAGTGCACAAATCATGAGCATCAGCTTGACAAGCGATTGCAAAGTAAAGACAGCCCGTGTCACGCACACAGATGACAAACAGGACGTGAGCCGCCCCGGAAGCGAGTCCTGCCTGGATCCTCACGGCAGGGCCTCCTGCTGCCCCCAGAGCGAATCGTCCCTTACGGTAGGACGCCTGGGTTCATTCTGCCTGTGTCAAACGTTACAGAATCGGCATGAACAGGGCTGGGCCCCAGGCCTCCTCCTTCGGCGTCGTTCTTGCCGTCCTCCCTGGCTCTGTGCACCGTGGTTGTCTGCTCATTTCTATGTCAGTGCAGCGTCCCATGCCGGAGCCTGCCCGGTAAAGCTCAGCACACCGCTGTGCGTCCAAGCTTTGGGGGCTTTCAGGAGGCCCCGGGGCTTTGAGGGTCCCCTGCGTGGTGTTAGTGCATGCTGCGGAGAGCTTTCACCATGCTTTGCACCCATTTTTCACCCCCACCATCGTGCGAGTTCAGGTTGCTTTGCATCCTGGCTAGCATTTAGCATTGCTGTCCTTTTTCGATTTAAGCATTCTGGTGTGTGTGTGGTCTTACTTTTCATTTCCAAGATGTCTAGGGAAATGGAACACCTTTTTCCTAAGCAGGCAGCCCTTGCTTTATGCAGTACTGTAAAAACAACCTCATGAGATGAAATGGTGCAAAAACGATCTTAATAACCAACAGGGGAATTACGATTATTCTGTAATCTTTAAAAATGTTTGTTGAAACATTGAAGAATACACTCTTGTGCTGTGGATTACAAATACACAGGGAAATTTAAAAGAAGAGTAGAACTAAACTTTATTTAGTATGCTGTAATTGCGAACACTGAGAATTAAAGTGTTTTATTTCTTTGTAAAAAGCCAATCAAGAGTCAGGCAGCAGTGCTTGCCTTCCCTCCAGGAACCGTCAGCTCCTTTCTGACTCGGGAGCAGCGCCTTATGCTGCCAGTGCTGGGGCGCATCCCGGAGCCTCCTCCAAGGCGAGTTATTCGCTGTCCATCCATCGGGCCCCTGGCTGCACACCGAGCCCTTCTCCAAGGGCAGCAGAACATCCCAGGGCTGCCGCTTCTTCTGTAATGCCATGCATGGTGGATTCGAGTTTCTTCTGGCACAACCACTCCGCCTTCCTGCTGCACTTTCCTCTTTGCTGGCTGAGCCCCTCTTTCGATGGCCCATTTCTGTGCCGTGTCCTGAGGGTTCATCCCTGGGAGACAAGGAGGCAGCACAACTCCAGGCTTTGCTGTCTGTGGTGAGTGACAGCTGGCAGTGGCCAATCACAGACAGGCTCCGACAGAAGGGCCGTGATTGGCCACTGATCACAGCACCTACCTGTTATCTGCATAGCGATTTGGGGACAGAAGAGCTGGCCCTGAAGTTTGCATTTTACACAATTGCTCGCAGTTATTGACTGAGTCAGCTGCATTGTTGGGAGACCACTGAGCTCCTGCAAGTCGGAGTTCTGCGCCCTGACGGCCACCTGTATTTCTTGTCCACTTCTGTAAAGTCCACTTCTGTTCACATGCTGCCCTTTTCTAAAATGAGAAATTGTCTGTTTTTCTTGCTGATTTGTAGGAATTCTTTATGTTTCCAGGGAATTTGTCCATTTTTGGTTATGACTTGCTGATGTCTCCTCCAGCTCTGGCTTGTCTTTTCAGTACGTTTTGTTATCTTTCAATGAAATGTGCCACAATTCATCATGTTTTCTTTATACTTAGTGGCTGTTATGTTGTTCTTCAGGAAGTTTTGCCAAGTCCAAGGTCATATTCTCTTCTCTTCTAATCTTTGCTGCCTTAAACACTCCCAATACTTAAAGCAGATTTAAAAAAAAAATTGGTTTAGCTTTTCAACTTGCTCCAAGTGGGCTAGACCACCAGCACTAGGAGAAGTTTGGCTTTATTCTTTAAAGGGTGATACCGTTTGTGAGGCCCAGAGCCCTGCTTGCTCAGGCTGTCTTCCCACTGTCAGCCACTGGGAAATGTGGAGGGGCTGGCAGGGGGCCCTGGTTTGGTGTCTGAGGTTGCCTTTGGCTCACTGCAGCTCCTCCATCCCCACCCCTTCCTCCTGCAGGGAACAGGCGGGACAGATCCCCATGCCCCCCACCCCCGCAGCACAGCGGGAGCCAGCAGGGGTGCCGGCCTGGAACTCTGCAGCCAGGCAGCCAAGGGAAGGCATTTGCCTTGCAAAGTGTTGGAAGCTGAATGCAAACTCTGTTACCATGGTTAGTCTAAATTAGCTTAGTGCTGACATGGCAGGAGTCAGTGCAAAAGACCCAGCCTCAGTCATAGCTCCAGGACATACCAGATACTTTAAGCTTGGATGATTTAGTTAAGTTCTCTGAGGCGCTGTATCCTTCTATATAAAATGCTGGAATGAAATGCACCTTGCTCAGCTGGGACAGGAGATGAAGCACAGGGCTGTCAGGTGCTTGCACCTGTAAGATCAGATTCAGTGGCTAGAAGTGACGGCACCGGTGTCGTCTTTCGAGATGGTCAGATGTCCTTGGAGTGCACCTATCTGATAACACATTAAAGTGTCAGTGATGCAATTTTGGAAAGGCAGAAGCTGCTGGTGCTTTGGGAGAGCAACAATTTATTGTCAGTAATGATTTTGTTTCCTGATGCTCAGGGCTTTGTAGGAAATAGATGTGGTGAGTGACCCCACTCGGTGCTAAAATGTGCCTGCCGGATGGGAGGCGGCAGAGTCAAACGGAGGTGCCCGTGATGTGAATCCAACCGTTCACTCTGCCCTTTCCCCTAGAAGTTAATCTGTTTGCAAAATGAATTTGAAAAGTCCTCCCATAGGGGGAAAATTTGAAGAAGAATCCTCTTTCCTCAGTAGTTGTGTTTTGACTGAGATTTTAAAATTTGGGTCTATTACAAGTTTTTAGAGAACTTTTAATATATCATTTTGTTAAAAAATAAAAAAGTCCCCGATCCCAACACAAGAAACACATGGACCGTGCAGTTTTCCATTTAAAGATTTATTGGATACATATTAAAACAAATACTTTTACTATATTTGTATGTGATAGCAAGTGAAATAATTTGATAACAAAGAAAATTGGAATTATCTATCTTTAGAAATCTTGGATTTATTACCATTTTAAAAAAATCAACTTTAGCTATTTATCTATTTGTGAATAAATGTTGACTTACATCATATTTAGTCTAAGGCACAAACATTTCAAAAAGAAAAAATGACCAGATTTATAAATTTGTTCTTTCTGGCTTAAAGGAAACATTCTGAATATATTTACACAGAAACATTTATGACCTGGCATTTTATGTGAAAAAAATAATTTTTAGCAATTGATGAATACAGTTTTTCTGTACAACCCAAAAAGACAATTATAAATTTACTGTAAGAAATGAAGCTCCCGAGTGGAATATGCTTGTGAGCGTTTCAGCGGATTCTCACCGTGTGAGGAGGCCCCTGCTCAGAGCCTGGGGGCCTGGTGCGTGTAGGGTCAGGGTGAAAGGATGGCCTCTTCAGGGGCTCCGGGTCCCCTCCCGGGAAGGGACGGTCCCCTGGACGAGCTCCGGGGTCCCTCCCTGGGGTTCCCTGGCTGCTGTCTGGTGTCTTTGTGTCACCGTCTCTTGGTGTTGGGACACGTGAAACAAGGTGTTCAGGGTGTAACCTGACCTTTGGCTGCACAAGCATTTAATGAAACTATTTTTTTTTAATTTTACATGCCTTTCAATCCGGTACCGGCACAGCAGGGTCTGGGGAAAGAACAGCAGGTCTCACCAGGTCTGCATCGGTGCTGGGCCCGGGCTCCGCTCTCCTCCAGCCGTCCCCGCCGCCGGACAGGGTGGCCCAGGGCCCTGCACCCAGCCCGGGTCTGAAGGAGGGAGCCCCGGCTGTGCTTGATTTCCAGGGCCAGGGAAGTACGGAAGTCTCTCCCTGCCAGAGACCCTGGTGACGCCTTGACTTTGTGCTGTGCTAATTGACCGTGGGGGCCTTCTCCTCCCCAGCCAGCGAGCTCGTGACCTGAGCAGTCACGATTTTCTTTTCGGCACTAACCGTCTGGGCTTACCCAGAGCACCCATGTGTCGCCTGTGGGAATGCGGCCTGGCTAGAAAGGGACGGAAATGAAAACGTGCGCTAGCAGACCCCAGAGTGTACGTGGCCAAGCTGGCGTGGGGCTGGTGCAGCCTGCAGTTCCTCTTCCTGCAGTAAAGGCCGCCCTCGGTCCCTAGTGTGCACCTCAACGTTGATTCCAAATGACCTTTTCTGGCTCGTTTGCGTCTCTCTGATGACTCTCACTTCTGATTGACAGAGCTGTCTGAAAATAAGGCCACAGGATGCTTCCCCAGTCTGTTAAGTTGTCCTCTGCAGATAGTAAGTACTGCATAAACCTTGCTAAAGAGAACGTGCCGAAGGTTCTGAGTATAATTCCACGGGAATCCAAACAATTGCAGTTTGAATTGCAGCTTATTGGAATAAACGGATTGCCTTCAAATAGGATGCACATAATATTTATATTTCACACACACGCACCCCACTATGTGCCGGGGACTAAACAGTAGTTACCCACACATCCCCTCGATCCTTGCAGGGAGCACTTGAGTGACTTTTGAAGGGGGTGGTAGCTCGTTGGGATATGGAGATTCTAGTGCACTTGTATGAGAAGGGCCTTTCAGTGCTTCGGAACACGCTCATGTCACACTCACATCCCCGTTCTCTCGCTGCTCACGTGGTTCCCGGAGGAGAGTGGCGCCGGTGTCCTCGGGGTGTGTCTTTCCACCTGTGCGGCCTCCCGTCAGTGCCTCTCTTGCATAGTATATAAACCAGTCACGATGCAGCTAAAGAGAGATTCTGTCTTATCCCGGCCCCCACGCAAAGCCCCGTTTACCACCATGCAAGCCGTTCCCGGCGTGGGTTTTGCTCCATTTGCAGTTTGCTCTGGGGTCGGGATTACTCGGCCACCCTGGTAACTGGGGGGTGGCCTGTGCCGGGTGGGCTCCCAGGTGAGCCCAGGTGAGCACGGGGAAGGGGGGCACCTGCACGGCCCGGAGTCAGCACCTGCACCGCACGAGCCCTCCTGCATCCGACGGTGCAAGCAAACGCCTCTCAGGCCACTGGGGGATCTCGGGTCCCACCCCAAGGAATTGTGAGCCTGGGGAGGGGCTGCCCAGTGGACAGATGCAGGATTCTGGGGCCTTTTGTGGTTCTGACCCAGAAAAAATGTCTGCTGTTGAGAAACAGTTGCAAGTTACAGGTTAGGCTCCTGGCAATGCAGCTCAAATATAATTATTTCAAGGTGTACGCACAGGGAGTGGCCCTGAACAAATGCTGCTTCCTGTAACGGTCTCCGAGAGTTCAGAAAACCATCCTGCTGGGGAGGGAGTGGGGGAAGACAACAGAAAACCCTCCATCACTTACAAAAGCGTCATCTGGTTCCCAATCAATTGAAGGACTTTGCAGAAGATGCTCCTTGTCAAGTTGATGTCAATTAAAATCAGGCTGAGTGTGCTCTGCCTCCACAGGAGCTGTGGTGCCCGGGGGGTCTCGCCCTGCTCCCTCGGGGGCCGCACCTGCCCGAGGGGCCGCCCTTCTCCGTGTTTAATTTCACCTGGGCCCTCAGTCCTAGGCAGCCTCTGGCCTCCGCGGTGGCCTGGGGGCCTCCTTGCTTGCCCCCCGCGTGGGAAGGGAGATGCTGGGGGGGGGGTGGGGGTGGGTGCCGGGGCGCTGTCTCCGCCTGGGTCCTGCCCGGCCGTGGGGAGGGGAGAGACCCCAGGGTGCAGGAGCTGCTCCTGAGCCACAGTCGTGCTTATAACAGGAGACGGGGTTTGGGGTCACAACTGCGCCATTCTCGGTGCAGCCCGGGGAAGGGCATTTGGATTTGGAGGTGGCACTCCCTGCAGCCTGCACCAACGTCGGGAGGTTTCCTCCACGCCACTTGACCCAACGCTGGGCTAGTGAAGAGCCCCCAAGATGCGGAGGAAGGATGAGCTTCCACAGAACGGGTCTCTTCTTACGAAGGAGGTTTTTGTTTCATTTTAAACAAAGTGAGCCATCTGACAGCTCATTATTAAGAGATGACATAAGCGACTTTATTGATGGAGTGGAGAGTTGGTTCTCTGCAAATTAAAGTTGTTTGCTTGAGAGCGTTTGCTTATGAGGCACCAGCCACGGAGAGCCAAGCGGGGAGTGATTAAAAAGTGCAGTGATGACAATTAACCTATAATTCCTTTTCTAATGCTCTCCCCTTCCAACTGCTTTAGATGAATCCATTATGAACGATGATGAAGATGACGCAAATTTACTGCAATTTATTTTCCCAAATATTTCTGGTTTTGTTTATGGAAATTGGGAGGCACAGGTTAGATTTCCTGCCTCACCTTTTAAAGGCCAGAATTCTTCTACTCAAGTAGTGAAATTATTACTGCAGTTGATTCATTCAGTCACTATATGCTGGACTACCAACGATGAGAGAAAATTTAGTAATAATCTGTATTATCAGGGCTCTGAAAGCAGGTTTTTGCTTCTGTGGTGATAGTGTGGGAATTCTGAAATCTTGTGATCAATACGGAGTCATATAAAACCCATTTTGATGACAAGAGGTTTGAATTTGATAATCTGGAAAATCACTGCAAAAGTCAGAAACCAGCATCTGTAAACAACGGCCCATAGCGGAGAGCGTCACAGCCGCCCGGGTTCTTCAGGGTCTGGGTTTTGGGGCGGATGAGCCTCCCCTCAGGTGTGTCCCCTCGCAGTGCGTCTCCACCCGGCGTTCCCGCCCCCTCCCCCGGGGCCACCCCCGGACGTGGCGGGAAACTGCTTGGAATTTTGAAAAGGCTTTTTCCGCGTGCTGACAGGTTGTCAGAGCTGAATTTCCCCTCAAGGAATTTTTTGTAATTATTGAGGACTTTTACTTTGAGTTTCTATGTTTTTTCCACCATAAAGCCTCTAAAAACCCAAATGCCTGTTTCTCTGAGGCCAATGGTGCCTTATTTGGGATAATTCAGGTGTCCCTGTTCCCCAGCCTTGCTGAGAACCATGTCAGCGCCTCCCAGCATGGGCGGCTGGCGGCGTTTTCCTCATGACCTGTCCACACATGACAGTTATGGTTGATTTGTCCCCAAAAGGGCGGCTCCAGTCCCAACCCTCCGCCTGGAATGTGACCCCAGGACCTCTGGAGATGGTATCAGTTAATCTCCTTTAGTTTGGGAATTTGGACGGAGGAGGGGGAAGGGAGAGAAAGAGACAGACGTGGCTGGTGGCGAGGCAGGAAGCGGGATGTGGGATGCGGGATGCAGGATGCCGTCACCCACGGGGCTGGGCCGGGCGGGAGCAGGCTGTCCTCGGAGGGAGCCCCCGCCCTGGGCTCGGACTCCTCCGTTGTTGCTGTGAGCAGACATTGGGCAAGAAAAATGTGGAGCACAGTCCTGCCTCACAGCCAGAGCCTCGCGTCCGCGTGTGACGTGTTTGTATTTCCAGTTCCCCACTGGAAAGCCCCCTCCCCTGTGCTGAGCATCTAAAACCATCCTTGTCTTTTCAGCTCAGCTTGGAGGACTTTCCAGACTGGGGGATTTTGTGGACCCCAAGGCTGACCCCACACCCTCCTCCGTGCCCCCGTCCCCTCCGCCTGCAGCCCTGCAGGCACCCCGGGCCACCTGCCGTGTCCAGGTGTGTCACACCTGTGACCTGTAGGGGGACAGCTGCTGTCTGGGTGCCCGGCAGCCGAGCCTGGGGGGGAGGTAGGAGACAGAGCCCAGGGCGCCGGGCCCGTGGGACGCGGGGCGGAGGAGAGGCCCCCGTTCCTGGGGAAGGGACTCTGCCTTTCTCCGTGGGGGCCCTGGCACACCTCTGGGTTCTGACAGGCTTTGCGGGGACAGCCCCGGTCCAGCCAGCAGGTGCTGGGGACAGGACCCTGGGAGGAGCTCTTGAAGACCAGTTAGTGTTGAACAAAATGACACCCCCCTTTCTATCATTAATCACACAAGCAAGAACTCTAAACACCTGGGGGTGAAGGGAACCTGATGATGCAAATAGTTTTCAAACTAGATTAACTCATTTAACCGCCCTGGTTGAGTGTGAGCGATTATCCACGGGAGTCCTGAGGCCCCGAGGGATCCAGAACAAACAGGAAAACAGGATGTGCGTCCTGAGCTAGTTATTAACTCAGTCTGAAGTTCCTCAGCACATTCAGGCCCTGCTTGGCGGGTCTCGGAGGACACCCGGGCTGAGGCCAGAAGCCGGAACGGATGTCTGTGCTGTCCGTGTGTGGGGCTAATGGTGAACTCAGGGTTTCATGTAGGATCGAGTTCGCATCAGGGCCAATGTGCTCCAGCCGCAGGACACGCCCGGGCCTGCGCGCCCGTCTCACGTCTGGACAGCATTTGAGCCGCTTAGTCCATTCGGTTCCGGTTTTCAAACCCTGGCTCCCTTTTGGTTAAAAAAAAAAAAATCCCCTGCCCAGGAAACAGCTTCTCAGCCTTTATTTTCTTTGGTTTGTATTATCAAGACTAAGAGTAAAACTGTTGTGGTGGTGAGTGTAGTTTCTGAAACTTTGCAGCTTCCCCGGCCCCGGCCTCGTCCCACCGTGGAGTGGGGGCTCTCGCCGAGTCCTGGGATCGCAGCTTTCCGGAGGCAGAGCAGGTGGGACGCTTTCCGCTTTTATAGTTTGTGCCAGAAGACCGTGAAGACCCCCGCGGATGTTCCCCCATGTGGGGACCCTGTCCCCCGTGAGTGCCCTGCCCGACCGCGGGCCCTGCTGCTGCGTTTCGTCACGCACAGCAAACCCTGGGCCGGGGATGGTCCCGCGGGTCATAGGAAGGACGCACCGCGGTGCCACCACCTTCTTTTATAAAAGGGTCTGGTTTACCCCGTTTTCACGGAGTAAAGAGCTGGCAAATTTTGCAAACAATACCATGAAAGGATAATGGCAAATGTGAGCTGCTGGTGGGAAATGAAACCACAGATGAAGTTACGTTTCCAGGGAACACAATCATCAAGAAGTCAGGAGAGGGGAAGCACCGCGCGGCCGGGGTGGCACGTGAGGGTCGGCTGTCGGGGAGCAGGTGGGAGCCGGGGCCCTGCTGGGTAACGCGCCCGTGAGGGTTAACTGTTTCCAGCTGGTGGACAAGGCCCTGGACGCTGCATGTTCAGCTAAACAAGGAGCTGCCCCGGCCTCTAAACCATAACTGGTATCTGGGGCTTCTGCCAACGAGGGTAGGGGCTGCATCTTCATGGTAATGGTTGTTATAATATGAACATTAAACCTGTATGTGAGGCTCCCAGATACTGACTTTAGCATCTTCACTGAAGAGTAAAGAGAAGTAAATTTGTGTATCTTCTTATATTTGATATTTATGTAAGTGCTGTAAATATTTATAAGTGCTGACAAAAGCACAATATATGACATTACAAAGTTGTATGTGTGCATACAATTAGATGAAACACATAATTATATGGGATATATCAGATATTTTTAAAATTGAATTATATATATTAAAATATGAGTTCATTTTATTTGGTTATGAGCATTTGCTACAGTTGTAGGTTTTTGGGTAATGAAAATCAAGTTGTGACTGTACAGGCTTTCCAGAAATGAGCTGATTGTTTATGCTGCTTTGAATAAAATAGTGCTTGAAGAGAGAAGATAGAAATGTATTTAAAAGATGAAGAAGGAGAAAGTATCTAGGAGTAAGTGGGAGCAGAGCATAGAGAAGCGTGTGTGTGTCTGAACCCTGACGGGCTCGGGGTGCAGCTGTGGACGGGGAAGGGCAGGGCTGGGTCAGGGGCAGCTCTGTAGGGCTGGGGGACGTGCCCGAGGAGCTCACAGAGTGCGGTCAGGACAGCGGGGGAGGGACGCCGACACGAGCGTGCACGCGTGCAGGAAGGGGCGGTGGGTGGTCTTACACGGAGCTGGACACAGAGCGGATGAGGGTCGTGGTGTGTGAAGGTGAGTGAGAGAGACACCGGGGAGCAAAAGTTGGGGAAGCCACAGACTTGGGGCTGTGCCGATGACGGGAAACCTGCCATTCTGCAGCCAGACGCTCCTGTTTGATGCCACGCGCTCAGCTGGACGCTTCCTTGTTGACTGATCAGCCCCAGTTCTCTTCCGGGGGATGGTGTGGGGACCCTGGTTTTGTCTCGTGGGGGCTCCTTCCTGAAGGGCCAGTGGACTTTAAGGGCCAGCAGTGTTGTCCACCTGTGTGTGCATGTGCATGTGTGTGCAGGTGTGCATGTGTGTGCACATGTGGGTGTGCACATGTATGCATGTATGTGTATGTGTGTGCAGGTGTGCATTGTGTGCGTGTGTGCACGTGTGCACATGTGGGTGTGCACGTGTGTCCATGTGTGTGCACATGCATGTGTGGCTCCTGGCAGGTCTACATGGATCCCTCCTCTCCCCACCTGGATTCCAGGGCCTCTTGGGCCTGGGAGACAGGAGAGGAATTTGGGAGCACGACAAGGGCCCCCAGGGATCTGGCCTGTGAGTGTGTATTTTACTTGAGGTGAGTCGACCCTGTCGGTGACTCTCTCATACTCTGAATATTTCATCTCAGTCTTACTTTCGACCTTCTGCATTTCGATTCTCTTAACCGTTTGCAGAGCAGAACAAGCACCCTGCTGTTAAGTGCTCCCTGGGGCAGGAGCCCACCCCGCAGAGAGGCGGCGTCACCAAGCTCGCAGGCTTTGTTTGTTTTCTTTGGGATGTGGACGGGCAAGGGATTTGAGCTACAAAGTCAAAATCACAACGTCCTGCCTCTCAGCAAGAGGCTGCCAGATTCACCCAAGCAGATGTTCCTGGTGGTGCGTTGGAAGGACGAGCGAGGCTCCTGGCGGTGGCTGGGGAGCTTGAGGGGAAGCGTTTTCCTGCTGAGGACGGACGTGACCCAGGCAGGGGCATTGCTGGGGAGAGAGGTGTAAATCTCCCCCGGAAAACCACACCTTTGTGTGTATGGAAATTCCACATTATTTTTGACATTTCAGAAACAACTGAGTTTTGCTCTTTTGCAGGAGGAATCATGATGCAGCAGAGTCACACAGAAACTCTGAACATCCAATTTTCTGAAAAAAGTTCCTGGCCTGTATTCTTGTCCAACCTTTGTCGTTTTATTAGGCACAAGCCCAAGCTGCTGTAGGGGTGGAGTGGGGAGGTTGGGGAGAGACGCGTCTTCCCGGAGCCTTGGCCTTGGAAACCCTAAGGCCTCCCCCCCTCGGCCGCACGGGCAGAAGGACCATGGGTCCCAGGTCAGTGCTGTGGATTTAACAAGACGCGGCCCCAGACAGAGGAGGAATCTTGTGTTAAAAATCAGAAACTGATGCCCAGTGTCGCTTAGGAGGCGGCACCCACATGGTCCCCGAAGCTGTCACCAGGTAGGGGTGGGATCCGGTTAGGAAAGACGTTAGAATCCTGCCTGGACCCACGCAGCGAGCGAACCCGTCAGGCAGGACGAGGGGTGTCGCAGGGGCTCTGCCGCCAGGGAGGTGTCTGCTCGTGTCCGGGGGTCCGTGGTGTCCTCAGGTGCTGGCGGCCAGATTCCGACATCATGGGGTCTTCAGTGACCGGCGTCCCTCCTGGTGTTGCCGGTGTCCTCAGTGCCCCCTCTGCCTCCGTCCCCGCGCGGCCGTCTCCTGTCCGTCTGTCTGTCCCTCACCCATCCTGGCCCCGCCTGATTAATCACATCTTCAAAGCCCCTGTTTCCGGATGAGGTCACTCCTGGGCAGTGTTAGTATCAGACGTGCCTTTCGGGGGACCTGACCTGACCATCACAGCGTCCTTCCCGTTTGTCTTCCCCTCCACGAGGAGTCGGTAGTGGATGGACCGTGGATGGACCCGTGCAGCTACCCCCAGGTCAACCGTGTTCTCACAGCGTCAGATTACACGTCTCCAAGAGTTACTGCCCACTTCTTAACTCACCAGAAAATTCTTGGTGCACCCAGAAATTTAAAGTGTAGTCCTGGTTTTGGCTAAGTCTTTTTAAAGGTACCAAAGGAACTTAAAAAGTATGCTGTGTTTCTGAAACATTAAAGCAGAATTCCATTAAGAAATAGTGGGAGAATTCAGCTGTGTCTTCTCGTGTGTTACCAGCATTTTGCATTCCAAGTAGAAAACATGACAAGACGCATTGTGTACTGATCCATCAAAATGCAAAAATAATGCAAAGGGCACCGCAGCCTCGGGGGTGCGGGGGTGGGGGGTGCCTCCTTGAACGGCTTGGGTTCGACTTGGGGTGACCCAGCAGCCCAGCTGTTGATTTGGGCACAATCACTGGCTGCTTAGTAATTACTTACATTGGCACTGGCATGGTGTTCCGAGGTTTTCAGTGGGATTAGGAGACCCCAAGAAAATATGTTCGTGTCTGGGGACAACACTGGTTTCCAAAGACAAGGACCCGTTCTTAGGTCTTTTGGTGCACAGAATTCTCTGTGGGTGTAGTTCCCTTGAGAAAAAGGGAGGATGTCTTCTGCATGCTTGTTTTTATATTTTACTATTTTACCATCCATAGTTGTGTATCATCTTCCTTTACTCACCTGAGCATGCAGCCATTTTCTAAGTTTGGATACATTAAAATGTGTGCACATGTGTGTGCATGTGTGTGTGCAGATGCACGGACGTGTGCATATGTGTCTATGCATGTGTGCTTGCATGGATGTGTGCATGCACCTATGTGCATATGTGTGTGTGCAAATGCATACAGGTGTGCATGTGTCTGTGCAGATGCACGGACGTGTGCATATGTGTATATGCATGTGTGCTTGCATGGATGTGTGCATGGGTACAAGTGCATGCACATATGTGCATATATGTGTGTGTGTGTACATGCATACAGGTGTGCATTTGCTTTGCTTTTCGGGGCATGCCTTCACACCCCTGGTGAGGCTAGGGGAGGGGACGAGGAGCGGCTCGGGGTGGGGAAGGGGGAGACTTCAGGGTGGAGGTGAGAGCGCGGCCTTTGGAGTCGGGACTGTTCCTTTTGCAACCTTGGACCTCCCAAGCCGAGTTCCTCACCTGAAAAATGGGAACCTAACGCGGGCCTCCTGGTTTTGTGATTAGATGGTGCGTAATGGGGACTGGAAAGCAGCCACTGAGTGAAACGGCCGCGAGTGAGAGAGGGGAGCAGAAGTGGAGACTCTTTCAGACACGCACTTGCAGTATTCCAGCCCATGGGCCGTGGAGAGGTGTGGGAAAGGAGACGCAGGTTTCTCCGTGCGAATGTGGGAGGGGTCTGGAGGGCCTGTATTCCGTTGTGCTTTCTTTTCCAGTCGTCCCTTTGGGATGACAAATGAGTCCAAATATTAACATCTGAGCCCCCAGGAAGCCTTGCAGCCTTAGAGGGTGTGTGTGTGCTGTGTGCACAGTAAAAGTGCATAAGGGGCCATGTGCCATCTGTCTCGTCTCCTTGGGCCGGTTTCACACTCCATTGCTTTCTGGCAAAGACAAGTGTGACCCCCAAATCGTGTAAAAAAATTGCCCGCATTAAAATCTTGCCTCCTACAGTTCACTCATGCTCTCGGAATAACCAGCAGCTGCGGGCTTGTCTATGTGAAGCCAGAGCTCATTTTTAACATCAGCTCTATGTGCTGAGTTGCCCATTTTAACTTAAAAAAGAAAGTTACTCTTATTTGCAAGTGCTTTCTCAAGATGAGTAAGTAGACGATTCTTTGTTCTTATTTTGTGTCTCAAAGAGTAACTCCTCCTAATTTGAAGTTTGGTAAAATTATAATTTAGAGTAATTGCTTTTGAAATGACCGAAGTCCTTATAAGAATGTAGGGCCGGCGTGTCTTAAGATTTTAGAATTGTCCACCCACTTCCCCTTTGCCTGCTTGGAGCAGCGTTTTTTATTAAACACACCTGGGGAGGACACTTACACGGGGAAGTTACCTTCTCTGGAACATCCTCCCCCTGCACACACACCCAGTATTCAACCGTAATCAAGTAGATTCCTAGAAGGCAAACTGCTTTGCTTACTTTGTTTCGTTTTAAGGCGTTGTCAGTCGGACCATCAATTTGGCATAAATGCCATGAGTCACGAAGGAAATACCTGAGTGATAATAGCAGGGATGTGAGCTCATAACCGGTCGACACCCAGCGAGGTGGGGGAGCAGCCTCTGTGGTTACCCCAAGTTCTCAGGGCTCTCGGACTCAGGAAACCCTAGAATTCACCCGCTCTGGTCCGGTTCTGGCTGCTGCCCTGTGCCCCTGGAGGACAGCGGAGGCCCGGTGTCGGGTCTCACCGTCTTGACTGGCTATTCTTCCTGCCACGTCTGTGCCCAAAGCCCTGGGTTCACTCCTGACCGCCCCCCAGAAAACGTGTAAGCCCTCGGCGCCGTCTGCAGAATGCTTCGTTCTGGCCTCCGTCCCCCTCCGCGTTCAGTCCTGCGGCCTCCTGCTGTGTGGGCCCGGGGCCTCCGCACGTGCGCCCTGTGGGCAGGAGCTCCCCGGCCGCCCGGGCTCCCCGCACGGGAGAGTTCCTCTCTCTGACTGCATTAAATGCTCCTTCCCTGGGACCCCTCACCCCAGCCACCCGCTCCCCAGTGTGTCATGAACCGGCAGCACCACTGCTCTCCCCACCAGGCAGTGATTCACTGAGGGCAGGAACAGGCACTTGGGCCTGTTACATACACAGGGCCCAGCCGGGTCCACCTCGAGTGTGATGAGAAAAAGTGTGGGAGGGCGAAGAGGGGGAAGGAGAGAGGGAGGGAAGGAAGGAAGGAGGGAGGAGGGAAAAAGAAGGAGAAGGGGTGCAGCACTGGAAAGCGGGAAGAGGGTGTGGAGAAGGGACCTGGCGTTTGCACTCATGTTTATCCTACCAGCCTCTTCACATAAAATCTGCATCCTTGAATCCTCCCGACAGCCCTTTGGGACAGAATCACCATCTCTCATCACTGATGAGGAACAGGTCTCGGGGTTCAGCCTTCAGGGGTCTCTCAGCTGAGGGGTGTGGGGCTTGGGTCTGAGCTGCCTGGCCCCGGAGCTGCACCCCTTTTCCACTCCCCGGGGAGATGTCGTACGACGGCCTCATGCTGCCCGCCGTCCCTGTGCTGCCTGCCGTCCTGTCCAGCCAGGCGGGTTCTGCCCATTTCCCGGGGCCTCCTGTGCTTTGAGCTGAGATAGAATCGAGCTCAAGACTCACGCACAGGCCTGTGTGTGTTACTCGCCATAAGCTGGGATGCACCAGAGCAGGTGCTTTCCATTGAGGATGTAGAAAAGAGAGCCTCGAGTGGAGGAAAGACTGGGGATGCCAAGTTAAATGTCTTGGAGAACTAGCACCTGCATTCTTCGAATGGGTCCTTGTAGAATCTGTAATCGGACGGTGACGGATTCCAGCCACGGCGTTAACCGTGTGGTACCAGAGCCACGAAACGCACCCGTGCCTGCACCCTGCACCCTCGCTTCGGGAACCACCACGTGCTCTCAGAGCCTCGACGGCCCTGCAGCATGTGTGCCGGGAGCCGACTGCACACGCCCCAGCTCCCCAAGTCGGCGCCACCCACCTTTTAATCTCCTGAGACATCTTTGGTAACTCGGGCAAAGAGAGGAGTGTCCTCAGACAGGCCTCCGAGAGGCACACTGGGACGATGAAGACAATTTTTAGAAAACATCTCTCACCTGGTCAGTTAGAAATTGCAAACTAAGAAGTTTTTCAACACCAGTTTTTAAAACGTACAGTAACATCTTGTGACCATCACATCTAGCTAAAGCACAATATTATTGTTTGCCTCTTACCCCTTCTGTGTTCTTTGATTCTAATGGAAGGTTTCAGCCAAGCAACTTAATTATATTTTGAAAGCAATTGTGGGGCATTAACTTTATAAAGTTACTTTCCCACCCCTGCTCCAAGGTGCACACATGCTGGCATCAAATGGTACAGGAAAACAGCTGAGTTATTTTACCTGGGGATCACTGGAGGCCCAGAATTTTAAGACAGAAAGGGGCTTCAAAGGGGGTCTCCCGGTTTTGCAGGGGACGGACTGAGCCCGGAGCTGGCCATTCCCCGGGAAGCCCGGCAGGTGGGGAGCTGCACCCGCCCCATCGTTTCTGCTGCACCCTGCCCAGGTGCCGATGGGTGACCGTCCTTCATTTCCATACAGTTATTTGGACCCGGGAGCGCCGAGCCCCTTTCTCAGTCAGCAGCGAATCGAGAGCTCTCCCGATGTGCGATGGAGCATGTGGCCAGACGCCGGGCCTCCCGGGGCAAGCAGGCTCGCACTTGGTGGCCTGGAGACTTTTTAGCAAGAACTGTTCATTGGCTGCGTTTTTCAGACTCTGTGGCTGCCGTCCTTGGTTTCTGGGGGTCACGGATTTCTTAATATGAGAAAACTTAGCCTGTGACTGCGGCCCTGCTGCGTGCCGGCTGCTGATCAGTCCATCAGAGCAGGGCGGGTGGACGCCGAGGAGAGACTCCAAGGGCACTTGGGGAAACCGAGGCCCACGGTGCTGGGTGGCTTGTTGTGTGTCCAGCGCTGGGGAGTGGTGAGCAGGGAAGGGCTGCTTTAGTTTCCTGGCTGCTCAAGCAAACACCGCGGACCTGGTTGGCTCAGCCAGTGGGAGTTTACTTGCTCCCGGTGGGAGAAGGTCCCATCAGCGTCCTCAAGGCGACGCTTTCCCCTGAAGACGGGCGTCCTGGGGCTGCCGCCAGATCCCTGGTCCTGGGCTTGTCACACGGCGACACGCGTGGCGGCCCCCTGGCCTCTCCGTTCTCTCCTGGGCTCCGTTGAAGTTCCCCGTCTTGCTTCCGTGGCTTTCTCTCGCTTGGTTTGGATTTCATTGTCCTATAAAGGCCTCCGGAAAGAGGATGAGGACCCTCCTGACCGAGCTGGCCGCGCCTTGACCGAAGCGGCCTCGTCAGAAGTCTGACTTACAGTGGTCCACACCCCCGGGAAGGGCTTAGGTCTAGGAACATGTTTCTATGGGGCACACACAGCTCCAGAGCCCCACAGTTACCCAGGTTCAGTGGGGGCTCCATCTCGGTCCCAGCGAAAGGACTCGGGGCAAAGAAAGGGCACCGGGGGTGAGTCAGATCAGTCCCCCCATCTCTCTCTCTCTCTTGCTCTCTCTCGCTCTGCCTTTCTCTCTCATCTACCCTCTGCTTCTCTCTTCTCCCACCTCCCCCTAAATTATTAAGAAGTATTTATTGAGGTGTGGCTGGTCTTGAGAATTCCTTTCTCCCAAATCAGGTCTAAAAATGACATCTTGTAAATGCAGAATGGGGGCCTCATCTTGTTTTCCAAAACAGAATCTGTTTTTCTCTGTGCATTTGTTGAACTTACTGACCCCATTTAAAACTTAATTTAGGCAGCACTACAGTAACAAGGATAGAATTTGTGTTGAATGGGGTGCAGGTGCTGAGGTCAGGGGGTGCAGCTTCGCGTGTGGGCTCCGTGCTGCTGACGCCTTCCGGGGTGACCGTGGGCCCAGCGGGTGGCCTGGCCGGGAGGGGAGCACAGCTGGGCACGGAGGGCACCCCGAGAGCGGACGGCTCAGCCGGGTCTCCCCAGGGGTCAGCAGAGCCGCTGCCGCCTGGAGGAGGGAGCCGAGCCCGGGGCAGGCCCAGCCGCCGGCGTCCCAACGTGTTTGATGCCCAGAGAACGGGGGAGAAGCCACGTGTTTCTTATGAAGAGGGAGCGTGGCTGTCCTGGTCCGGCGTCTCTGTTTTATAAGACCCGGAGATCATGGTTGCTCGGTGTTCACCCGAGACGAGAGCTGCGTCCTGCAGTCACCGGCTCAGCGCCGTGGTCGGGGCCTCTGGGAGAGGCCCTGCTGCCGAGTCCCGGTCCGGGTGAGGTCCGGGAGGCCGGGCCGGCTCCGGGAAGGGCGCTCCGCCACGGCAACGCCTCCTGAGCGTGGCCCCGTCTGTGCTGCCGGCCGATCCTCAGCCACCTCAGTCGCCGCGGTCTTCATCATCACTGCGTCCGCGTGCTTCTGGGGAAGGCAGGGCCTCCACACCCGGGAGGGCAGCGCGTCTCCTGGCGAGGGCCAAGCTTCCCCTTCTGCGTCGGCGACGAGCCTGCATTTCCCCTATACGCACCCAAAACCCCCAAAAAGCTCCCGTTTCCAAGAGAGTCGGGAGGAAGGACAGAGGGAGGGAAGGGGGAAGAAAAGAATCAAACACTGTCGAGAAAAAGGAAAGCTTGTCTCTCGCTGTTGGATCCCCCATTACGGTGACACGTCCCCTGATGCCCCCACCTGACCCCACCTGACCCCCATCTGATCCCACACCTGAACCTACTGACCCCACTGAACCCCCTGACCCCACCTGACCCCCATCTGATCCCACCTGACCCATACCTGACCCATACCTGATCCCACCTGACCCCACTGACCCCACTGAACCCCCTGACCCCACCTGACCCCCATCTGATCCCACCTGACCCCACTGACCCCACCTGACCCATACCTGACCCATACCTGACCCCACTGACCCACACCTGACCCCCCTACCTGACCCCCACCTGAGCCCACTGACCCACACTTGACCCCCATCTGATCCCACTTGACCCACACCTGACCCCACTGACCCCAACAACCCACACCTGACTCCCATCTGATCCCACCTGACCCCACTGACCCCACCTTACCCACACCTGACCCCACTGACCCCACCTGAACCCACTGACCCCCACCTGACCCCACTCTGATCCCACCTGACCCACCTGACCCCACCCGACCCCCATCTGATCCCACCTGACCCCATTGACTCCCCACCTGACCCCCATGTGACCCCCCTGACCCCACTGACCCCCATTTGACCTCACCTACACCACCCTCCCCTAGGCCACCCCACCCCACCGTGTGCGACAACCCGTGGTGGTTTCCGTCACACTTGAACTAAGGCCCCGTCTTCTGGCCGTGAAGCAGGGCCTGTGTGGCCGCCCTCCTGGAGGCCGAGTCGCTCTGGTCCCTGAGGCAGCACCTGGCACAGGTGGACGCTCAGCAGTCGGGGCCGGACCACACGCAAACGGGTCAGCAAATGTCCTTCCAGGGACCCGTGGCCACACCGGGCCGACACCCTCCCAAACCCGCTCCTGGGCTTTCCCGCTGCGCCGCACACTTACCTCCCGGGTTTCACGCCCTCCCCGGCGGCTCTGGTTTCTGGGGAGCCCTGTACCCCAGGCGCAGGTGGGCAGCTCAGACAGGGCAGGGTGGTGGAAGCCGACAGGACCCAGGCCGTCTGCCTTGCCGGCCCGGCGGGGTTTCTAGTCGGGTTTCCCCTTCCTGTTTCTTTATTAGAGAAGTTGTGGGTTCACAGAGCAACCGAGCGTGAACTGCAGGCTCCCCATTCATGTGGTGCAGGGTGCTTGTTATAATTGATAAATGCACATTTTTATAATTGTGCTACTCATAGTTGCCCACGGTTTAATTGGGTTCGCTGTTTGTGTTGTGTAGTTCCATGGATTTTTAAAGCATTTTTATTCTAGTGCCATATATACAACCTGGAATTTCCCCTTTAAAGCACATTCGGAAATATACTTCAGTGCTGTTAATCACGTCCGCAGTCACCACTGTGCCTCACGTCCCTCACCGTCCATCACCCCAAACACAGACTCTGTGCGGAGCCGCGGCGACGGGCGAGGGCTTGGCAGGTGCTGCCCCCGCCCCACCCGCTGCTCTGCTGCTCGAAAGTGCATTTTCCACGAGGGAGAAAACGGGGACAGTATCCTGCTACACCACCACGATGCTGGCATTGTTCCCTTCCCGTTAAGTACCAGGAGATAGGAAATAATAACTGTCATTTTCTAAATAGTGTCTGGAGGAGAAGAAAAACACTTCCTGCTTCAAGATTTCCATTTGTGGTGTAGCTCGCGAGAGACGGGCCCCTTTTTGAAAAGAATTGGCTTTGGTCCTATAGCACAGTTACTCTCAGAAAGTAGATTGCTTGCTACATGAGGTGAATTAATTGTTACGGGGATGGAAATCAGCTCTTAGCGGGCCCCGGGGTGTCGTTTAGCACGCTGGAAGGGTGCTTTCCTCAGAGTGGTTTGTTTACCGTCTGCTGAGCTGGGCGGGGAAGGGAGGACGCCGGGCCTGGTGCCAGCCCTGCAGCGAGCTGGGACAGGCCGCGGCGGTGCAGTGCTTGCCCGGGGCGCCCCCAAAGTCCCCAGAGCCTTCCCCACGCGCGGAGACCATCCTTCCGCGGCCTCCCCGAGGCCAGAGGGCAGAGGGGACGGGAGATGGCTGCAGACATGCCCTGCATGGACGGCTCTGCGCAGCCTCTGGCTCCACCCGCTCGGCAGGCTTACATCAAGGCTAAGCGGTTCCCACGTGTCCTGAAGTCAGAAGAGAACAGTGCGCTCTCCGCTGGGCTGCGCCAGGTGGACCCGGAGACAACGGAAATGTGGAGGGGCAACCGTGCCCGGCTTAGCGGCAGCACTGCTGGACGCGTGGCCTCCATGCAGCTGCAGTGAGGGCAGGTGATGGATTTCACAGAGTTCAGGGAACCCCGGATCACTGCAGGGGGAGCTGGGAGGGGCCCCATACCCCACCTTGACCTCGGGCCTTTCGTTGGACTTTTGTGCTTCCCGAGGTGCAGCACTCCCAGGGCAGTGAGCTCCGAGGAAACAGTGAGGCTGGCGGAGATGGCGCGGCCAGAAGGGTGTGGGCACCTGTGGGGGCCAGGGGTCTCTCCTCACACCCCGGGGTGCCTCGGGGGCCCCAGAGCTGGGGGCCGTGCCCTGTGCCCACTGAGCAGATCGTCTGTCTGTCCGACCTCACTGCAAGTCAGCATCTCAGACGGGCAGTGGGGAGGGCTGGGGCTGGGGCTCCAAGGCTGCTCGAGAGTGTCTGGGACCCAGAAGCCAACCTCCCCGGACAGCCGGGACAGCCGGGGGAGCGGGTGGTATCGGGAGACGAGCGCCCCACAGACATGGACGCCAGGAGCCTTTTCTCCCGACTGTGGCTGTTTACATTGGGCTGTGCCTCCTGCCCAGCGCCCGTCTTAACCCTGGTGGCCTCAGCCTGGGACACAGACCACCCTATACAGCACCCTGGGCTCACCTGGGACACGGACGACCCTCTGCAGTGTCCTGGGCTCACCTGGGACATGGACGACCCTCTGCAGCGCCCTGGGCTCACCTGGGACACAGCCCACCCCGTGCAGCGCCCTGGGCTCACCTGGGACACGGACGATGCTGTGCAGCGCCCTGAGCTCACCTGGGACACGGACGACCCCGTGCAGCGCCCTGAGCTCACCTGGGACACGGACGATGCTGTGCAGCGCCCTGAGCTCACCTGGGACACAGCCCACCCCGTGCAGCGCCCTGAGCTCACCTGGGACACAGCCCACCCTGTGCAGCGCCCTGGGCTCACCTGGGACACGGACGACCCTCTGCAGCGCCCTGGGCTCACCTGGGACACGGACGATGCTGTGCAGTGCCCTGGGCTCACCTGGGACACGGCCCCCCCTGCGCAGTGCCCTGGGCTCAGCAGGGTGCCACCCCCCCCCCATGCGGCCCGGTTCCTCACGCGTGTGCTTCCTGAAGCGTTACATCGCACTCTCGCTGGGCTGCCGGCCCTGGCTGGTGGCCCCCAGGTCTGTCCTGCCACGTTGACTCACCTCAGCACGTGTCCAACTTGCACCCACATCCCCCGTGCCGCATCTCGGAGCAGGAGAGTCTCGGGGAGCCAGGGGGGCAGCGGGGGGGAAGTTTCCATGAATTTGCATTTTAATTTGTTGCATAACCACATTTACTATAAAAATAACGTTTTCTCTGAGTTTATTTGCGGTAAGTTAGTAGCCCAGGGAGGTGTCCCGTGCACGCCCCGTCTGGAAGCACGGACACGCAGAGGGCACCTCCGCTCCGGGGAAAGCTGGGCAGACCCGGGTGCCGGTGGGGACAGGAGCCCCAGCCCCTGCCTCAGGGGACCCCTCGCCTGCCCTTGCCTGTGTAGACGCCACACCAAGGGAGCCAATTCCTCACGGAGAAAATGGGGAGGGGAGTGCACATGCATCACAGCACGTTTATGCAGCTTCTGAGTTGCTGGGTGGGAGCCTGGAACAGATAATCCATCCATGCAATTCAGATTTCATTAATTAAAATCAATTTAAGCCCATTTCTATGGAAAGTTTTATATAATTGCACTATTTCCTCAATATGCTTTATATCCAGCATCTCTCATAGCTAAGCTTTGTGTTGGGTGATTTCCAAAAGGTTATAGTTTTATATCGACTAAAGTACACACATGGGTGTTTATGATGTGCAAAATAGAGATTAATTACCATTAATGGGAAGTGTTTTAAATCATAGAGTTCTCTTAATTCAACTTTCCAGTAAGAAAGAAAAGAAAAAGAAAATGTTTGGCATTATTTCCTACAAATAGATGATTGCAGGGAATTTATTCCAACATGCTCGCTGTTGTGTTAATATTCTGTCTTTGGGGTACTCAGTAGGTTCCAAAGATTATAGGTGTTTCATTGAAGCGTGCTTTGTACTTAAGTATCAGCAATAAACAGTAGGGAGAGAGGACCACCATCACCACCTTCTGCGTGGGCCCAGGGTGCCTGCACTGGGGTCACACACCAGCCCCAGGCGCCGGGAATCCAGCCCCAGGCGCCCTGTGCAGGGGTCACACACCAGTCCTAGGTCCCGGGAATCCTTCCCCAGGCGCCCTGTGCAGGGTCAGGCTGCACAGCCTACAATCAGTCTGTTGTCCCGTTTCAGAGGACAGATAGTGCTGTGCTCTGATGAGCCTTCAGTCACTGTGGGGAAAGCACCAAACAAGAGAAAACTGTTTTCCTCAAGGCTTTATTGGCCTAACTTAGAAATTGCCAACATTTCATGTTCTCTTTATCCATCCATGCCTTTGAACAAGCAAGTTTCTCTACATAAATGCTTTTTGCAGTTGCTCTTGTGGCAAACTCCCACTCAGTGTTTCCTGTCTGCTTCCCCTGTCACCTCCTCCTCGGCAGAGAGAATTCCTCCATCCCCCTGGGTGTTGATGTTCCTAACACACTGCAATATTTCTAACAGAGTTCTTTATTATAATGCATTTTAGCTATTAGCTAAGAGGTCTTTCTTCTAAGCAGAACTTAATTGTGGACTTGTTTGTCATCTTTTTTGCTTTTTAAGGTGCCTTGTTATTTTTGACTGAATGTCAGACATCGTGTGTACTGAGCAGAGTCGTCTGTGGTAAATAGTGTTTACACCAGGAATGGACCCATCTGCTGTTCTTCTGGGTCACATGTGGGTGGGTGAGTCAATCTTGTCTCCAGTGGGGGTGGGTTTGGGTTTTGTTGTTTCTGCAGTTAACCTTCGGTGCCCCAGGACTTCAGATCCCTCTGGTGCTGGGCTGCTCCTTCCTGTGCTCGGTTTGGGTCCTGGGGCACTGCAGGGCTCTTCTTGGTGTTCCTGCCACATCCTCAGCTTTCAGCAGTGCCTGCACCCCTGACCACTGGGGGTTCTCCCTGTGGCCTTGTCCCCCCCAGCAGTGGACTGGGACTGCCTGTTACTCTTTGCTGGGCTGGTGGTGGGGACCGTGAGGGAACAGGGGCTTCCACAGTTCTCATAATCCATGCTCAGTTTTTAGTAGGTCCTGGGAGCCTGGGCCTTGGGGGCCCACCACCTCCCCCAGCCCCAGGGCACGAGCCCTGCTTTGTTTTCTGAGCAGGGGAGTTTCCTTCCCCTTTCCCAGCAGGGACAGACATATGCTTTGTGTCAGTGCAGGATTTGGGACCCAAGAGAGCATCCTACCTCTCTCCTTGGCAGGGGACTCTAGCTTCTACCCCTCTCCCCAAAGCAACGTAACCTTTGCCTCTGTCATGGGACAAGAGGATCTCTGGCCCCTGCCCCAGCAGCTTAGGGCTTCTGCTTTGTGGAAGAGAAGGGTCTGGGAAAGCGGGTGGGCTTTTGTCCCTCAGCAGTGGGCACTCACCCGGCACACCTGCACCCTCTTCTCTTCCACCTGCCCGTGGTCTTGTACGTGACCCCCCCAGGGGAGACGCATGGGAAGGAACTTTCAGGTGGGCACAGGTCTGCCTTGTGGGGGCTCCCAGTGAATCTGTTGTGCTCGCCCACATTCAATCTTCCCGAGCTCACAGATATAAACTTCTTTCTCCTTACCCGTGTGTGCCATCTCCCCTCAGAGGGGTTTGTCCACTTTGGAATTCATTCCCTGGGTTGCCCTGTGACTTCTGCTCTCTGATGAGCTCCAGAGAAGTTATGCATCTATAGATTATCTGGCTGTTTTTCATTGTTAGGGAGAGAGTGAGGTTCTCTTTGGCTTTTCACATACCGAGTAGAAATGGAGCCTCCTTGGTTTACTTATCTTAGTGCCCACCACCTGCAGCAGCCTTTGATGTAGGAGGCACCCCATGAATTGTATTGAACCCCAATTCCTGGCATTCACAAATCCATGTATCATATGGAGTTGGTTTGCCTCAGCCTCCTTCTTCCATTCCTCTGTGACTTCTCTGATGAGAACGGAAGGGCTCTGAGACATGCTCCTCACTCTCCTTGCTTGACTCTTTTTAAATAGGGGGCTCATAAATTAAACAACAACCAACTTCAAACTTTACCCAATGACTATTAATCCCATTCTTCTGGAGACATGAGCACAAATAAACCTACTGGGTGATTTTTAAGGGAGATGGAAGCCAATCTTTTTTACTCATCGCCTGAAACAAAAATTTAGGTAAAATAATTATGACATCTTGTAACAAAGCACCATTTATCTATCTTATCCTCCATAATAAAAGGAGAAAATATTTAAAATTGTGTGACATTGAAAAGTCACCTTATCGCAGTCGTCTGCGGATATTGTGCTCCGTCAGAGGCACCGAGGTGGCCCGGGAGGGTCCTCGGGGGGAGGGGGTAGCCTCTCTGCAGCACTACGAAAATCGATTTCCATCTTCAAAGGATGAAACTACCAAGGATGATATTGACTTAGAAATAAAGTGTTTCTTAAACTTCCCATATCCTATAAATGTCAGAACCCAAACCTAAGAATTTGGTGATTTAGAGTTTTTTGCAAATGCCAGACGCATACTTCTAGTTTGACGAAAGAACTAGTAACACGTGGGACGAGCAGCCTTGTGTGAGTCCGTCTGGGAATGTGGAATCAGGAGCCTCCTGTGAGTCTGTCTGGGACACTGGGACGAGCAGCCTTGTGTGAGTCCGTCTGGGAATGCAGCATGAACAGCTTTGGGAGGAGAACTGGCTTCCTGGTGCCCTGATCCGGTGCGGTTCTTACTCCCATGACCCTGGATGCCTTAGAGAAAGAAGAGAGAAGTAGGAAATGGGAAAATGTCCAAACTGAAACCACCCCTTTTCCTTATCGAGGGACTGAGGGTTTCCTTAGCGACTTATGTAACCTGTTGGTTCAGCCTCACCTTTACCAGGTAGGGAGGTACCGTATTTCTGCTTTGAGTCAGCTGAGGGGAGCTTGTAAGGAATACAGTTTGCCTATAGATAAAATAAATTACTTCTTTTCCCCTGTGTAATAGTGTTGTATTGTGAGTTAAATTTACTACCCTACAATTTGAATAAGTGTCTTTTGCCTGAAACCATGCCCAAAATAAAATCTGGTTCCAACCTAAAAAAGGCTCTTCACAAAAGGAAAAAAAAACTAAAATTATCGTCTTCTGTCCCCTAAATACCACCGATTCTCATTTCTCCTGCCTTGTTGAATGTCCCTGGGTGGAGAAGAGAGGGAATATTTTTGAATAATTGCAGTAGTAATAGCCACCATTCACCTGAGTGTTTTCTGTGTGCCGGTTGGGGTACACCCAATTTAGGTGTATTATTTTATTCCTCACGATAATCCTGCAGCGTCTTAACGTTAAGAGTGTTTATGGTTTTACAGCTGTTTAAGCGGAGGCCGGGGCTCTGGCTGCTCCCTGTGTCCTCCAAGGTTCCAGCCCAGGCCCCCCACCCTTCCTTCCTCCACCCCGATTTCCACGGGCATCTGGGGTGGGATTCCTGACCCTGTGGAAGCAGAGCCTGTTAGCCCGGGCACCCTGGGGAGACTGCCTGGGGCGTCCTGGGGTCCAGGGAAAGTGCGAAGCGCTCAGGACAGTGCTGGCCGTTGCCGTCCCTGCACGTGAGCCCCGGGTGGGGGCTGCTGGTCCCATTTGCGGGGGTTTCTGGCTCTGCTTCACCTGCCCTTGTCGCCCCTTGGACTCGAGTAACAGTCTCCTGCTGGGTCTCCCTGACTCCAGACTCACCGCTCTCCAGACCCTCCTTCGCGTCGCTGCACAGCAGGATTTCCGGGATTCGGGTTGGATCATGCCACCCCTGCCCCACTTCTCTTAACGTTCAGGCTCAAATCCAGGGTCCTGAACGAGCCTCCGGCTCTGCGGAACCTGCCCTGCCTCCTGCATCCTTGCTCCCTGCTTGTCCTCACGCCTGGTCTGTCCCAGCCGCTTGGAGCTGCTTCCGTGACCCTCCTGGTTGGCTTGGAAGACGCTGCCCGTCCCTCAAGGCAGCACAAGTACCCCTCCCACAGTGGGTCTTTCCTAGACCCTCACAGCCTTCAGAAGTGGCCCCTTCTCTTATGACGTCCCGGCAGCGCCTCCAAAGCAGCCCCCACGTGGTGGAGACGACCCGTCTGTGTCCTGTGCACCTGCCCGCCGGGCTCCCGGGGCCACGCCGCCCTGACCTTTCCCGGGGCCCAGCACGCGGCTCCGCTCCGTAGGCGCCAGTGATGGTGAGAGGGGACCTGGGGTGCCGGAGCTGCTCCGCGGTCTCCTGTGGGGAGCCGTTCCTCCCGGATGACTCGCAGCAGCCCAGCACTGGATTTTGGCACCAAGACCATTTCTCATCTGTCTGCTGAAGGCCGCTGGAGCCCCGGGTGAAGGAAGCCGTCACCCTCTTCTGACCTCCTCGGCTAATGAGGGGCTGTCTGTACCCGGGCCCCACAGCGTTAGAGAGCAGCAAACTCAAAAAGACACCGTCCTCCTGTCCCGGAAGTTAATAATGATATTTAAAACCACTAATTGGTCACATTCAGAGTGCTATAGGGAACCAGTTCATTATCTTGAAACTGGTAAATAGAGAAAGAAGCCAACCCTCATCCTCCCTTTCCTCCACGAGCTGCACCACTAGGTAATCAGCAGCAGGGGAGCGGATGTCCTCTTCATGGATTCCCACACGCGCGCGAACGTTAAACGTAGGATTGCAGTATCCCCGCTTCACACCTCCTAACGCGCCAACAGAGCGGCCTGCGTACCCAGTGGGAACATCACAAGAAGACAGACGACCAGTTTTCCTGCGGCTTCTGAAGGAAAAAGCAAAACACAACCTGCATTCTGGTCAAAGAGATGAAACCCAGTCTGACAAGCCTCTGGGTCCTGTGGCGAGTTTGCAGGGAGCTGAACCGCGAGTGTACATCTGCACCGTGGGAACTCCATAGGACACATGGCCCAGGGGATCCACAGGTGAGCTGTAAGAGGAAGGGGGTTGGGGCTGGAGCAGGTGTAGACGAAAGGACTCCTAGGAGAAACGGCAAGTTTTAAAAATCAGCAAGTCCAAACTGGAGTGTCTAGGAAGGTTCACTTCAGTGATAAAACCACGAAGAAACATGAGGGAAGTGATTTCTATAAAAGCCAGAACAGTGGTTATGGGGGGCAGGGTTGAGATTTTGATGAGATTGGGGGGCTTTGGGGTGACTGGCAGAGTCCATTTCTCCACCTGGGAGGTGTCTGCTTCCTAATAAACTCATGAAGCTACACGTTTGTTTTGTGTGGTTTTCTGGATCTGCAAAGATACAATAAAAATGTTCTTAAAAATGCTGAGGGCCTGTGTCTCCTTTAACTGTTCTACTACTATCCACCACAACACTGATCCTGAGAAATACTGACACGTGCTCGGGTGGAAGAATTTCATTTCACATTGATTGGCTGCCCACCTGTGCCAAGAATTGTTCTAGGTGCTGGGAATCGATGTGGAACAAAACAGACAGAATTCCTGTCTTCCTGGATCCTAGCAGAGAAACAAAGAAGCCCCAAGATAAATAAAATATCTTTTATTTTAAGTAGTGCTAAGTGCCGAGGAGCAAAAAGAAGAAGGAAAGAGGATGCCCAGGGCTGGGTCTTGGGCAGACGGAGCGAGTCTGAGCTGAGAGCTGGGGGGAGATTGCGGGCGTGTGCACGGGGCTGCGGGGAAGCCTGTGTGTGGGCGCAGACCTGGGGTGCACGGGGGGCGGCAGGGACCAGTGTGGAGGTGCCAAGTGGACGAGGGCAAGAGTGGCAGACGAGGGCAGGGCTGAGCCTGGGGTCAGCAGAAGGGACTTGGGCTCTCCCTCTAGACCCGAGGCAGAAGCATCGGAGGGTTTGGGGCGAGGCGTGAGGTTCTTGGATGCACATTCATAGGGTCCCTTCGGCTGATGTGCTGAGAACAGATGGAAGGGACAAAGAAGGAAGTCGGGGGACAGGGAGTAGGGGAGCGGATCTCGGCATAACCCAGCAGTGGCGAGGAGGCTGGGCTGGCAAGCGGGCGGCCTGGTGGGATCCAGGTGCCACCTGAAGGTGGAGCTCAGGAGGAGACATGAACACGTGGAGGTAAAGGAGGGCTCAGCGTTGGCCGACATGTGCACATCACGGCGACTGGACACGGTGAGCCAGAGGGAAGGGGAGCGAAAGTGGGGACAGAGAATATAGGGTTTGCAAGGCATTTCAGAGCCTCCGGAAGGGTGAGCAACAGGGAGGCATTGTTTTGTGAATTCAGATTGCCTTTTGCTGACTGTGCCAGTTTGAATGTATTGTGTCCCCCAAATGCCATTATCTTTGATGTAGTCTTGTGGTGCTGACTAGATTTGCTTGGAATGGCCCCATCCAGCTGTGCGTGATGACTGATGAGATATTCCCATGGAGGCGTGGCCCCGCCCATTCGGGGTGGGCCTTGATCAGTGGAGCCATATAAATGAGCTGACTCAGAGAGAAGGAACTCAGTGCAGCCGTGAGTGACGTTTTGAAGAGGCGCAAGCTTGCTAGAGAGGAACGTCCTGGGAGAAAGCCATTTTGAACCCAGAACTTTGGAGCAGACGCCAGCCACATGCCTTCCCAGCTAACAGAGGTTTTCCGGACACCATTGGCCATCCTCCAGTGAAGGTACCCGAGTACTGATGTGTTATCTTGGACACTTTATGGACTTAAGACTGTAACTGTGTAACCAAATAAACCCCCTTTTATAAAAGCCAGTCCATCTCTGGTGTTCTGCATTCCGCAGCATTAGCAAACTAGAACACTGACTAAACATGCCATCTTTCTAGGGGAATGGAACAGCGGTAGGTAAGTCGTGCTGAGCTTCTGCTGCGTTACGGGAATGGCTCTCCAGGCCCCGAATGACTCTCCGTCTCCAGGACCACCCATGACAGAGCGGTGATGCGGCCCACCCTTTCACAGAGGAAGGAGAAGTGACTCGCTGCTTCACCCAGACAAGCCCAGAGCCCACAGTCTACACCATCTCCCCATTTTAAGTCTATGTTTAAACCAATGCCTCTGTGATCTCAGAGTGGCTGTTGGGAGTGCAGTGTGTCCAAGCTGGCACTGTGAATAGGAGAGCAGAAAACGTGGGAATTCTGGAAGGTGGATATTTGTGAGGACATCATGTGGCATTATGACCCCTTGGCCTGGAGACACTGGGGTGCAGCCGGGAGGGAGTGAACAGACGGACATCAGGTCGTCTGTGATCGTGCAGCCTCAGGTGCTGCCGGAAGCTGGCGGCAGCGGAGCCTGTGAGCTCAGCGCCTGTGCTCGCTGGGTACCCCGCGTTCTGGTTTACTAATGCTGCTGTTGTACAAAACACCTTATAAAGGGGGTTTATTAAGTTACAGTCTTAAGGCCATAAAGTGTCCAAGGTAACATATCAGCAATTGGGTGCCTTCACTGGAGGATGGCCAGTGGTGTCCGGAAAACCTCTGTTAGCTGGGAAGGCACATGGCTGGCGTCTGCTGGCTCTCAGGTTGTTTTTCAAAATGGTGTTCTCCAAAATGTGTGTGTCAGCTTTCAACAGCTGTCTTCAAAATGTGTCTCTCAGCTACAGCTGCTTTTTTATAGAACCCCAGTGATTAAATCAAAACCCAGCCTGAATGGGTGGGGTCCATATCTCCATAGAAGTAATCCAGTCACAACTTTTACCCACAGCTGATTGAGTCACATCTCCATGGAAATGATCAAAGGATTCCAACCCAGTCAACACTAATACCTCTGCCCCCACAAGGTTGCATCAAAGAACATGGCGTTTTGGGGGACATACTACATCCACACTGGCATACCCCGTCTCCCCAGCTCTCCCCGTTGGCTAGCTGCCCAGCACAGTCCACGTTTGGAGTGACTGCTGGGCACTCCGCTCTCCCTTCCTCCTCCAGCCCCTACAGGAAACACCCCGAAGGCTCTGCTTGTTCTTTCATCTGCTCATCCGCTCATCCGCTCGTCCGCTCCTCCATCAGTCCATTCTCTCCTTCCCGGCTGCGGGAATACGGCAGGCACTGGGTCCAGACCGGCCCATTGCCAAGGATGAAGAATTCCGTCGGTAGCACACGAAGAGGTGAGGCCTCCACGAGCTCACGCACTGCTGGAGGGGGATGGTGTGGCCACTACGTTTCTGCAACGTGACAAATCCTGAGGTGTGGGACTGGAAAACTAGACTTTAAAGGATTCAAAGATGCATGTGAGGCAAATGCTTTGAGAACTAATGAGATTTTTCAATGAAAATGCAAAATCATGAAATATTACCATTAAATGGAGAACTGATGAAAAGCAATTATTGGAATGTGGTGTACTTTAAAAGAGGATTGGATTTCAGAAAAGGGACCGACAGCCAGCACTCCTCATTTTGCTTTGTAATTGCAGTTTCTAGGCCATCTGAGCAATTGTGTGACCCTTGAGGAAAGAATTAGTGATTGCAATCACAGCCTCCTAATCAGGCGGCTTGTGTGGAGAAATACTCGAAAATCATCCTCAGAGGCAGGGCACGCTGGCTGGCTCTGCGATTTATCTCGTGTTACTGCTATGATTCAGTGTTTCAGGTTTGCTCATAATTCTCTTATCTAATTAAATAAAAAATGGGGAGCCCCACAATGTCATCTACTGAGAATGGGAAGCAATGGTTTAATTGCCGTTGCGTTCTACAAAGCTGAGTTCTTGCAGGTTTGTAGTGAACACTAAAATCATGCAAAGGGAGGATTTGTTCTGGCCACACAGGTAAAAATGATGAACAGGGAGCTTTCATGCAATTCACTCTGAAAAACAAGTAGGAGATCATCTGGCTAAGGGTCAGATTTATTTCTGGGGGGGTGGGTGGTGTTCACCATGGTGAAATAATCCCATTGTGAGGGTATTTGGTTTTGGAATCCTGCTCGAGTGTTTCTGGCTCTGCAATAAATGGCAAACATTTCCCCTTCCTCTCTGCTAGTAATCAGCTGTTCTCTGACAGAATCAGGGGAATGATTTAGACAGGTAAGCACCTGTTGTTGAAAGCGGAGTTTTAAAGCAGATATAAGAAAAAATTTAAGGCACAAATGAATTATTCACTCTAAGTAAAACACAGAGCTGGCTGTAACCTGTGGCTTTGTGTGAGCGTTCTTCCAGAAGCTTGGCCTGTGCTCCTCACTGATGAAGGCCCTCAAGCGCTGCAGGAAGCTTTGGTTTGTCCCTGGATGTCAGCTAATTCCATTTTGCTCATGGTCAGGCCTGTCAGGCTGCCGACATTTTGATGTTTCTAGGTTTGCTTTCTTTCATAGCAGAAATGAATTCACATGTGCTTTGTTGAAATACATGAGTGAATTTACCCTTTTTCTGGATTAACGTCGGGCAGGCCACACAAAAGCATTGGTAACAACGCGGAGCTTGAAAGGGTGCCGGCGACGGGATGGCCAGGAGCGTTTTGTGTTTCTCGAGGTCTTTGTGTGATGCGTGTTTTGTTGATGCTGCTGTATGTTTCCTACCCTTTTCCTCGATGCGCGTGTCCTGTGTGTCTTGCCGGCGGTGGCTCTGCGGTCGGGAGGAGCTCAGGGACACGTGGGCAACGCGGCCGTCACACTCCAGGGCTCAGGCGGATTCAGCCGCTCCAGCCGGACCCTAAGGACAGGCTCGGGGTGAAAGGCCGAGGGTTCCCAGGTGGACCGTCCGTGGCCCTTCCAACGACTGACTTCTCCCCTCCGTTATCTGAGCATCGCTGCAGTGAAGTCTGTCGAACCTCCCTTTACAATTAATGCTTTCCTGAGGTTTAAAATTATGGAGATTCCTCAGGAAGAAATGGGCACAGATGCTTATTCCAGAAAAGCTGTGTTAGAGCCAATGCCAAGGCGAGATGCTGAGACTTCGCGGTCCGTCCCTGCAGTGGAACGGGCTGTTCCCGTGGCAACGGTGATTATCTGCAAGCTGAGGCCTTTCCCAGTCGTCAGACTTCAGACCTACCCTGGTCCCGTTTCCCTTGTCCAAAAAGGGAGATGATCAGGAATTAGATAAAATTAGGCATTGCCGTCTTAACTGTTGTATTTACAGCTAGAATGTTACTAACTTTCCCTGTGACGTACTTTTCCTTATGACGTAAAAGTGTCCCCATTTGGATGACTGCAGAGTGCAAACAGGCCCCGTGATGGCTGCTCTCCCTCCACAAGGGCAGGTGCAGGCGTAATTCTGTCCTTTGGATGGTTTCAGTCCTTCCGTGTTGCATTTCCTTGCAAGATCGTCATGAGGGTTGCATGAGAAATGACCCCGAGGAAGGGGTGTTCTGTCAGGGCTGGTGCCTCATCTCCGCAGAACGTCTTTTCCTCTAGGCCGGCTGGGGCTCGCCGTGGCCTCCCCACTCTCGGAACGGTGGTGCCGTTCGTGTCTGCACTGGGCATTAAGACTTAGAACAGAAAGCGTCTGAGAATGAAATCCTTAGCCACAAAGCCCGCGGCCGGCCCTCGGGAACCGCCCAGTGGAAAGCCGAAGGGCCCGACAGCATCGCAAGGCGCGGGCAGAAAGCAGTTCTGTGACTTCTGCAAGGGATGGACCCTCCTGAGTCCACTGCAACTTGAGGTGGCACCAAAGAGACCCCTGTGCCCTCTACACCCCTCCCCAAACCACACAATCTTCGCTTCTAAAAGCCAGCGCGCTCGAGAGAGAGAGAGACAACGGAGGAGGCGCGTTTAGGGACCAAGGGGCCGAGCTCTCCTAAGCAGAAGGCAGGACTTGCGGAAGGCGCCGGCTAGTCTTTACTGGTTTAGTTATTTCCGGGTTGACACACTGCGATCAACACTCTGCTATTGTTCTGATAATTGACAGTGATGGTCTGACTCTATGAATAGTAAATGATGAGCACTAATTAACATTTGTTTTGATTACCTGGTATTTCGTTGTCAAAGCACTATTACAATGCACACATCCTAAAAGCGGCTTTCCTGGAGTGGCATGGTTTGCTGGCTTTCGGGAATAACCGTGTTTGAGTGAGGGGGTGCCTGGCTGCCATTCCTGCTGTGTGGTGCAGCTTCAGTAGTCTGAGATCTCCCCTAAAAGTCGCAGGTTCTTCTAATGAATCACAGCCGTGACCTCTGAGGGACGGAGAGAGGACAGGCCATCAGCGCAGGGGCAGGATGTGCAGAAACGGCTGATTGACAGCACTGATTGAAGTAAAATTTAAGGAGCATGTGGGGTTTCAGAGATGGTGTAATACTTGATAAAATTCCCCCAGGGAAGTGCCTGCTCTCTTCCATCAGCGCTGGTGGGCTCTCACCTGCTTCCAGGGCGTGTGGAAACCCACAGTGTCCAGGAGGTCAGTGTTGCTGAGCAGAGCAGTTCTGTGGTGTTTCCTCGTAGGCTGAAACCCTCTCCCCTCTTCTCTGTTCAGGGAGGAACGAGGGGACGCGGAAAGCCTCTTGCTCTGGAAGCAGGAATGGCTTCAAGTCGGGCATCACACACGGGGCGTCATACACAGGCGTCATTTGGGAATGTCTCCTCTAGAAAACATGGCCGCATATCAGCTGGGGGGTGAGGGGGGAGTGAGATCACGCACCACAGGCCCATCCCTCTGTCCAAGCTCAGAGAAGAGGCTCTGGGGACAGACGGCCAGCGGGACAGGGCGAACCCCAGCCTGCTGCCCCTGCAACCTCGGGCCGATCGCACAGCCGGGTCTGGGTGTCCTAACCAGTGAAGCAGGGACAGCACTGTCAGCGAGTCTGTAGGGAAGGCTGTCGGAGGAAATGTGTTGGTATACAGCAGGTGCTCAGAGCAGGGTGAGGGGACAGCGCTGTCGGCGAGTCCGTAGGGAAGGCTGTTGGAGGAAACGTGTTGGTATACAGCAGGTGCTCAGAACAGAGTGAGGGGACAGTGCTGTCAGTGAGTCTGTAGGGAAGGCTGTCGGAGTAAATGTGTCATATACAGCAGGTGCTCGGAGCAGGGTATGTGTTTGCTGCGGTCGCAGTTGATTCGTCTGGGGGGGGGGGGGCAGCCGGTTGCTGAACCCTCGGCTCTCGGCGTTGCTCTGAGGGTACCGGCGGCGGGGGCTCTTTCCCGGAGGCGAGGGCGAGGCGGGGGACTGGGCCCTAGTCCCCGGCGGAGGCGTGCAAGGAGGGCGGCGAGAAGGAGCAGGCGGGACACGGTTCTTTGAGGGAGGATGAAACCAAGAGAGCTTTATTAGGGGAGAACACCAGCTTATATTGGGCGCTTAGGGGGCGGGGTAGCTGTAGAGGTCAAAGGCTTGGATTGGTTCAGAGAGGGCGCGGAGGTTGAATGACAAGGGGCGGGAGTAGTTCCGGTGACTGTGCATGCGCACTGGCGGTGGGGGAGTTGCTCTGGCAATGGGGAGTGTCCAGGCGAGATAAGGGGGTGGGGAAAAGGCGGTTCCCTCCGGCAAGCCTCTCCCAACAGTAGTATTTTGGGTGAGGAAATGGGGCCTGCCTCCGGCCTCACTTTCCCAGGCCCGGGGGGCTGCGGAGGGCGCTGTCGCCCGTGCCCACCACCCTCCCCAGGGGCTGATCAGGTCCCCCAGCCCAGGCCCGCCAAGTCAAAGCACGTAATCAGTGTCCCGCATTTCCCCCTTCTTTTCAAATTAAAGGAAGAAGCTTACCGGAGAGGTCCGCTAAGGGATGAGGGAAGGGGAAGGTTGGGGAGGGGAAAAAGGGTTGACGGTGGCTCAGCGAGGCTGGAGCTCAGCGTTGGTGTGGCGCCCGGGCGCTCGACAGGGGCCTTGCTGCTAGCGGGATGGGCGAAGGTGGGAGGTTTAAAGTTGAAGGTTCAGAGAAGCTGGAGCTCGAGGTTGGTATGAGGTTCAGGCAATTGAGAAGGGCCTCGCGGTCGGCGGGTTGACCGGTGGCGGTGAGGTCGCGGAGGGTTGGTTGTCATCTTGGTGTAGGGAGCGTCAGAGGTGGCGAGTCGCTGGTACTGGACTTGCACGAACGAGGAAAAAATAGCATCCATTTGTTTCCTTACAAGCTGGACAATTCTGCGGATAATGCAGGGTCCTAAAGTGAGAGCTAGAATAATCATTAGTAGGGGGCCGAGGAGAGGGAGAAGGTAAGGAAGGAGGGGAGTAAAGATGTGGGACCAATAGCTGGTGGCTTCACGGTCTCTTCTACGTTGCTCCAGTCCCTCTCGGACCTTTTTTCTTCGGCGAGACCTGTGGAATTGGCATAAACACAACACTCTTCTCCTAGGGCGGCGCAGAGGCCTCCTTCTTTGAGGAGGAGAAGGTCGAGACCTCGGCGGTTTTGGAGCACTACCTCAGAGAGGGAATTGACAGAATTTTTAAGATGGGAAATAGCGTCTTGTAGGTGACGAATGTCCTTGTCAACAGCCGCCCGGAGGTGAGTTAGGGCGGAGCTTTGACTGGCTAATGCAGCGATTCCGGTGCCAGCACCTGCAAGACCTAGGAGGGAGGCAATTGTGAGGGCGGTGATGGGCTCTCGCTTTTGTAGAAGGGCAGGATCTGCAGTTCTTTCCAGGCGGAGGAAGAAGTCTTCTTCCCTGTGGTATAGGACCCTAGGGATAAGGACAATTAGGAGGCAAGTTTCATTAGTTGTCTTGAGGGTTTGTACATTAAGGCAGGGGGTAAGTCCTGTAGAGGAGCAGAGCCATTGGGAGGAGTTGTGGGGAATAAGAAACTTGGCAGAGCTGCTGGGAGAGGAGTAGTTGGCACAAGCTGTGAGGCTGGGAGAGTTACTCGAGCGAGGGCGGATGCACTTTCCTGTAAAGGAGACTGAATGAAAGGTTAGGGGGACGGCAGAGGTATTCCAATTGCATTCTGAGGGGCTGTTCTCTGTGTTTTCTGAAAAGGAGAGGTTGGAGGCAATTGGTTCATACAGGGGGGAAGAAGTGGAGAGGCAAAGCCAACAAGAGGAGGTAAGATTGGGGTTGGAGGAATTCACTGAGGTGAAGGCCGCTTGGATAAGGTCAAGGAGGGGAGAGGAGTAACGAGAGGGGGGTAGGAAAGGTTGGGGTGGTGGTGTTGGCGATGCGCTGTTTGTAGCTGAGGTGCGGTTGGTTGGAGCTGAGGTGCGGCTGGAGGGCTGTGGAAAAAGGGGGTTCACTTGGACTGGGGTCCAGGCCCAGGTGTACTGTTATCTGGTGCACCAGGTTGCGGAGACGACGGCGTTCTCGTCTCGTTAGACGCTTGGTTGCTGGTGGCGGGCCGGATTGCCCTTCCTGGGATCCAGATTGGTTGTGCTGCATCATCTGGGAAAACACAAGCAAACCCGCGCCCCTGGGCGAGGAGTGGGGAGGGACCCTTCCAGGCATTATTCTCTGGGTCCTTCCAGTAAACCATTGGGGCCTGGGTGGGCTTATACGAGGGCCCCCAATGTTTATGTAGGGGCGAAAGCCCTTCTTTATTGAATGTGAGTAGATTAAGGTGGAAGGGGCTGCGGAAGGGAAGCTTGGCGAGCCCCTGTAACAGTCGATGGCTAGGATAATGGCAGCTGAATTCCTCCCGGAAATCCTTCTAAGAGGATTTGCATGTCCGGGTTATCACGTATGAGCAGGCGGGTTTGGCCTGCGTCCAGGGGCCAAACAATTTTTTCCGGCGGCTCTCTAAATACATGAACAGCCAGGGTGACTAGATCTGAAGCTAGGCTGATCCAGAGCCGCACTGCGGGGCAAATTTTCCTAAGCCGGCTTTTAGCAGGGTGCACTCAAAGTAGAGGGCCTGGCACGGGAGTGGGGGTAGGGGGAACGTTGCCCCAAGGGTTGCCTTGAGGTGTAGAAGGCAGCCAGGGGTTGTTAGTCGGTGGGGTGGAAGGAGCGGCGGCAGCTGCCGGTAGCAGCTCCGAGGGGGAGCTCGCCGGAGGGGGAGGTGGGAGTGGGAGGCCCCAAGCGTCGCAAGATGGCGGCGCGGTAGGCGTGGCCAAGACACAAGATGGCGGACTAGCTCTGCCCTGTGAAAGGGCGGGGTCTAAGGCATAAGATGGCGGACTAGCTCCGCCCTGTGAAAGGGCGGGGTCTAAGGCATAAGATGGCGGACTAGCTCCGCCCTGTGAAAGGGCGGGGCCTAAGGCATAAGATGGCGGACTAGCTCCGCCCTGTGAAAGGGCGGGGCCTAAGGCATAAGATGGCGGACTAGCTCCGCCCTGTGAAAGGGCGGGGTAAAGCGCATGCGGTTTCCGGCCCGGCTTAGGGGTGACGTCATCACTAGAGCACTTCCTCCCCTCAGTAGAAGAAGAAGGAGGAAGTTCGCCATTTTGGAGCAGTCTGGGGGGGCAGTTGCAAAGAGGTACACGGTGCCAAAGAAAGAAAGAAACACACAAAGGACTACAGCAAAGTAATGGAGGGGAAGAGGGAGAGCGTTAGGAGGAATGGGGGTCATAGAAGAAAAGGACGAGAGGCAGACGGAAGAATGGGTAGTGGGGAAGGGAGGAGCGGCTCCGGAGCGGCGAGGGAGAGGCGGCCCCTAACGCGGAGCGGCGAGGGAGAGGCGGCCCCTAACGCGGAGCGGCGAGGGAGAGGCGGCTCCTAACGCGGAGCGGCGAGGGAGAGGCGGCTCCGGGAGCGGCGAAGGAGAGGCGGCCCTTACCTTGCAGGCGAGGAGAAGGGGAGCTGGAGAGGCGTCCGGGCGAGCGGGTGGTGTACTGGACCGCTGCGTGGAGAGGTGGTGCCCCACGTTGGGCGCCAGTTGCAGTCGTCGTTTATCTATCTAAGGGGGGGGTGGCGGCCGGTTGCTGAACCCTCGGCTCTCGGCGTTGCTCGGAGGGTACCGGCGGCGGGGGCTCTTTCCCGGAGGCGAGGGCGAGGCGGGGGACTGGGCCCTAGTCCCCGGCGGAGGCGTGCAAGGAGGGCGGCGAGAAGGAGCAGGTGGGACACGGTTCTTTGAGGGAGGATGAAACCAAGAGAGCTTTATTAGGGGAGAACACCAGCTTATATTGGGCGCTTAGGGGGCGGGGTAGCTGTAGAGGTCAAAGGCTTGGATTGGTTCAGAGAGGGCGCGGAGGTTGATAGACAAGGGGCGGGAGTAGTTCCGGTGACTGTGCATGCGCACTGACGGTGGGGGAGTTGCTCTGGCAACGGGGAGTGTCCGGGCAAGATAAGGGGGTGGGGAAAAGGCGGTTCCCTCCGGCAAGCCTCCCCTAACAGTGGTATTTTGGGTGAGGAAAAGGGGCCTGCCTCCGGCCTCACTTTCCCAGGCCCGGGGGGCTGTGGAGGGCGCTGTCGCCCGTGCCCACCACCCTCCCCAGGGGCTGATCAGGTCCCCCAGCCCAGGCCCGCCAAGTCGAAGCACGTAATCAGTGTCCCGCATTGTGTCCCGCATTTGCTACCATTACTGGCCTCATTTTAAGAAGACTACCTAAATGATCGTTATTTTTACATGCACTGATTTGTTCATTTCAGATAGTGTGTGGTTTCACCACAAAGTTACTTTGTTACCTTGCCCTGAAATTCTGAAATTTTATAAATGATGGAAAAGGTCTTGCGTTCCTCTGGACATCTAATTTATACACGGCTGCTTGTTGGGCAGCTGCGAACGTAGAGAAACTCAGGGGAGTCGCCACCGGGCTTACGAGGACAGAGCTCGCAGTTTTAGTCGGAAGTTGTCCCGATCGGGGATCTAGCTGCCCTCCCGAGAGCTGCCTGACAGCTGGAGTGCGGCGAGTGAGGCTGACTCAGCCGTCTCAGACGGAGCTTGCGTTTTTCACATCTTGGCCAAGAGAGAAACTAAAAATAACAGCATTTAAAATTAATCTTTAGGCCTGTATTTTGGTATCGAGTCTCCAAATGGATTTCTCTTCCATGCCTCATTTTTCTTTCTCCTCTCGTTGTAGCCGTCTGAGCCCCGTTGATAAGTGTGTCAATTTAGTTATACTGATTCTGGCTTGATCGGAGGTTTTCTAACCACTTCTAGCTCCGAGACCCCGAGAGGAGCTCTCCATTCCAGGAGAGCATCCTGGAGCCTTTGGTGTCTGGTCAACACCAGATGTGTTTGAAGATGCTTATGTGTAGTCGTGTTAAAAATGAAGAGACACCAGTCCTTGTTGGGTGTTAAATTCTTTTCTTTGAATACTATATACCCATAATGTCATTAAAAAAATAAAAAGAGGAATCAGTATTTCAGTAAAGGTAAAAGAGAAAAAGGATGTGTATAAGATAAGGTGTATTATGTGTTACATATGCAATATAATATACATATTTAAGTATGTGTGTGCATACACACCTACCCATATATAAACACATATGCACATGCACACATAAACACACACATATACACACATGCACACATATGCCAGTGTATAAACCCATATATGCATGTGTGCACACATGCACACAGTATGCAAATGCACATATACACATACAGACATATATATGTACGTATACCTGTACACATGCATACACAAAGATACATGCATACACACGTGTGCACATACACATGCACACATAGACATATATGCACATGCACACACATGCACACATAGACATATATGCACATGCACACACATGCAGACACGTACAAACAGGCACATGCATGCATGTCCTCTTTTGGCCGGTCCTTTGTACCAGACCATGTGCCCCTCCCATATCGGAAGGCTGGGATTTTCTCCATTTTCCCCCTTCATTGTACTTTTTCAGTATGATTTCACTGGGTGACAATTAATTAAACTTCGTTTCCTTTTTTTACGCTTCAGGTATTATTATGCCACTCCCTTCAAGAAGTAATTTGCACACTGTTTACTGGAGCTGTGAATTTCATCATTTCAAACCCATGGTCTTGCAGGATGACTGTAATGAGATGTATTGACATTTATTCGCAGCATATTTTTGCCTCCACAGTCTGTTGTTTTGCCAGAATACTGGAGGTGATGTTTGCATTAAACACATCTAAATTGCAAAAAAGCAGTTCCTCCATTTAGGACAGTGATGAATTTAAGTTCCTTGTTTCAGTAAATGTCCTTAAAGCTGAAGTTTTAAAATAAGCATAGTCCCAGAAAGAATGTTGAAAGTACCCACCTTTTGTTTTGCACACAATGCAAGACAAGTCCCAGGGACGCTCAGGCAGCACCCAGCCCGGGACCACCTGCTGTGTGTGTGTGTGTGGGGGGGTCCTTGCGGTTCTCGGGGGGTTGAGAGGTCCTGACCCTGAGTTGAGAGGTCCTGATCCCTAGAAGCATTTGAGGGCCCCGCTGAGATCCAACTCGCACACACCGGAGCTCCGCTGCGGGCTCCCAAGCCCCCAGAGCCTCGGGGTTTTGGCCGAGGTACATTTAAGGAGCAGTGGACTTGGTGCGCTATTAATAAGCAAACTAGGTCAAAGGCCAGGGGTTTTCAGGACAGTTTTTCTCTTTCCTGGAAGTAAGAAGAATTGGTTGTCTTGATGAACAAACAGATGGGGAGTCATTTTCTATCCACAATTATTTACATTAATGTGTTAAGTACGTTATTTTAGATGCACTTTTAAAAACTATTTGTATCATTTTAGATTGGTGACATTATCCATTATTTGCATTAGTTGAAATTATTTACTTTTATTACATTATTATTTGCCTTATTTAAAATTATCTATTCCTTTGCCATGTGCTTTGCCACCTCTTTAAAATAAGTACTAAATTAGAGGGTTCTACAGCTGGGTGGTTTTTCCTCCAAAAAATCTGTCTCGGAGTGAGGTGCAGGCATGGGTATTTTGAAAAAGTCTCTAAGTGACTGGTTGTGAAAAGCCTTTCTGAGGACATCACCAGACCAAATCGGCTTAGGTTGTATCTGAATTGCCTTCCATTGTTTATCTTGGATCTGAATTCCACTGCAATTAACTGTCCCTCCGGAGGGATTCCAGAGTAAGATGTTTCCTCTTATATAAAGAGATGACTTTTAATTTACCTGCCCCTCCACTCCCCTTGGAGGCATCAGCTTGTGATGTTTCCCGAAGTTGCTGCCCCACCCCCGAATGTAGACCAGCTCCACGAGGTCCACCAGATGGTTACACGGAAGAACTAGGCCGTGCTTAAGACGCTCATTTCTTCTAGACCTGCATTGGTGACTTCTATGAAAGAAGCAGAAATTTGTAAATAAGTAAAGTCAAATGGTCGTCTGAGGTGGCTGTGAACTCTTCATAGGAAACACGGCCCTGGTGGCTTTGTCTTCAAGTGCACACGGGAGACTTCACCAATGTCGAACCCATCCTCTGCCTCCAGCTTCCCGCTCCATCCTCGCTCTCCACCCTCCCCCTCCACCCCCCCTCCACCCTCCCCTGCCACCCCCCCTCCACCCCCCTCCACCCTCCCTTCCACCCTCCACCCTCCCCTCCCCCCTCCCTTCCACCCTCCCCCCTCCCCTCCCCCCTCCCCCCTCCCCTCCCTCTCCATCCCCCCTCCCCCTCCCCCTCCACCCTCCCCCTCCATCCCCCCTCCACCTTCCCCCTCCACCCTCCCTCTCTCTCCTCCCTCCCACCCCGTGCCTCCATCTTGGTCTCCATACTTCCCAGGTATCTATCGAAGACCCCCAGGGATGCTGTGAGGAGCTGAAGGTGCCTCTGATACGTGCACGCCCAACGTCTTAAAACTAACAGTGTCGAGTGGGCTGTTTGGTCTAGAAATCAGAGATTTGGTGCTTCCTGTATTCATTACAGCATTTTCCATGGATTGGCATCACTGGCATCTGCCCCCAATGTTTCTCACAGAGGGCACGGTAATCATCAGTTGGTTCAAGGTCCCCCAAAGTATCTGACTGTAAAGTAAGGCATTTGGAGACTGGGGGCAAGGAGTGGGCGTCTGGCCGGAGGCTGGCTGGGGGTCTGCAGCCGAGCTGAGCTCTCCAAGGCTGATGTCCCAGCGCCACCCTGACTGGCCCCTGCTGTTGTCCCCTCCGTGGGCTCAGGGTCTGCGATGAGGACACCTGGACAGCCTCTGGCCAGGTCTCTCAGCACCTCCTGGAGTTCTCCTTCTGTTGGGAGGGGTCTAAGGAGCAACGACTCAGACCGGTGCCTGTTGATTATTCAGTCCTTGCGCCCTGTGGCGTGGTGAGATGTGTCTGTTTTCACCCCGTATCGGAGGTGCAGGAAGGAGCGTTAGCCTGGGAAGGCGGAGAGGAGGGGCGCATTCCCTGGAGAGGGCTGCCAGCCGGGCGCACGGGCGCCCTGGGCACCGAGACACCCCCAGGCCCCGGGTGCAGCGCCGGCATAACCGAGCAGAGTGGCAGGTGCAGGCAGGCCTGGAGCAGGTGCGACGGCGGCCCCTGGGGAAAGCGCTTCTGCCCCTGCGGGCGCCAACCCCTGCCCTCCTCTGCCCTGTGCGCTTTCGCAGCCCGGCGCCTGGGCATTTCCAGGAATTTTCATTATTAACTTCCTCTAAACCGGACCCTGCCCACATGTATTTCCTGTGTGTACGAGGGAGCGTGAAGGTGTGCGGGTGAATATCTGAGTGTGACCGTGTGTGTGCATGTATGTGCATTTATATACGAAACAATACAGAATTTCCCACTTATTTGCCACCTACATCAAGATGCAAAATCTGACCACACAGGTGAAATGCACAAAACTAAAGATTCTTTTCAGCGATGGTGGCTTTTTTATCTAATCGATTTCCTGACAAAAAGAAAAGGCGTCTTATGTAGTCAGAGAACACAAGAACATTGCCGTGGCTTTCTCTGGAAGCATCTCAGTTTCATTTGTCTGGTCTGAGGAGCCTGGGGCCCTCTGCCCCGAGTGTGTCCACTCGTGTGTGTGTGAGTGTGGAAGTGCATAAGTGGGTGCAAATGTGTGAAATGTGTGTGTATGTGTTTGAGTATTTGTACGTGTTAGTGTATGTGTGTGTGAGTGCACTGTGTATTGTGTATGTGAGTTTGTGTGTACATGTGTGAGTGCATGCACGTGTTTATGTATGTGTGTGTGAGAGGGCACATGTGCATGTTGTGTATGTGTAATGCATGTGTGAGTGTGCGTGCGTGCACTGTGTGCATTGTGTATGTGTGTGAGTGTATGTGAGTGCATTGAGTGTGTATTGTTGCGGTCGCAGTTGATTTATCTGGGGGGGGGGGGGCGGCCGGTTGCTGAAACCCTTGTCTCTCGGCGTTGCTCGGAGGGTACCGGCGGCGGGGGCTCTTTCCCGGAGGCGAGGGCGAGGCGGGGGACTGGGCCCGGTCCCCGGCGGAGGCGTGCAAGGTGTGGAGGGCGGCGAGAAGGGAAAGACAAGACACTCTTCCTCCAGTAGGGGTAGAACAAAAGGGGGGGGCTTTTTCAGGGGGGTAAAACCAAGAGCGTTTATTAGGGGTGAGCACAGGTTATATAGGCTGGCATAGAGGGCGGGGGTTGTTACAAAGCCAATGCTGAGGGGATAAAGGCTAGGATTGGTTCTGAGAGGGTGCGGAGGTTAGGATTGGTTCTAAGAGGGCACGGAGGTTGATTGAAAAGGGGCGAGAGTTGCTCCGGTAACGGTGTCTGGCAACAATGTATGCGCACTGGTGGTGATGGGAGTTGCACTGGCAACGGGGAGTGTCCGGGCAAGATAAGGGGGTGGGGAAAAGGCGGTTCCCTCCGGCAAGCCTCCCCTAACGGTGGTATTTTGGGTGAGGAAATGGGGCCTGCCTCCGGCCTCACTTTCTCAGGCCTGGGGGGCAGTGGAGAGCGCTGTCGCCCGTGCCCACCACACTCCCCAGGGGCTGATCAGGTCCCCCAGCCCAGGCCCGCCAAGTCGAAGCACGTAATCAGTATCCCGCATATTGTGTATGTGAGTTTGTGTACATGTGTGAGTGCACGCACGTGTGTATGTATGAGTGTGTATGAGAGGGCACATGTGCGTGTTGTGTATGTGTAATGCATGTGTGTGAGTGTGCGTGCGTGCACTGTGTGTATTGTGTATGTGTGTGCGTGCGTGCATTGTGTATGTGTGTGAGAGGGCACATGTGCGTGTTGTGTATGTGTAATGCATGTGTGTGAGTGTGCGTGCGTGCACTGTGTGTATTGTGTGAGTTTGTGTGTACATGTGTGAGTGCATGCACGTGTGTCTGCATGAGTGTGTGTGTATTGGAGTGCACATGTGCGTGTTGTGTATGTGTAATGCGTATGTGTGAGTGTGCGTGCATGCACTGTGTGCATTGTGTATGTGAGTGTGTGTGCGTGCACTGTGTGCATTGTGTATGTGTGTGAGTGCATTGAGTATGTATTGTGTATGGGAGTTTGTGTGTACATGTGTGAGTGCACACACGTGTGTATGTATGTGTTTTGTGTTTGTGTATGAGTGCACATGTGCATGTTGTGTGTGTGTAATGCATATGTGTGTGTGTGCGTGCGTGCACTGTGTGCATTGTGTATGTGTGTGTGATTGTGCGTGCGTGCACTGTGTGCATTGTGTATGTGTGTGAGTGTGCCTGTGTGTGAGTGTGCCTGTGCCCTCGCCGTGGTCTGCTCCAGGCCCCGGATCGCAGTGGATGTTCTTTATTTTCAGTTGTTGGGTTGGGAGGAGACAGCCCTGGGCTCCACCTGCCTGGCCCTGCAGTTCCTGTGATATGTAAAATTATCTCCACGTGAAAGCAAGAAACAAACCACAGAAGGAAACTCCTTACTTAGAGCGGGAAGGGCCTTTGGCTTTGCTTCCTGCTTCTTTGCCTGAGGAAGCTGGGGACTGGCCCTGCGGGGGGCCGGAGGGTCCCCCCACCCCGTGGGTCGGCCGAGCGCACAGGCCACACGCGGTCAGCGGAACGGGCACCGTGCCTCCCGGCCAGGAGAAGGGTTTCTTCCTGAACATCTTGGTGGTTTCTTGAAAGGAGAGATGATAAACTAAAAATTCATTTTCCTCTTTAAGAGGAGATTAAGTTCTTATTTGTGATTTTCCTTAACCAACCAACACACAAAGTCTGGGGGGAAAAAACAAACAATTAGCATGGCAGTGTGACTATTTACGTGGAAAGCCCCACTTCGAGGGTGCTCGCTTACCTGAGAAAGTGCATTTGAAATAAATCTGAACATGTGGAGAGATAACAAGCCACTGTTCTCTAAATTGCTCTCTTACTGTAAAACTAAATTTAAAGGGATTTTCCAGGATCACCACGTGTTCCAGTATTTGGCAATCAATCAACTTATAAAAGGAATCTGGGCACACACTTGAATTTATTGGAGATAATTGTTCTGGGAATGCTTACACCCAAGCACCATAAGATCAATAATAAGTTTATACCTGAACTTGGGGCTAGGATTTAACTTTAATCCAATCAATTTAATTTACTTCCCTACTGTGCACATACTAAAGATTGTTTTTTATTAAATGTATTAAATAGAAAATTTGTCTCCTAAAATCCAATAATTTTACTTGAATCGAAGAAATATATAGGATTATAGCTGATTTGAGTTGTTGATTTTTTCTTTTGACTATTTTAACGATGTGTTTTATATATTTTCATCAGATAACAATTGGCGTCCCTTTATTTTCCCCATCCTGCAATTAATTCACACTGGGAATTGTAGTTGTGACTCTGAGTCCCCACTTAGTAAATACTTTTGTGATTCATAACCAATGTTTATGCCTGATCACTGCCCACAAATGTGGATCCATGGAGCCCATGTATTGCGCTTTTGATGGGTGTGGCTTCTTAGGAGGCGGAATTCATGAAAAGAAATTTCACAGACAGCCCTTGAGATGTGGCTGTGGGTGCTCACGACTGACCCCGCTGGGACTCAGCCACCGGGGGGACGGTGACCCCAGCCTGCAGGATCTAAGACCAACACGCAGACAGTTTGATGCAGTGAATTTTGTCTCCCCCAGCCCTAGTTTCCAAACAGGGCTGCCAACCTCCTCGCTCCTGTGTGACCTCGGGCAGGTGACTCACCCTCTCTGGGCCTCAGACACATCATTTGTAAAAAGGGGCAGCGATGACCGTGATGGTGATTAAAGGGACTGGCACCACGTCTCAGGCACAGGAAGTGCTGTGCGAGTGTTTAAGTAGAATAAGTGTAAGTGCTGCTCAAACTATTATTTGTACAAGGACAAAGTAATCTTTTTTATAAATTCTAGTAAGAGGAAAATTTTCCTCGAGTGGTGGGGGACATACGATTTTTTGTGCCGAGAGAGAAGTGGTTCCCCTGGAGTTCATAGGATTCTGTGAGAAATCGTATCAATTGAAACAAATATTCTGGTTTCTTGAACCAAAAATTACCAGAAAAAAGGTAGGAAAAGGGAAACCTAGAGATCAAAAGACTCTAGGACATAACATTTCCAATATATGGACTGTATTCAAGTTCTAAATAAATTTAAGTGAGTTGTAAAAAAAAAATTATAAGACAGGAGGGAAAGTCAAACCTCACTTGCACATTTGGTGACATTTAAGTGTGACGATGGTCATGATTTTTGAGAAAGCATCCACGATGGAACACTGTGTTCTCTCATTTTCAAATAGCCATTAACTTTTCAAAAGTATCATTTTTTCTGAGGAGACAGAGGTCGAGCAGGAGGCTCGGGCCTGGGAAATACTCCTCTCCCCCCTGCTGATGGGGAGGCCCGTCTGTCCTCGCACCACACGCGCCCATCTTCATCCTCGAGCGCCCCCAACCCAATATCAGGGCGAAGTTTCTCACCAGTCCGCGTGAATCTCACATGTCATTACTTAGGATTTTTATATTCTCACCACAGGAAGTGTCCAGAAGCTTCCGCTGTCTCCCGCCATCAAGTCCCTGTGCCATGAGGAGCATGTGAGACAGAGCCTCGGGGCGGGGAGCACCCACACCTGCCAGCTCTGGGTGCCTCGGTTTCCTCGTCTGTGCCCGCGGCAGCGGTGCCCCCACCGGCTCTGCCAGGACGTGGCCGTGCGCTCAGAGCATGGTGGCCGCGAGTGCATCAGTGTACTCTGCAGACATGTCACGTGTACTCAGGAAAGAAGGCGAAAGGTGACCGACACCCGTGCCCCCATCCTTCCCCTGCTGAGCCGGAGCTGCAGTGCAGGACGGGGCCCTCGGAGCCAGGACGGGCTGAGATTCCCAGGAAAACACATTCCAGAGAGTGTCCTTGTGTCACCTCCGGACACTCGGCTGGGGCAGCCTCCTGGGCCCTGTGCCCGCGCCGTGGCTGGCAGGGGTGCCCGCACCTCAGCTGTGCTTTTGGGAACACGATTTAGGACGTTTCTGACTGATCTGGGTCCGCCGCCGCCTGGAGACACATCTCTTTGGCTGCTACATTGTAGCCATCGGTGAAAACCAAGCTTTAGATGGCGAATTGTGTCTGCTGCTGACTGGCTCTGCTCCTAGAGCAGCTTGCGAACGTGCGGGGATTTTGGGGGGCCCGAGGACCTGGACCCGTCCACAGGTCTTCGACTAACCTAGGTTGAATGGTAACTGGGTTGGAAGTATTTCCAGCAGTTTGTTAACTTACCTTGACCAGGTAGTCCGTGTACAGTAACCACGAATCCCTACGAGGGGCCCCGAGGTATCGTGGGGAAGGGTGTGGGCAGCCAAGCGTGGTACCCACTCACCAGGATTCGAGTAAGGAGAGCAGTGGCCCCGGGAGCCTGGGTGCGGCTTCTCTGCCCCGTGCCAGCCTCCCGTGTGTGCTCACAAACAGCCAGAGAAGCCGTTTTCCTCCTTTTTAAGCCTTCGGTGTGCACATTGTTTCAAACTGCCACTCAGACCTTGGGTGACCTCATTCTTCTCTGTCCTCTTATTTTTGTTTTGATTTTATTTTTTATTCAATTTTATTGAGATATATTCACATATCATACAGTCATCCAAACAGTACAATTGTTCAAAGAAACATCAACCACGTTCATCAACAATTTTTGAACATTTTCATTACTCCAAAAAATAAAAGTAAAAATAAGAATAAAAATAAAAGAATACCCAAAACATCCCATACCCCTCCACCCCCACTATTATTCATTTAGTTTTTGTCCCCATTTTTCTACTCATTCATCCATACCCTGGATAAAGGGAGTGTGAGCCACAAGGTTTATACAATCACACAGTCACACCATGTAAGCTACATAGTTATACACTTGTCTTCAAGAATCAAGAATATTGGATTGCAGTTCAACAGTTTCAGATATTTCCTTCTAGCTATTCCAATACACTATAAACTAAAAAGAAATATCTATATAACATATAGGAATACTCTCCAGAATGTCCTTGCAACTCCATTTGAAATCTCTCAGCCACTGAAACTCTATTTTGTTTCATTTCTCTTCCCCTTTTTGGTCCAGAAGGCTTTCTCATTCCCACAATGCCAGGTCCAGGCTCATCTCCGGGAGTCATGTCCCACGTTGCCAGGGAGATTTACATCCCTGGGAGTCAGGTCCCACGTAGAGGGGAGGGCAGTGAGTTCACCTGCTGAGTTGGCTTAGAGTGAGAGGCCACATCTGAGCAACAAAGAGGTTCCACAGGAAGCTAACTATGGGGTTGCCACATGGTTCTGCAACCCCATTACTGGGTATATACTTGGAAGAACTGAGAGCAGGGACACAAATGGACATTTGCACTCCGGTGTTGGTGGCAGCAGTGTTCGTGATTCACAGCGGGTGGAGGTGGCCAAGAGTGCGACTGATGAACGGAAGGGTGAACTGTGGTGTGTGCATACAATGGAATACTGAGCGGCAGCAAGAAGAAATGAAGTTGGGAGGTATGCAACTAGGTGAATGGACCTTGAGGACAGTACTTTGAGTGAAATAAGCCAGAATCAAAGACAAACATTACAATGCCTCACTAATATGGACTAACTATAATGTGTAAACTCTGAGAATTAAATCTGGGAGCCCAGGTTATGAGGGGAAGGCTTATGTAAAGTTTCCTAGATTGTGAGCTCTTGCAGCAGTCACATCCATTCATGAGCTGTAACAGTCATTTCTAAATTGTGAGCTGCTGAGCTGCTTGTGTGTGACCTGGTCAGTCCCTGAGCTTCAGGTGTCTGTGTGACACCTGTGATTCAGAGCCAGAGTTTGGCAGCTATGAATGTCAGCATCACCCCATACAGCAACTATTTAAAAAAGCTGAAAAAGAGCTCAGACTTCAATTAGAGATATGAATGAAGTGGCCTTGGTTAGAACTAAGCTAAATAAGACTCAAGAGTAGAGGATGAAACTGACTGTTCTAAAACCTCAACTTCTATGTGAGACCAAAGGAAGAGATGTTTATTTGGTACAAAATCTATATTTTCTGTAGCATACTGAATAATATAACTTGTATGGTCAGTTTATTCAAACACCATAATTACATGGAACTTGGAATAGGGAGGGAGATCTGGTTGGTTTGTACAGGTTAGTGTGATGTCCTGATACAACCCAGAGTAATTTGGGCAGAGAATAAAGATGTATTTGCAAAGCCCCCTTGAGGGACTGGGGGAAAATGTGGAAATATTAAACTTCCCCACCTGGGGAGTTACTGATATTCTCACAAGCACTGGAGACCACCAGTTTAGTAGGCCGAGCCCTCGATCTTGGGACTTGCCCTTATGAAGCTTGTTACTGCAAAGGAGGGGCTAAGCCCACTTACAATTGTGCCTAAGTGGCCTCTTTTTTCCGACCTTCTCACTGCACCTCCCAATTTCTCACTAGACGGAAGCTGGTTCCTTCTGTGGTGTAAAGTGACATTCAGCTCGGTTGTTTCCTGTGGACGCCGTGGAATTGGGTGTTCTACAGTTTGTAGGAAGCACAGTCTCCACATGCTTAGAGTTCACATTTGAACGCAGTGGTTTTTTCTTAACACTTGCTGGTTGGAGCTTAAGTGTAGATGTGGGTGCCGGCAGCTGCCCACGCCCGGCTCCCACTGCGTGTGTGAATTTGCCACCTACGTAAATAAGAGATACGAGTTCAAAACACGCACCTCAAGGGGTGCAAAGAGAAGACTGGACTCCTTGACAAGGGGCATTCATTTAGCTGGCTCTGTATTCCCGGTCTGGGTTATTATAGTGTGAGTTTATCTTATTTTTTGTCCATGGTTCCTACCTCACTAGCGCAAACGCCCTGCGAGGCCGGCTGCTTCTCTGACTTGATCTCCCACCCAGCCCTCGCTCACTTTGCGTCAGACCAGGCTTCTCGGCCTTTGGTGAGGGTCGGAAGGGCATAAGGGGAGGGGGCGTCAAAGCAGCGGGACCGGCTCCCACCCAGCCGCAGCGGCGATGCGGGAGGACCCCTCCCCAGGCCGGCGTCACCGCTCACCTCCTTCCAGCCTCTGCGTAGATGCTGCTTTCTCCGGGGGGCGTCTTTGGTGTGGAAACCCCTGCCCCGGCTCCCCGGGGTCCTTCCTGCGCCACTTTAAATTAACCACTGATCTCTCGCCCGCTACCGCGCTGCACATTTACTCTTCCCAAGTGACTCGCCCGTGCCCCTCCTGGGTAGCGCGCCCCAAGCGCAGCGGGTGCCCTGCCTGTCCTGATGCCGTCGGGGTCCCGGGTCCTCGGCCCCTCGAATGTCAATGGCCGCTCGCCGAGTGAACGAAGGACCGGGAGTTTCTAACAGGGGCCCCCAAGAATTATGTGCCCCGGTTTCATCCGTGAGGGACAGCACTCGGGCGCTTTGCCGTTAAGGAGTTACACGCGGAAAGAGATGCAACCATGAGCTCCCACCAAGAAGCTGGGGCCGCAGGACTGAGGCCGGGCCCATGCCCGCGTGCAGAGGAGCCGATTCTCCCGTTGCCGGACGTCCTTTATTTTTAATTTTTGGATTAAAGGATAATACTTTTACTAAAATATTTTCCAGAAAAATATCTGAGCTGACTTACAGTACCTATAAATACATGTAATAAATATAATACATACCCACAAGTTATTACATGTAGTAATCATATAGTAAACATATAAGGTATTAAATATGAATATAGATATTATATATGCTTGGTATTAAATACACATAATAAATAGGATGTATAAATAATTGTATTAAAAGCTAGACTGTAATAGAAACTGTCATTGCATGTTAGACATCAATTGATTAGATTTTGTAATATAAAATTATATCAGAATTTTCAAACCAACTACATCATTGACCCTTTGCTTTAATTTGTTTGATGTAATAGAGTGAAATATATTGGTAGTGCAAAGATACACCTCTGTGCTAGTCCTTGTATCCCTGTGGAGAACTGAGGCTATCAGCAGCTCCTTCCTGGAGCTGAGCTTTATAGTCCTGCAGGTACTGGCTTTCTGGTAAGCACCTAATTTAACTTAAAAACCTCTGCTTTTGAAAATAAAGCTAGTGCCTTAATTGACAACACAAACAGAAGTGAAATATCAAACCTTGGATAATGCAATCATTTTTCACTGTGATATTTGTTTTCGATCTCTCTTAGGTGTTTTTTTTGTTGTTGTTGTTCTAAACTCCTGAAGTTTAAGCCTAATAATAGGACTTTTTAATCCATGCTTTATATACTTGAGAAATTTTCAATATATTGCCACAATGGAACTTTTGGGAGAGCAGAAAGAAATGTTAATTATTCCATCATCACATGTAGTAGTCCCTCCCAAACCCTTTTCTGGAATTGATAGAGATATTTTTCAAGCCTTGCAAGTAATAATTACAGTATTGAAAAAATGACAGCTTGTGTATGCTGTGAGCCGTGTACTTTATTGGATACATGCAAAGTAGGCTCATAGAGGGCTGCATAATAATAGCCTCTAATTATGTCACATTCCCCTGAAATAGTTTCCTATTTATACACACTGGCACTGCGGCTGACATCACCTGGGTCATGCGGCGACACGCTCGTGGGGGCTGAGCTCATGGCTGGCTCAGCTGAGGCAGGAGAACACGGGAAGCAGATCTCGCTGGTGGAGACCGAGCACCACGCACGTCGGCGTTCCCCAAAAGAGATGCATGAAGAGGCCATAGGATGGAAGCATGTCGGAATTTGTTTGGAATCCAGATTTCTGCTTTTAGAGCTACTTACTGTACACTTAAGGAGTTCTCAGACAATTGGAAGCAATTTCTGGGTCACTGCATTTGTTTTTGCCTTAAAGCCCTGTAGCAGTAAACTGTCAGAATGTAACCAAAATGGAATGTCATGCTTGTTTCATTTGATTTTACAGGGAGCATGACCGAGTTGAAAAAGAAATGTAACAGTCAGTGTGTTTGCTTAAGAATTAAGGCTGTTATCAGTGTTGATTCTGACATTCAGAAATCCAGTGCTTCCTTCCTTTGCTGTGGTGTGATTTAAACATGCTCCCGCTGACAGGTGCCAGGTGCATGGCAGGCTCCCGTGGAAGGAGAGGCGTTTATCTGGATCTAGCACAATCCTCACCACACCATCAGTGTATGCTAAATGGAAGGTGAGCCCTCCCACATGCACACACACGTGCACACACCAAGACGCACAAGGCATGAACATGTGTTCAGATACACACAGGCACACATATGCACAGGTACACACAGGTGTGCACACATGCACAAAGGCATGCACAAGTGTACACACATGCACACAGGTCTGTACACACACTCGTGCACATGCATGTGTATGTGTACGTTAACATGCATGTGCACCATGCACATGCATACACATACCACGTGAACACACGTGAGCACATACGCACACAGCACACACTCAGGCACACATACAGTCCAACAGCTATTGCTGCTTTGCTCTTGTTAGTCAAAACTGCTAATGGTCAAGGGTGTGGCTAAAGAGTGCAACGTGATCTTCCAGGTAAAAACATGCCTTCATGTGTCAGGGCAGCACGACAAAACTGGTTGCCTTAAACAACGGGAATTTATTGTCCACAGTTTGGGAGGGCTAGAGGCAGGGACGTGCCTTCTCTCCAAAGTCTGTAGCATTCAGGTGCTGGCTGCATGGGTGACAAGTGGTCTTGCGCTCTCTCTGGCTTCTCCAACGTCTGGCCTCTGCAGAAAGACTGCATCTGAATTGTTTCTGCCTCGAAGGACTCCAGTCAATGGAGTAAGGCTGGCACTGAGCCTCCTCTAGAAATCATCCCCCAACGTCCTGTTTGAATGAGTCCACACCTTCACCAGCCATAGCATCCTAAAAGGGACTGTTCACCAATGGTGTACACCCTCTTCACTATCAATAGGATCTTCCAGGTCCTGCTAACAAACGGGTGACACCTTCTCTGACAATAGCATCCCCCAAGGTCTGGTTCACGACCGAGCCCACCCCTCACTAACAGTAGCATCCGCGGTTCCTGTTCTCTGGGCCCGCACCTTGCTGGTTTGAATCTGTCGTGTACCCCATAAAAAGCTATGCTCATTAACGCATTCTTGTGGGGGCAGACCTATTGTGGGTGGGACCTTTGCGTAGTTTGTATCCGTGAGATGTGACCCACCCAATTGAGGGTGACACATTTTGATTAAATTATGTCCATGGAGGTGTGACCCCCCCCCCATTCAAAGTGGGTGTTGGTTAGGTTACTGGAGTCCTTAAGAGAGCTCAGCGAGAGAGAGATAGAGCTCAGAGCCAACACAGACCCAAATGCTTGGAGATGCAGACACAGGGATGTTCGGAGATGCCAAGCTAAGAGACGAAGCCCAGAGTTTGCCCTGGAGAAGCTAAGAGAGGGCCCCCAGATGCCTAGAGAGAAATGCCCTGTGAGAACAGGAAAGGATGCACAGGAGCTGAGAGAGAGAAGAGAAAAGAGACGGAAGCCCAGAGGCATTTTGGGGAAACCATTTTGCAACCGGAACCCAAGAGCAAAGGACCAGCAGATGCCATCCACGTGCCTTCCCAGTTGACAGAGATGTTCCAGGCGCCATCCACCTTTCTTCGGTGAAGGTATCCCCTTGTTGATGCCTTAGTTTGGACACTTTGGTGGCCTTAGAATTGTAAATTTGTAGCCTAATAAACACCCTTTATAAAAACCAATGCATTTCTGGTATTTTGCATAATAGCAGCTCTAGCAAACCAGAACATACCCTACATAGCATCCTCCAAGATCCTGTCCACAAATCGTCCCAACCCACTGGACCAGGGTTAGTACTTGAATGTGTCTCTTTTAGGCACATGAGTCAATTCTCAGAAGCATCCATGCATGGCATCCCCAATACCAGAACTCTAAATTTGTTGTTTTTTTTTTTTTTCCCTCTATAAAGTGGGAAAATTGCATAAAATTGTGCCTCCAAGACAGAGCAAATTTTCTGGCAATACAGCAAAGCGAGCTGACCTCCCACTGTGCAAGGCCTCCCTGTCGCCCCCACCCCTGTCTCGTCCCCAGGAGGCTGTGGGGTCAGCAGATCTGAACGATTTGAGCGCCCCCCCCCCCCCATCCGTGCAGCTCCCGATGTTGTGGGCAGGGCTGAGCCAGGGCGGTCTAAGGCCTGGGGGGTAGCTCTCACCCATCGCAGGCTGTTTAGGGAGCATGTTTTCCAGGCACTGTGGGAGCCACAAAGAAATGTGCTTCAGAGTAAAAAAGGAAACTGCAGAAATAGGGCTAGGTGAACCTATGCAGTTTAAAATACAAATTATATTGCTGACTTCTAAAATCAACATTTTGTTTTAACTTCTCCAATGAATATTTCCCATTTTGAAGCAGTTTCCTTGAGCAAACAATACAATTAGTCTAACAAGGGGGCCAGTTTTGGAAGTCACATTTTTTTTATTATTCTGAAAGGCAGATAAAGTATGCCATTTGTCAGAAACTTAAAAATAACCAAATATCACTAGGAAATAATTGGAATAAGATCTATGAGTAGAGAAGTTACATCAGTTTTGGATAAAACAAAACCACATGTGAACCCAAGAATCACAGAACAAAGCTGCTCATTGCTGGATCTAAGTCAGCATTTTTGCATCGTGTGGAAATAGTTCTAATATTGTGTTATATTAAAACTGATTTGGGCCTCTTGGAACAATACGCAGCATACCCGGAAATTAGGATCATTTACTCCAACAAAACCAGATAACATAAAAGAAATCTTGGTGTTCAATTACAATTTTCATACATGTGCTTTTAGGATCCTGGGGATATTGGCATTCTCCAGTAAAGATACTGAATCAATTTGTTTCTAGTTATATTAGAAGAAATACATTTATTTTAATTTTTAAATGGTTTTAACCTACTCCTTTGAAGATGAGAGAAAATGGCCCATCTTAATTTTTTTTTTTTTGTTTTTCACCCAAATTGCACAGCATAATCTTTCCTGAAATTTTTCTCATGAAAAGAGTCTTTTCAGGAGGAATCAAATTAAAGTTCTGAGTCTGTCATTTATGAGCAATTTGACTTTGGACTTAGTCACCTGTAAAGTGAATTAACATCCTTCTCAATCCCGAGATTACAGCTGTTTGTTCTTTGTTAAATATAAATCTTCAGTCATCATTTATGTCTTAATTAAATGAACTAAACCTTTGACTTTTTCAACATTTTTATGAATGGGTTGCAGAGACCAATGAGGTAATTATTTTGTGTAGCGACACAGACATCTTCCGTGACCTTGTAAGAAAAGTGTCGACATTAAAACTGCAGCTCTCGGTGCTCCTTCATTCCCGCGAATTTATTTTAACGCATCAAGTGGGTATCCTGGAGATTTACCGACAGAACTCAGCGTCCATGCTTCGCTTTGCGCGCCCACCGTTTCTGCTCCGACAGAAAACAGCACCCGCGGCTGCAGCGGGGACCGGCGGCCTGGACCGGGAACCGGGGGTGGGCGAGGCGCCCCGTGCTCCCCGCGAGCGGTGCCGTTCGGGACGGAGGCGGCTCCATTCCCGCAGACGCGCGCGCCAGCCCGCGGCCTCCTCCCCTGCGCGCCAGGCAGAGCCGAGCTGGGCAGCCGCGGCTGCGGGGGCGGTGGGCGTTCGGGGTCCGGCTCGCGTGCAGCTGGATTCCCGGGTCTGAGGTCGCGCCAACTGTGCTCACGGCCGTGAGTAGTCGCAGATGTCCCGTTCACCCCGAGTGGTTGCACGCGCTATGAGACGGGTTGGCACCCTCCTCCCCTCTGTTTGGTTTGGGACAGGATTGTGTTGCAAATAAGCCAAGATCGGTGCAATCCAAAAGTCATTTCCACGTTTGGCGTGGGCTCTGCGGGTTCGTCTTCAGGAGGCCACGCTGGCGTGTCCGGGGGAATCGCCTCCTCTCGGAAGCCGCCACCATCGCGCTGGAAACTTAGTCCCCAGAAATTCTGAGGGATTTTATTTTTCTATTTACTAATAGGAAAATCAGGAAGTCTCTTCTTTTGGTAAAATTGAGTAGGTAAAGGGCCTCCTTTTCCCCAGGGTTGGTTTTCTAACTCGGGCAATGCTAACCTTTTAAAAAATTATCAAACAAAGCAGCCGTGCAAGGCCAGCTCGCTTTCCGCTCGACGCATGAAATCCCGGCTGAATTATTGGTTTAGACAGCGCCGGGCTCGTGTTCAGCTGGTGAGAAACGCGCGCGTCGTGGCACAGCGTCTGTGGGCGCACGTCGGAGCAACTCGGCCGGAGACAGAACGGGGTGAGGGAGCCATAATTTATGGTCATTAATATGAAGATGTTGTATCAATTACCTAAGAAAATGCCCCACTGGATTTATGTCCCCTAGTTATTAAAAAGTGGCAGCCATCCTAAATTAGTTATAGAAAATAAAGGATCTGGACATCAGAGATTAATCACCGTCTGCCCCACGCGCAGACTCCCGCTGAGCGCTCTGCAAAGCGTTCGCCTGGAAAAGGAAAATTGCTATTACAGTCACCGCAACAGAAACAGACAATCAAACAAATCTTCATTTAAGCGATTTCATATGGTCATAAATCATCCTGGCACCGAGATTTAAGGCACAAAAAGCAACTTCATGAAGAAAGGCGTGTGGGGGGGAGCGAGACCGAGGCGGCCACCCCACCCCCGTCGGCTCCCGTACGTGTGGATAGTTGGGCCCAAACTGGACGCCCCGCTCGCTGCGCGGGGAGACGCGAGCCGGGTCTGGCTTCCCGCCGCCCGGGCCCTGGGGTGCGCTCTCCGCCCGGCAGCTGCCCCAGGGAGCAGGTGCAATTGTGACAGTCCCGCTCAAAGCCCGCGTGGCCTCCCGGTGCAGCTGGGGGTTCATCCCACCCCCAGGGGTCCCCCAGAGCCCACGCTCCAGCCAGGAGCCTCGGCCCGGAGGCTCCCCGCCCTCTGCCCTCCTAGCTCCAGATCCGAAGGCCCTGACCCGAGGCTGAGCCTGCAGCCGAGTCAGGAGGGAAACAGGCTCCCCAAGAGGGGTGGGGAAGGGGCTCAGCGGTGGGATTGGAGTCACCCGCTTGGTGAGCGCCTGTGAAATAGGTACTGCTAAGCGTCCGTGTGACCTGAGGTTGTGTCCCGTGCTGTGGAGTTTGTCAGCACGCGGCTGATACTTCAGGGCTGAGTGAACATGTTTGCCTGCCTGTGAGTGATCGCTGTCCCATTTTGGAGTGTGACTCAGAGCTGCAGCATCCTCTTGGAAGGCAAAATGCCTCATCTGCGTAAGCTCAGTGTTCCTCATTACCGCGCTGCCTTGCCATCTGTCGGCCTCGCCTTCCCGGGCTTCTCCACCGGCCTCAGGCCGGCCACAGCCCCGCGTCCAAGCCTGCAGCTGGGCCTCGGCGGCCCAGGCCCATCCCAGCTGGGCCCCTGCAGCGGCTCTCATCTGGTTTGGCGATTCTGTGGCCACATTAATATCTCAAAAGGAGAAGCCGTTGCCCTGTTGGCGAGCTGCGAGCTATGTGTGAGCTGTGTGCATGCATGTGTGTGTGTGTGTGTGTGCGTGTGTGTGTGTGTTACCAAGGAGGCGACTACCATCTCACTCCCTTTCGCTCCTCGGAACAACAACCCTTTGTCAAAGTTGCGTGTCTGTGGGCAGGAGAATAGGGGAATTATCTGCAGTCAGTGATGGGGCGCCAGCAGTTGGCAGCTTGTTTTCGAAATGGAGCAATCTGCATGTTCTATGTGGATTATTTCCAAGACCTCACAATGCACTTTCCTTAGGACCAATGTGCAAATGGAATTTGGAAAAACAAAACCCAAATGCAATCTCATTTTTTCCTATACTATACAGACTGTGTGGATTCCCAAAGCATTCTTGAAAGGACTACAACCTCATAGAACATTCCATTTCTACATCTTTCTTGTGAATGCATCAGGTCAAATATAGCTGAAAATTGGAGACAAATAAACAGGACTGTATCTCATCTTTCCGCATGGCTTCATTACAAATGACACAATTCAGCTTTTCAGGTAAACACGCTGAATTAGAGAAAGGAGCTCTGCGTGCAGCTCCATGGATTAATGGATTGTTTTCCCCGTCCTAGGGCAGAAAGGAGTGACTCGGAGGTGGCTTAGTTTTCTTTATCACCACGAGCACGCTGACGCGCTCCCTCTGCCACCGTCTGCCAGCTCTGGGTCGGTGCCTCCTGGTGATCCGTTCGTGCGAAAGCACACGACGGCTACAACAGCAGAGCAGCCCGACAGCTCCCCGATGGGCTTGATTATTTTTTACTGCCTTGGAAGGAGACATGATATCTGGTACTATAGTAACTTTTAGAAACATAGCATTAAAGGGGTGAATTAATTTGGTAAACCTCCTTGACCGAGAGGGGCTCTGGGGCCTGGAATGAACCAGTGGCCCTTTTCACTGTGTCTTGGGTTTGCATCTGTCCCTGCTTTGCTCACGTCTTGCACTGATCTACACCTTTTGAAATTTCTCTAGACTTCAAGACCAAATTTATTATATTTATATTGGCCTGTGCTCATTAAACAGGCATGGCTATATTTACATTTCTGTTTGGAGAAGGGAGGTAGATGATTAGATAAATAAATTACCTTTAATTCAAATAAAGTACAAAAATAACGTTTATCCTGCCTGCTAGAAAAAATGTAAAATACATTTAATGCCCCTTTAACAATTTTTTTTAAACAATTCGACTTGTAAATAATCTAACAATTCTCCAAATAAAATCCTTTTGGAACTTTTGTTTTATGCCTTTGGGGGGGGGGATTCATTTAAAATAATAAACTTTGACTCAAATTTTTAATTTGATTTCAAAGTTAATTTTGCCCATTTCCCCAAATACATACCCTAGAAAGCCTAGAAGTACAATTGAGAATTTTGAATATGTGAACTTACCTGTTAGAAACAGGCACTAGGAGATGGACTGTTTGTTCGTTATCTTTCACTGAGAAATCCAGACTTGCGGTCGCAGTTGATTTGTCTGGGGGGGGGGGCGGCCGGTTGCTGAACCCTCGGCTCTCGGCGTTGCTCGGAGGGTACCGGCGGCGGGGGCTCTTTCCCGGAGGCGAGGGCGAGGCGGGGGACTGGGCCCGGTCCCCGGCGGAGGCGTGCAAGGTGTGGAGGGCGGCGAGAAGGAACAGGCAGGACACAGTTCTTTGAGGGTGAAGAAGCCAAGAGAGTTTATTAGGGGTGAGCACAGGTTATATAGGCTGGCATAGAGGGCGGGGGTTGTTACAAGTCAATGCTGAGGGGATAAAGGCTAGGATTGGTTCTGAGAGGGTGCGGAGGTTAGGATTGGTTCTAAGAGAGCACGGAGGTTGTTTGAAAAGGGGCGGGAGTTGCTCTGGCAACGGTGTCTGGCAACAATGTATACGCACTGGTGGTGATGGGAGTTGCACTGGCAACGGGGAGTGTCCGGGCAAGATAAGGGGGTGGGGAAAAGGCGGTTCCCTCCGGCAAGCCTCTCCTAACAGTGGTATTTTGGGTGAGGAAATGGGGCCTGCCTCCGGCCTCACTTTCCCAGGCCCGGGGGGCTGTGAAGGGCGCTGTTCACCCGTACCCACTACCCTCCCCAGGGGTGGCCGATCCCCTGGCCCAGGCCCGCCAAGTCGAAGCACGTAATCAGTGTCCCGCACAGACTTAAGTATTTTGTGGCCCATGTATGGCATTACTAGAGAAATTTAAATGAAAGATGGAGACCTTTAGTGTATAAACAGCAAGAAACAGTTTTTTATGGAAAGGAGTTCTTGTATAGAGTTCTGTCTAGCAAATTCCCTATAGTTAATATGAATGTAATAATAAAGGTAATATTACAAAAGTTATATGACAATTGTTAGGACTTATGGGAAGCACCTTTTCCATAGAATAATTGTTAAAAATGTGCTGGATTCTAAAAGATTATTCACAGCTTATCAATCATGGGTTAAAAAGTAGGCTTTTCTGGACTGCTAATAACAAAACAGCTATTCTCTGACATTTTAGGTTGGAGATTTCATGTATTCACGGCTCTGGGGTGCCAGGAGTGTGCTTGTCCACTTCGGCTGTGGGCTCGGCGTCCCCCCCGCCCCCCGAGAGCTCCTCTCTGGGTCCCAACAGTGTCCGGCTTTTCACCCACTAAACACTCGTGGGGCTCTTTAAGTTCATTTTCAATGATCCCAAATGAACAACAGAAGAAAACCCAGTTCTTTGATTCTTCTCTTGCGGTCGCGGTTACTGCTTCTGGGGGGAGGGGCGGCCGGTAGCTGAGCCCTCAGCTCTCGGGGCTGCTTAAAGGGTACCGGCGGCGGGGGCTCTTTCCCGGAGGCGAGGGGGAGGCGGAGGACTTGGCCGGGTCCTCGGTGGGAGGCGTGCAAGGTGTGGAGGGCGGCGATAAGGACAAGACACTCTTCATCCAGTAGGAGTATGCGCCAAAGAGGCTTTATTCAGGGGTGATCACAGGTTATATAGGCTGGTAAGAAGGGCAGGGCTGGAAAGGAGGTGAAGTAGCCTTAAATGGCAATACTGAAGGGAGAGGGGCTAGGATTGGTTCTGAGAGGACGCAGGAGCCGTTGCAGCGGGCGGGAGTTGTTCTGGCCACGGTGCATGCGCGCTGGCGGTGGCAGGAGTTGCCTTGGCACAGGGGAGTGTGCGGGCAAGATAAGGAAGTGGGGAAAGGGCGGTTGGGAGAAAGGCGGTTTCCTCCGGCAAGCCTCCCCTGCCCGTGACATTTTGGGTGAGGAAAAGGGAGCTGCCCTGACCTCGCTCCTCAGGCTCGGGGGGGCTGCAGAGGGCACTAACGCCCGTACCTACTACCCTCCCCAGGGGGTGATATCAGGTCCCCTGGCCCAGGCCTGGCAAGCCGAGGTACAAGCTCAGCTACCCGCATTCTCTGTTGTAATGTTTTATTGTGATTTTTCAAGAAAGAAAATAAATGAACATTCACAAATCCGTAAGCTCTTGGAGTGGTGGAGCTTTAGAGATCACGCAGCTCCGCTGACTTAACAGGGGGCGTCCCCAGGAGGGGAATCACCTTTTCCCGGATCCAGGCAGAACCAGAACCAGAACTTAAGGCTTGTATTTCTGGTTGTGTAAGATCCCCCGTGTCAGTCCAAATACGCACTGAGTGGTCCATGTGAGATATTGAGGTTTTGGGTAACTTAATGCTCACAAGAAAATGTACATATCCCCTGTGTTCGGGGAGCTTGGCCTGTAGCTGAGGAGCCGAGAAACTGTCCCGATGAACAACGGCACCGACTGATAGGGTAATTCAGACGTCTGCCATCACCCGATGCCTGCTTTGTTTATTTGTGAACACACAACAACAAAAAAGCCCTGATAAATAAATACACATGTGCACACTGGTACCATGTCCTGACACAGAAGGAAAACCCAGTGGTGCTGATCAACTGTAATTAAAATCTTGATGTGTTGTTCATAATGGTTTTTTATTAGTTATCTCCATGCGTCATTCTGAGTCCTCAGTCTTTACCTAATGTCCTTGCTGTGTTCCAGAACCCATCCAGGAGCCAACAGAACTTTTAGTCTTTGTGCCACATGGACTTTTTTATCATTAATATTGGTCTTAAAAGTATTATAATAAAATAGTATTTATTGCAATTACTTAGATTTTGGGCACCCAGTTAACTTTTGGAAATGAAGTCTGTGTCTACCTCAGCTTATCCTCATCCTGGCTTGGGCACACACACCTGCATACACACCACACATGCACACACCACATATGCATGCACATACACCACACTCACACACATACACACCACATACACACACCACACACACTACACACCACACACGCACATACACACACCACACAAACCACACACACATGCACAACACATGCACGCCACACATGCATGCACATACACACACCACACTCACACACATACACACCATACACACACACGTGCGCATACATACACCACACACATGTGCAACACATGCACACCACACGTGCATGCACATACACCACACTCACACACATACACACCATACACACACACGTGCACATACACACACCACACACATGCACAATACATGCACATACACACACCACACTCACACACATACACACCATACACACACACATGCACACACCACACACATGCACAACACACGCACACCACACATGCACACAGCATACCACACACACAATATACATGCCACATGCACACACATACAAACACATACACACACCACACATGCACACACACCACACACACATGCATACACACACATACACAAACCCAACACACCACACATACACATACCACACACACCCACACCACACAAATGCATGCGCACACATATACACATCCCCTGTAATTTACTTTGTTTTTTTATTTTTTATTGAGCTTGTTCACAAACCATACAATTATCCAAAGATCCAAAGTGTACAATCAATTGCCCACAGTACCATCATACAGCTGTGCATCTATCACCACAATTAATTTTTTTTCAATTTTTAGAACATTTTCATTACTCCAGAAAAGAAAGACAAAAGAAGGAAACTCAAATCCTCCCATACCCCTAACCACGCCCCTCCATTATTGATTCATAGCATTGGTATAATATATTTGATACTGTTGGTGAAAGAATGTTAAAATACTAATAGCTGTAATATATAATTTGCAATAGGTATATATTTTTCCAATGTGTTCCTCTGTTATTAACTTCTAGTTATAGTGTCATACATTTGCTCTAGTTCATGAGAGTGATTTCTAATATTTGTACAGTTAACCACGGACACTGTCCACCACAAGATTCACTGTTTTATGCATTCCCATCCTTTAACCTCCAACTTTCCTTCTGGTGACATACGTGACTCTGAGCTTACCGTTTCCATCACATTCATGCACCACTCAGCACTGTTAGTTATTCTCACCCCTGTCCATTTCCAAACATTTAAGTTCGCCCTAGTTGAACATTCTGCTCATAGTAAGCAACCGCTCCCCATTCTTTAGCCTTGTTCTATATCCTGGTAACTTATATTTCATGTCTGTGAGTTTACGTATTGTAACTAGTTCATATCCATGAGACCCTACAATGTTTGTCCTTATGTGTCTGTCTTATTTCACTCAATTCAGTGCCCTCAAGTTTTCTTCAACCCATTTTTTGTAGGATGGTTTTGTTCGCACACCATACATTCTGTCCTAAGTTAAAATAGTCACATATTTATGTATTCACTACCATCACCACTATTTATATAAAGACATCTCCATTTCTTCCGCAAAGAAGGAGGAAGAGTCAAAGAAGGTAAGAGAGACAAAAGAAAAAAATGAGAAAAAAAACATGACAGGAAGCAATAAAAGGAAAGATAGCATTAAATCAAAGTAGAATAAAGAGTCAGACAACATCCCCAATGCCAAGAGTCCCATACCCCTCCTTTATGACCTCTCTTACATGCATTTAGCTTGGGTATATTGCCTTTGTTATATTAAAGGAAGCATAGTACAATGTTTCTGTTAATTATAGTTTCTGTTAAAAACGCAGTGATTGTATTTTCCCCCAATCCTACCCTATTTTTAATGCCTTGCAAGGTTGGCATTCATTTGTTTCTGCCTCATGTAAAAAACATGTTTGTACCTTTTATCACAATTGTTGAGCACTCTAGGTTTCACTGAGTTATGCAGTCCCAGTCTTTATCTTTCCTCTTTTCTCTTTTCTTCTGGTGTACCACATGGTCCATCTTCCTCTTTCAACCATACTCACAGTCGTCTTGCTTTGGTGTACTTACATTGCTGTGCTACCATCACCCATAATTGTGTTCCAAACCTCTCACTCCTGTCTTTTCTTTTCTGTCTGTAGTGCTCCCTTTACTGTTTCCTGTAGAGCTGGTATTTTGTTCACAAACTCTGTCATTGTCTGTTTTTCAGAGAATATTTTAAGCTCTCCCTCATATTTGAAGGACAGTTTTGCCTGATATAGGATTCTTGATTGGTGGTTTCTCTCTTTCAGTATCTTAAATATATCAGCCCACTTCCTTCTTGCCTCCATGGTTTCTACTGAGAAATCCGCACATAGTCTTAATAAACTTCCTTTGTATGTGATGGATCACTTTTCTCTTGCTGCTTTCAGGATTCTCTCTTTATCTTTAACATTGATAATCTGATTATTAAGTGTCTTGGCGTAGGCCTATTCAGATCTGTTCTGTTTGATCTGATCTGTGCTTCTTGGATCCGTAATTTTATGTCTTTCATAAGAGATAGGAAATTTTCATTGATGATTTCCTCTATTATTGCTTCTGCCCCTTTTCCCTTCTTTTCTCCTTCTGGGACACCAATGACACATACATTCCTTCATTTTGTGTTGTCATTCAATTCCCAGAGATGTTGCTCATATTTTTCCGTTCTTTTCTCTATCTGTTCTTTTGTGTGTAGGTTTTCAGGTGTCTTGTTCTCCAGTTCCTGAGTGTTTTCTTCTGCCTCTTGAGATCTGCTGTTGTATGTCTCCATTGCATCTTTCATCTCTTGTGTTGTGCCTTTCATTTCCATAGATTCTGCCAGTTGTTTTTTCGAACTTTTGATTTCTACCTTATGTACGCCCAGTGTTTCCATTACACACTTCATCTCTTTTGCCATATCTCCCCTAATCTTTTTGAATTCATCTAACATTAGTTGTTTTAATTCCTGTATCTCAGTTGAAGTGTAAGTTTGTTCCTTTGACTGGGCCATAGTTTCATTTTTCTTAGTGTAGGTTGTAGTTTTCTGTTGTCTATCTGGTTTCCTTGGTTACACCAATCAGGTTTTCTCAGACCAGAATGGGCTCAGGTCTTGGAAGGAGGGAATAGTATCCTGTTTCCCTGAGGGTGTCTTAGAAGATTGATACACTCTGTGAGGCCTCAAGTCACTGTACTTTTCTGCCCAGCAGGTGGTGCCTGTCACCCTGTCACTCCAGACTGGTGTATGGAGTTGTGGCCCATGGCTGTTTTCCCCCAGGCTCTGGGGTCTGGTTCTGAATAGAAGGTGGGTAGTAGAGCTTGGCACCACCTTTTTCCTCTTAGGGAAGATACACCCCCTAGGGAGATATCATTTGCATTTGAATAGTCTCTCTGACTCTGCTGTCTCCACCCTTATCTGGGTCAGAGCACTGGGAACTAAAAATGGCTGAGGCTTCCTCCACTGAGCTGAAATAAGGACAGAAAGCCCCCCTTCAGGGTCCATCTGCCGCCCCCCTCAGTTTCACCCTTTGGCCAGAGACAGCACCTGGTCTTCTGGACTCCCCCACCCTCCCAGAGAGGTCCTCTAGCTCTCCAAGGTCAGTTGTCACCCAAAGCCTCTGTCTGCTTGTTGGGGATTCATAGCTTATATCAAGCAGTCCATGTTTGTTGATTAAAACCCCAGTTGGAGCTCAGCTGAGCTATATTTGTTTGCTGGAAGAGAGCTGCTCCCTAGCACCATGAGGCTTTGCAGTTTGGGCTGTGGGGGGAGGGGGCTCCTGGCTCAGATCCACAGTTTTTACTTACAGATTTTATGCTGCGATCTCGGGCATTCCTACCAATACAGTTTGGCGTATGATGTATGGACAGTCATGTTTGTCCCCCAGCAGTTATTCCAGATTATTTATTAGTTGTTCCTGGTTGTTTATTAGTTGTTCCAGGGGGGACTAACTAGCTTCCACTCCTCTATGCCGCCATCTTCCCCTCCTCCAAGTTTTACTTTGTTTTTGAGGGGCTTTGTTGTATTTCTCTTATCCAAGAGAAGGTCCTTAAGTCTCAAGTGAGATTTCTAATGTGAACCCATGAAGATAGTGTGCAATGCAAACAGGAGTGTATGCTGTACCCTAACTGGAATTTATGTGTGAAGCTGAGCCTGGAGGACAGTGGCAACAGGATGAGCCGCTGTGCTCCATGGAGCCCACTGAGGGGCCTGGGGCTGCCATAGCCGGGGGTCCTGGGCTGGAAGTGCTGCCAAGGTTGGAGCTGCTCCTGCAGCAGGTACCATCGGCTCTGCCCCCACTCGCCCTCCCCGGGGTCCCTAGGGCTCTTCTCCCTGGAGAAACTTGGGGACCTCCAGGGAGGTCTGGAGTTATTCCCAGAGATAAAGGAAGGTCTCAGTCATTGTGCCAGTTTGAATGTATTATGTCCCCCAAAATGCTGTTATCCTTGATGCAATCTTGTGTGGGCAGACATATTAGTGTTGATTACATTGTAATTCTTTGATGGAATGTTTCCATGGAGATGCGACCCACCCATCTGTAGGTGATGACTCTGATTGGATAATTTCCATGGAGGTGTGGCCCCACCCATTCAGCATGGGCCTTGATGAGTTTACTGGAGCACTATATAGGCTCAGACAGAAGGAGTGAGCTTGCTACAGCCAAGAGGGATGCTTTGAAGAATGCACAGGAGCTGAGAGAGGAGCTGCAGATGAGAGACAGTTTGAAGACAGTAATTAAAAGCAGACTCTTGCTCCAGAGAAGCTAAAAGAGGACAAATGCCTCAGGAGCAACTGAGAATGACATTTTGAAGAGGAGCTGCAGCCTAGAGAGGAACGTCCCGGGAGAAAGCCATTTTGAAACCAGAACTTTGGAGCAGACGCCAGCCATGTTCCTTCCCAGCTAACAGAGGTTTTTCGGACACCGTTGCCCATCCTCTGGTGAATGTACCTGATTGCTGATGTGTTACCTTGGACATTTTATGGCCTTAAGACTGTAACTTTGTAACCAAATAAACCCCCTTTATAAAAGCCAATCCATCTCTGGTATTTTACAAAACGGCAGCATTCGCAAACCAAAACAGTCATAAATATTAAAAACAAAACACACAAGGCCACCAACATTTTAGGAAAGTTGCAGATTGAGAGAGGAAGACATCAGGAGGAAATTGCCTTGTGCAGGGAGCAGAAGAAAAGGAAAATCCTCCAGTTTCCACAGACCACAAGGAGACAGTGTCTCCATACAATGCTAACAGCATGTTCTGGAAAAGAAGCAGAAACCAAGAAAGCACTTGAAAATTAAAAATATGGTAACTAAAACAATAAACAAACAAACCCACAGTCAAAGGGTTGGAATATAAAATTAAAGAGTTTTCTAGAAGGTAGGAAAAAAGACCATAAACAGAAAAGAAAATTATAGGACCGATGTGCCCAACACCCCCCTGCAGGGAATCCTGAGAGATGAGAGAAAACAAAGGTGAGAAAATAACCAAGGAAATAATAAAGAAAGGTTTCCATAGCAAAAGAACACAATGGCCCAGATTAAATGTGCCCATTAACAACCAAACCAATGAAGAGCAAAAGGTTAGCCCGAAACCCACTGTCGCAGCATTTCAGAACACCAGGAGTTAAAGGCAACGTCTTTAAGCTCCGAAAGGAAACTAGCCATTCGTACCGAAAAGAAAGGAAGCCACATGGCTTTGGGCTTTTAACTGACACTGAATAAGATAAAACTAAAAAAAAGGAGGAAAAAAAATGATTTTCAGCCAAGGCTTTTATGTCCCACAAAACTATCAATCCCAGATGCTTGAAGAAAAACAGACGGTGGGGGGGTACTCCCCAAATTTGTCACCCATGAACTGGATAATGGACTCCAGGAACAAACCAAGAAAGGGAAACAGATGGGGCTTGTGAGAGAAGGATGGGAAAATCTCTACACGGCAGTGAGTATATGGGAGCAGGGGAATGGAGGGCTGCAGGAGAGAAGTACTCGAGAAACAAATAGGGCTGCCAGAGTATTTATTATGCATAAGATTTTTACAAAATTTATTGAGAGGCATTTGACAGATCCGTTGGCACATTGCAGGAAAGTAGAAAAAGTTTAGAAGCTAAGCAGACAAACAACAGCTGTGATGATTCTAAACCAAAGCACATTTCATACGAGAAAGGAGTGGTTGTCCTGGGGTGCTGTTTGGCTCAGCACTAGCGGTCTTCTGTCCTGGTCATGATACAAACCGTGACTGCTGATTTCAGTGGCGTGTGCTCTCGCTGCGCTGAGAAAGCTGGAGGAGGCCGGGCGTGGGCGGCTCCTGGCATGACAGACGGTCCACACACGGGGCCTCGTTCCTCAGGAAGCTCACCTGGTGGGCAGCCCCACTGTGGACACCTGTGGAAGTCGCAAGGCAGCAGGACTGGGCAGGAGGGGGCCCCAGCGATGTCCCCAGGCCCCGGGTGGCCCCTCAGTGTGGAGCTGTCTTCCTTCCAGGCCCCCACGACCTGCTGGTCATCGGGGGTGGGCAGCCCCGGGGCAGGGTCACGACCTTGGCAGAGGTGCCCGTGTTCAGCCGAGAGTGTGAGCGCCAGCTGAGTGATGCCAAGACAGAAAAAGAGGTGTCCGGGATCGTAGCTGGGGATGATGACCATCAACCGCCAGCTTACCGCTCTAAGTCTCCATTTAGCCAGGGCGGAAAGTTGGCTTATCTGGGTGCCTGCTGCCTTCCGAGATAGTGGTGGCCGTAGTTTAATGTTTTTATAGATCTAGACTCTGTTTAGATTTCTCCTTTACCACCAAAGGAGAGAGATTCGGGACCGGGTCGGAGAGCCAGCGGGCCAGAGGGGTGCTTGCTGCCTCGAGTCTGCCGGTTACGAGCAGCCGCTTGCCAAGGTGACCCGGGAGCGGCCGGGAGCTGGCACGGGGAAGCACTGCCCCTCCCAGCCGGGCCGCGGGGTCCCCCAGCCCTCTCACCCCTGGCCCTTGGCTTGGCGATGACCAGACACTTTACTGCCCTCTCATAGATAGCGTCTGTTTGGTTGATTGGGAAAATGTAATTGGAGGTAGAATCTCAGTTATAAAATAACCAGGTAAGATAGAGTCCCCCGGCTGCTGGTAGGTTGCTTTCGTCATTTGGCCATATTTCAGTCACCCTGAGCCTGTCTGTTAACATTCCCTGTACTTTTGCCCGTTGTACTCTCTCCGAGACAGATTAGTCGAGTGGTGGGCTCCCTCCTCTTCAGGCTCCCGTTTGGAACAGGCGGAAATTAGAAGGTTGGGTTCAAATGAGCACCCGTGGGGCGCTCGAGGGTGGGCTTGCCTGGCTGCCCACAGTGCAGTCTACTCAGAGGAACCTTCCAGAAGCATCTTTGTGTCCCCCCCACACACACTATATTAAAGGAACTACAGCTTTCAAATTGGGGACCTGTTAGTACAGTTCAGTAACCTCACATTACGGAGATATTTAAAATATTGTGTTTAAATGTGGTGACAAGGGTAGTGAAAAAAATCATTCTTCAGAGAGATTTTCCTGGAGAAATTCAGCTGACAGGGGTTGATGTCCGGAGGTAATGGGCCCTCCTCATGGGTCGTTAACCCCGGGAATTGGCCTGCGCTTCACTGGCCGTTGCTTAAGTGAACGATAAATAACGGCACGTGGACACCTCCAAATACACCAGGGCGGCTTCTGGGACTGTGGGGAGCCCCCCACGCCTCCCCCAACTCGATGGATTAGTTTCAGTCAAGCCCTGTCCCCCGTTTCCCTTTAAACCAGATGAGTTTCGTGCTTTCGGGGTCAGGGAAGATGCAGGCTGCTGGGTGCTTTCCGTTTGTTTCCTCCCTCTCACGCTTTGCTTCTCTGCAGCAATTAGTTGTAACTCAGAGCAGGCCCCAGTAGTGACAAGATTCGCGCCGATATTTGTAGAAATTAACAGACTCTTCTGGGGGCAAGAGCTGTTTTGGTTGGGTTAATAACGGGACTCCTCCCGCCCTCCCCCCCCCCCCCCACTGGGCCTGCGGCAGCCCCCACACGGGGGACACCTGCTCCGTGAAGGGCTTCCCCCGAGGGCCGCGCTCCGCTCGGTCTCCACCAGCCCCACGGCCGCTCCGTCTCAGCTGGTTCTGCCGGTTCTACCCCGACTTCCAAACCCCTGGCCCCTGCGCCCCTCAGGGCCGGACATCGCAGGCCTCCTCCTTCCCTCCGACAGCCGTCCAGGAGCCGTGCACGCACCGCCCAGCCTCCCTCAGACCCGGGGCTCTCGGGTGCTCAGGAGTCACCTCGGCGTGGATGTGCCGTAACCAAGGTCATGTCCCTGTCAACCGCCGTCACCTCCTGCTTTCCCTGTCTACCACTACCTCCTCCTGCTGTCCCTGTCAACCACCATCACCTCCTGCTGTCCCTGTCTACCACCACCTCCTCCTGCTGTCCCTGTCAACCACCATCACCTCCTGCTGTCCCTGTCTACCACCACCTCCTCCTGCTGTCCCTGTCAACCACCATCACCTCCTGCTGTCCCTGTCTACCACCACCTCCTCCTGCTGTCCCTGTCAACCACCACCTCCTCCTGCTGTCCCTGTCAACCACCATCACCTCCTGCTTTCCCTGTCTACCACCACCTCCTCCTGCTGTCCCTGTCTACCACCACCTCCTCCTGCTGTCCCTGTCAACCACCACCTCCTCCTGCTGTCCCTGTCAACCACCATCACCTCCTGCTGTCCCTGTCTACCACCATCACCTCCTGCCTGTCCCTGTCAACCACCACCTCCTCCTGCTGTCCCTCACCTCCTCCTGCTGTCCCTGTCTACCACCACCTCCTCCTGCTGTCCCTGTCTACCACCACCTCCTCCTGCTGTCCCTGTCAACCACCATCACCTCCTGCCTGTCCCTGTCAACCACCACCTCCTCCTGCTGTCCCTCACCTCCTCCTGCTGTCCCTGTCTACCACCACCTCCTCCTGCTGTCCCTGTCAACCACCACCTCCTCCTGCTGTCCCTGTCAACCACCACCTCCTCCTGCTGTCCCTGTCTACCACCATCACCTCCTGCTGTCCCTGTCAACCACCATCACCTCCTGCCTGTCCCTGTCAACCACCACCTCCTCCTGCTGTCCCTCACCTCCTCCTGCTGTCCCTGTCTACCACCGTCACCTCCTGCTTTCCCTGTCTACCACTACCTCCCCCTGCTGTCCCTGTCAACCACCATCACCTCCTGCTGTCCCTGTCAACCACCACCTCCTCCTGCTGTCCCTCACCTCCTCCTGCTGTCCCTGTCAACCACCACCTCCTCCTGCTGTCCCTCACCTCCTCCTACCAGCTTCTCAGCCTGAAATCACCTCTCACTTTTCTCTTCTCCTCCCCAGGCCTCTGGCTAAGAAGACTTCTCCTTGGAGTGTGGCCCTGTGTGGCCTGCCCTCTTTCCCATGGCATGTGGTATATGTGCTTGTTGAGTTCTGTCTCCTGCAGTACCCGTGAGGGGAGCTTATTAGATTTGTTTCCGGATTCTCTCAGTCCTGCTCCAGTAGATAACAGTTGGGTGGAGGACTGGGGAGTAGCAGGGAGACGTATTGCCCACTTCCAGCAATGAAGTCTGGATTCTCTATGAAGCAACAGAGAAGAGTAAACCTCCCTGGAATTTTTCGGGGAAAACGGGTCTTTAACAAATCTTACTCCATCAAAAAATGTGTCTGTCTGAGCTAAAAGCATCTTTTTCCCACGTTAGACGCCATCCTTCAGGAGACAACACTGACAACCTGGCTAGCACATTGGAATCACAGTATTTGGCCCCTTTTCGTTTTTTGGAAAGCTCCCTCGCTGAGCGTCTTCCTCCTAATCTGCTGTCGGTTAGCTGAAAATCGTGTCTTGAGTAAGAGGAAGAGAAATGCTGCTGCTATAATATGAAATATGTTAAAATGACGTGTGAACACCGGTGCACATGAATGACACGTAACCATGGCTGTTCCCCTAGAATTCTCTAAACGCACCTCGGGGGGAGACGCTGGTAAACGTTAAGCTCCTTGTGTGCAGAGCAGAGTCTTCTTGGCATCTGCCCTCGCCTTCTCCGGGTGGACACGTGCGGAGGCATTTCCCGGATGAGTGAACTACTGAATGTGTATCCAAAGGAGAATCGGGCCTTTCTGTGTCCCCACGGGGGGCCGGCGGCCAGCGTCTGCCCTGCCTGCCTCTGGCTCGGCGCCGAGGGACCCCCGCCCTCCCCAGCTCCACGCGAGGCGAGGATGGCGCCAGGGAACACACCCCGGTTCTCACTGATGCGACTTTCCTCCTACGGCGCCTCGTTTTCATGGAATAAAAGAATCGTAGACAATAAATCTAAACCCTTGAAGCCTTTTTCAGCCCAGGTCCCACCGTGCCAGCGGGGAGCTCTCCGCGCCTTCGCCTCCCTCAGCTGTAGATTTGTGAGCTGACATTTACCCTCAAGGATAGCTGTTCTATAGAATCCACGTCAATTTACAACTTAATTCTTGAGTTATAGTTTTTTAAATTTCAAAAACACTGATAGAAATATTCTCTGAGTAAAATATAGATCAACTTTCCAAAAACAAAGCGTTGTGAATAGCGGTTTTTAAGGAATTATCTCACTCTGTAAATTAAAGAAACAAAGTATGTTTTATGCAGATGCACTTTAATTTCATTTTTCCTAGAGTGAGATATATGCTACTGAAATTTAAAAATAACTAATTTACTCATATAATTATATATTTCTTCAAAAAGTGGGAACCAATTCAGGGGAAAATGTGGCGATTTGCTCTGTGAATATCTCAGGACGTGAGGCCCTTTATTAAAGTGAAGTCGGACCTTGCTGAGCCACCTGCTAATTGTTATTCATTTGAATGTCCTTTGGCTATTTTGAAATTCCTCCTGGGAGATTTTTAGCTTTTGCTTCTAAATAAAATAAAATAATTCATGTTATTCAAATTCAATGAACACCAGAAATTCGGTTTAGATGTTGATGGGCGGCCAAGAGAAAAGGAGACACATATATAGACCCAATGTGCTCAGCGCTTTCTGATTTCTCTAACTTCCTTTCAGGCACCGAGAATTACTGTTATGTGCCTGTAATTTGTTCCTCTGAGAGCTTAAGGGTAAACTTCCTTGTTTTATTTAAACATGATGACAACTGAAACCCGTCTGAGAGCTTCTGCTGGTGTATTTACATTGGTACGATTTGCCTTCCCGGGAATCACACTCCCCCACCAGGTGCTGATGACAGAGCCCCGGACGAATTCCGCCACCTTCCAGCTCTGGGGCCTTGCCAAGGGCTAGCGACTCCGTGCCTTAGTTTCCCCGTCTGTAAGTAGGGATGGTAACAGAGGCTGTGTCATAGAGTTGTTAGGATTAGATGAATCTACATGGATAGATAGTAGATACATATCATATTAAATCATGTAACTCATTAGAGAAAGGGAGATGGGAAGCAGTGTCTGCCATCTGATATGTGCTGAGTAAGCCTCCACTGTGACACTGATGATGATGGTGACGGTAATGATGATGTTCGGCTTCCTGGGACATCAGAAAGGAACAAAAGAGAATGCTTTGTCATTGCTTTTATATCTGTCATGATGGGTAACGGGACAATATGCAGTGGAAGATAAAATGTAGTCATAATTTTAATGCCAAATCATTTGTGTGCCTTTTTAAAAAGTGGCTTTAAGAGCTGTCGATAACAATTCAAGTTTAATACCATTTTACAAAACCCACTGAGCTGTTTGAGATAAGAAAAAAAATCTACTATAAAGAATAAATGGCTAGAGGTCACACACTGGTGGAAGTCAAAGAAAATAAATACGTTCAGTTAAATGGCTCCACATAGGGAATATGACAAAGTTCCCGCCTTGATGCTGGGCACCGTATTTCCTGCTCGGAAGCCGTGCTCAGATGCGCTCTGTCTCGGTCCTCGTGGAGCCTGTTAATGGGCTGCGGTTACCTGCACAAAGCTGCAGTCTGAAGGATGATGAGCACAGACACGCGAGCACCCAAATCCGTGATGACTTGACCCTCAAGCAGTAAACGATGCCCCTTCCCTGCCCCGAGCGCCGTGCTTTTAATCCAGCAACGACTCGATACGGAGAGGTTTGTCCTGCTCTTCTCCCAGCCCTGGAGATTCCTCTCCGGCCATCGGCAGGGTCTGGCTGACGGTTCCCCAAGGAGGCACAACCAGCCGGGATTAAAGGATCCTGTATTCGCTTTCTCAGGAAGGATTAAAGGCAGAGAGCGAAGGCTTCTTTAGGAAGTCGGGGCCCTGATCCCAAAGGCATCAGACCAGTCTGTGAGGAAGATTTTGTTCAAAAATAAGAATACTGATTCAGCAAATGGTCCCTTCCTGAGAAGTTCTGAACTGGCATTAAGTAAAAAAAAATTAATAAATAATTGTTTCTGCTCCAGCCCATTATTTGGGGAGGTGATTTTTCGGGTGGGATTGACGTCTAAACTACGGAGTCTTTGGTGCTTAATTGCAAACTAACACAAAACAAGATTGAAGAGCATTTGGTTCTTGCAAAAGCCTGGGACTTTTCTTTGGACAGTCTATCTGTGATATTCCAGTTTATACGTAATGCAAATAAATCCTCATGCTGATTTTTGGTTTTCTTTGTTTGGGCCAATAATTGTAACAGTGATTACAATGCTTTATTTGAATCCAACATACTTTATATCAGTTATTAGTTCTTATACTCGATATTTGAGATCCCAAAATTGAAAAACTAGACATTTTCTATAAAATCTAACTTATTGTGGAATTTTTATTTTTCTTATTTTGAAAATAATTACAGTACTTTCCTCATTTCACTTTCCGATTAGCGTACAATGAAATTTAGTGAATTTGTTTTTGCTGACATGTTTTTCCTCATGTTGCTTGTAGGAGAGATTTAGGTATCTTTAGGAATTTTCTCTTTAGCAGCATATTAGTGGGTAAAGAGACTCTGAAATAAAATTTGCATACCCTTGCCTGGCCCTTCTTTGAACATTTTTGGAGCCACCACCTACCCCTGCAAATGGTGGTTCTAGGAGAGAAAAATACTTTGAAGGTTTTTCCATTTAAATTTATTAACTTCCTTAGATTTGCGGGGCATGTTTTTGAGCAGCAGAGAAGTTTGATTTCTTGCCCTGGAAGCCCCAGTGGGCAGCGTCTCACTTGGCCACTGGCTGTGACTAGTTCAACGATGGCGCCCACTGGGGACATTCTCCTGCTCTCGCGACCTGCTCCAAAACCTGCTGGGAGGCCAGTCTGGACCTTCAGGGCTCGGCTGGGCACCTGCCCAGATGACAGCACAATCTTGCCATTGCTTTGTTCCCATTTAGGTGGAATATTTCATTAATGCCTGTGACATCTGAATACATGTTCTGTTTATGGGCAGACCCAACCCACCGTATTGCGATATTTTACACCAAGTGCTGTGTCAGTTTGCAAATGCATCAGTTGTTGCAGTGGATCAATTTCAGGGTAAGGCCTGGAGGTTTTCCTTCTAGACAGACCAGGAGGCACTGTCCCATGCCCGTGACACAGCCACAGGCCACCGTGTTTCCAACAAGGCACAGCTTTCGGTGAGGGGGTGCTGTCCCTGCATCGAGTGGAGGGCGTGGGTCATGAAAACCTGGGTCTGTTCCCTGAACTTCAGTACATCAGGTGAACGCAGTCTGGTGTTTAGTCGTTGGGTCTAGCTAAAACAAGCCCCATTTGTTGTGTATGTGGTCACAACCCCTTGTGATGCAGGTAATGAAGGTTTCCTTTTAAACTAGCTGATTTCATTCAAAAGGATTGCAAGCTTCAAGTCAGCAGTATATTTTTGCTGTTTTCAGTGAATTGTTGAACTAAAATTAGAGAACTAAAGGGCACTTTGTGCACCCACATGCTTGGATCATTTCTACCTATTTCTTTTTTTTAAATACATTTTTTATCGTGAACTTTAACATATATACAGAACAGTGATAGCTTTCAACGCAAGATTTAACTAGTAGTTAGAAAGCAAATTTCAAAGAATGTCATGGGTTACAGTCCCACAATTTCAGTTATTTCCTTTTTGTCATACATAACATATATCCAGAAAGGTGATAACTTTCAAAGTACAATTTAACAAGTGGTTATATAGGTAATTCCAACAAATGTTATTGGTTACATTTCCACAGTTTCAGCTATTTCCTTATTGTGAAATAAAAGATATGTACAGAAAGGTGATAACTTTCAAAGAACAATTTAACTACTAGCTATAGAGTAAACTTCAAAGAATGTGAAAGGTTACAGTTATAGGTTATAGTTCCACCGTTTCAGTTATTTCCTTCTAGCTGTTCTAATACCTGCGGTCGCGTCTACTGCGTCGGGGGGCGGCCGGTTGCTGAACCCTCGGCTCTCGGCGTTGCTCGGAGGGTACCGCTGGCAGGGGCTCTTTCCCGGAGGCGAAGGCGAGGCGGGGGACTTGGCCAGGTCCCTGGCGGTGGCGTGCAAGGTGTGGAGGGCAGCGAGAGGAAAACAGGCGGGACGCTTTCTTCAGGGGGGTAAAACCAAGAGCCTTTATTCAGGGGTGAGCACAAGTTATATAGGCTGGCATAGAGGGCGGGGGTTGTTTGAAAAAGGGGCGGGAGTTGCTCTGGCAACGGGGAGTGTGCGGGCAAGATAAGGGGGTGGGGAAAAGGCGGTTCCCTCCGGCAAGCCTCCCCTAACGGTTGTATTTTGGGTGAGGAAATGGGGCCTGCCTCCGGCCTCACTTTTCCAGGCCTGGGGGGCTGTGGAGGGCGCTGTCGCCCGTGCCCACCACCCTCCCCAGGGGCTGATCAGGTCCCCCAGCCCAGGCCCGCCAAGTCGAAGCACGTAATCAGTATCCCGCAAATACCCTAGCATCTAAATATATATATAGATACAGTGTTCATAATCCTTTGTTAAATCCTATCTTGTCTGTTGCTACCCCCTCCTCTTGTTTGATTGCTGTCTTGATCTTCAGGGGTGTCTAGGCAGTGACCACCCTAATTGTTCATATTGAGAAGGGGTGTTGACATTATGGGGAAGGGGCTGCATCTGGTGGTTGTTCCTAAAGAGGCTGTTGCCTCTGGGTTTAGGACTTGACTGGCATAGGACCACTCTGGTGGATTTAAGTTTCTGAGAGAGAAACTTAGTGAGTAAAACTTTTATAGAGTCTGAGACAGGGACCAGGGCATTCTTTAGTATTTTCAGGACTACTGTTAGCTAGGGCTTGACATCCTGTGGGCATTTGGGATGTCTAGCTGGAGCTTGCTTAAGAGTAACCTCCAGGATAGCCTCTCAACTCTATTTGAAATCTCTTAGCCACTGAAACCTTATTTTATTGCCTTTCTTTTCCCACTTTTGGTCTAGAATGCATTTTTAACCCCTCGATGCCAGGCCCAGGCTCATTCCTGGGAGTCGTGTCCCATATCGCCAGGGAGATTCACTCATCTGGGAGTCATGTCCCACGTAGGGGGGTGTGTAGTGAGTTTATTTGCAGAGTTGGCTTAGAGAGAGAGGCCACATCTGAGCAACAAAAGAGGTTCCCTGGAGGTGCCTCTTAGGCACAATTATAGGAGGGCTCAGCCTCCCATTTACAGCCATAAGTTTCACCAGAGCAAGCCTCAAGATCAAGGGCTTGACTTACTAGGTAGGGGGTTCCTAATTTCACACAGCATATATTCTGTCCAAGGTAAACAATCAGTGCCTCACATTATCTTCCCTTAGTTGTACAAACATCAGCACTCTTAATTTTAAACAATTATCATAACACAAAACACCCCAAAGCTCTTATCAGCCCCTAAGTATTCATCCCTAGTATTAGTGTGGTACTGTTAAGGTATTCCATCAAGTACAGTCTATAATATGTAATGGGTAGTTTTTCCACATACCACTCTGTTATTAACTCTTTGTACCAGTGTCAGACCTTAGAAGTAAACCATATAAACACTTAATTTATATTTGTAGTGCTTATCTGTGGGATACATGCCTTTAAACAACCACTTTCCATCATGTTCACCTTCAACGAGGCTCTGATACTCACAATCCCATTAACAAACCATCATCTCCCCTGACCATTCCCATACCTTTAAGTTCACCCTCATTTTGTCTGTACATATTAGGTTATCATTCCCCCTTCATTAGCTTCTGTATATCTCTAGGTCCCCTGTATTCAACATTATAAAACACTTATTTTACATTGTTCAAGGAATTCACATTAGTGGTAACATACAATATCTCTCCTTTTGTGTCTGGCTTATTTCACTCAGCATTATGTCTTCAAGCTTCATCCATGTTTCCATATGTTTCATGACCTCATTCCTTCTTACTGCAGCATAGAATTCCATCTTATGTATATACCACATTTTGATTATCCACTCGTCTGTTGAAGGAAACTTGATTGTTTCCATCTCTTGGCAGTTGTGAACAATGCCGCTATGAACATCGGTGTGCAAATGTTTGTTCCTCTTACTGCTTCCGGAGCTTCTGGGTATATACCAAGAAAAGAAACTGCCGGATCGTAGGGTAACTTGATGTCTAGTTTCCTGAGGAACTGCGAAACTGTCTTCCACAGTGGCTGAACCATTATACAGTCCCTCAAACAATGAATAAAAGTTCCAGTTTCTCCACATCCTCTCCAGTATTTATGCTAGTCATTCTTATTGGTGTGAGATAATATCTCATTGTGTTTTTCATTTGCACTTCCCTAATAGCTACTAAAAATGAACATGTTTTCATGTGTTTTTTAGCCATTTGTATTTCCTCTTTGGAAAATGTCTTTACATATCTTTTGCCCATTTTATAATTGGGCTGTTTATACTATTGTCATTGAGATGTAGGATTTCTTTATATATGCAGGATATCTGTCTCTTAACAGATATATGTTTTCCAAATATTTTCTCCCATTGCATTGACTGCCTTTTCACTTTTTTTTGATAAATTCCTGTGAGGTACAGAAGCTTTTGATTTTGAGGAGTTCCCATTTGTCTATTTTTTCTTTTGTTGCTTGTGCTTTGGGTGTAAAGTTTAAGAAGTTACCTAGTATTTCTAGGTCCTGAAGATGTTTCCCTATATTATCTTCTGGGAGTTTTATGGTACTATCTCTTATATTGAGGTCTTTGATCCCCTTTCAGTTAATTTTTACATAGGGCATGAGTTTCTTTTGGAGATGGGTATCCAGTTCTCCCAGTCCCATTTGTTGAAGAGACTATTCTGCCCCAGTTCAGTGGATTTGGAGGCCTTATGAAAAAATCATTTGACCATAGATCTGGGGGTCTATTTCTGAACTCTCAATGTGATTCCATTGATCAATATGTCTATCTTTATGCCAGTACCATGCTGTGTTGACTACTGTGGCTTTATAGTAGGCTTTAAATTCAGGAAGTATAAGTCCTCCCACTTTGTTGTTCTTTTTTTAGAATGTTTTTAGCAATTTGAGGCCCCTTTCTCTTCCAAATAAATGTGATAACTACCCTTTCCAAATCTGCAAAGTAGGTTGTTGTAATTTTGATTGCAAATGCATTGAATTTATAGATCAGTTTCGGTAGAACTGACATCTTAACAATGTTTAGCCTTCTTATCCATGAACATGGAATATCTTTCCACCTCTTTAGGCCCACTTTGATTTTTTTTAATAAAGATATACAATTTTCTGTGTAGAGGTCTTTTGTGTCCTTGGTTATGTTTATTCCTAGGTACTTGATTATTTTAGTTGCTATTGTGAATGAAATTTTTTTCTTGAGTGTCTCTTCAGTTGGGCCATTTCTAGTGTATAGGAACATTACTGACATTTGTGCATTAATCTTGTATCACGCCACTTTGCTGTATTGTTGATTTCTCAGGATTTTCCAAATATATAATCATATCATCTGCAGATAATGGCAGTTTTACTTCTTCCTTTCCAATTTGGATGACTGTTATTTCTTTGTCTTGCTGGATGCTCTGGTTAGCACTTCTAGCACAATGTTGAATAACAGTGGTGACAGCGGGCATCCTTGTCTCGTTCCCAATCTTAGGGGGGAGGCTTTCAGTCTCTTGCCATTGAGCACTATGCTGGCTGTGGGTTTTTCCTGCTCTTTATCATATTGAGGAAGTTTCCTTTAATTCCTACCTTTTGAAGTGATTTTATCAAAATAGGATGCTGAATTTTGTTGAATGCTTTTTCAGCATCTGTTGAGATTTTTCCCTTTCAATTTGTTAATGTGTTGTATTACATTGATTGATTTTCTTATGTTGAACCACCCTTGCATGCCCGGAATGAACCCCACTTGGTTATGGTGTATGACTCTTTTAATTTGCCTTTGGATTTGATTTGCAAGTATTTTGTTGAGAATTTTTGCACCTATATTCACTAGGATGATTGATCTGTAGTTTTCCTTTCTTGTAGCATCTTTACCTGGTTTTGGTGTTAGAGTAATGTTAGCTTCATAAAATGAGTTGGGTAGTGTTCCTTTTTCTTCAATTTTTGAAAGAGTTTGAGCAGGAATGGTGTTAGTTCTTTTTTGGAAAGTTTGATAAAATTCCCCTGTGAAGTTATCTAGCCCTGGACTTTTATTTGTAGGGCGCTTTCTGATGACTGATTGGATCTCTTTGCTTGTGATTGGTTTGTTGAGGTCTTCTGTTTTTTCGTGAGTCAGTCTACAGGTTGTTCATGTGTTTCCAGGAAATTACCCATTTCCTGTAAATTGTCTAGTTTGTTGGCATACATAGTATCCTCTTACGGTTTTTAAAATTTCTTTGGGGTCCACAGAAATGTCCCCCTCTCATTTCTTATTAAAATGTGAATTCTTATCAAAATATGAATTAGTTTGGTTATTTGGGTCTTCTCTCTTTTTGACTTTGTCAGTCTAGCTAGGGTTTTGTCACTGTTGTTGATCTTATCAAAGAACCAACTTTTGTTTGTATTCATCCCCCCTATTGTTTTTTGTTCTTCATATCATTTATTTCTGCTTTAATCCTTGTTTTTTTTTCTTCTGCTACTTGCTTTAGGGTTAGTTTGCTGATCATTCTCTAGCTTCTTCAGTTGTTCAGTTAGGCTTTGAATTTAACTCTTTCTTTCGTTTTAATTATACATTTAGAGCTATAAATTTCCCCCTCAGCACCAGCTTTGCTGCATCCCATAGGTTTTGATATGCTGTGTTCTCATTTTCATTCATCTCTAGATATTTACAAATTTCTCTTGTAATTTTTGATTTGGCCCACTGATTGTTTAGGAGTGTGTTGTTTAACCTCCACATATTTGTGAATGTTCTGGTTCTTTGGTGGTTATTGACTTCTAGTTGCATTGCACTATGGTCGGAGAATGTGCTTTGAATAATTTGAATCTTTTTAAATTTATTGAGGCTTATTTTGTGGCCCAGCATGTGTTATATCCTAGAGAATGTTCCATGAGTGCTACAGAAGAATGTATATCTTGGTAATTTGGGAGGAAACACTCTCTATATGTTTGTTAAGTCTAATTCATTTATCACATTATTTGGGTTCCCAGTTTCCTTATTGGTCCTCTGTCTGGTTGTCCTATCTATAGAAGAGTGTGGTGCATTGAAGTCTCTTGCTATTATTTTAGAAATGTCTATTGCTTCCTTCAGTTTTGCCAATTTTTGTCTCATGTATTTTGGAGTAACTAGATTGGGTGCATAAACATTTATGAATGTTATTTCTTCTTGGTGAATTGCCCCTTTTACTAATACATAGTGTCCTTCTTTGTCTCTTATGACATCTTTGCATTTAAAATCTATTTTGTCTGATATCAGTATTGCTACTCCTGCTTTCTTTTGGCTGTAGCTTGCATAGAATATTTTTTTCATCCTTTCACTTTCAATCTCTTTGTATCATTGGGTCTAAGATGAGTCTCTTGTAAATAGCCCATTGATGGTTCATACTTTTCAATCCATTCTGCCAACCTGTATCTTTTAATTTGGGAGTTTAATCTGTTCACATTCAGTGTTATTACTGTGAAGGCAGTTCTTGAATCAACCATCTTATCCATTGGTTTTTATTTGTCAGATCAGTCCCCGCCCCTTCTTTTTTTCCTTTAAGTTACCCTTACTAATACTCTTCAATTTTGTGCCCTTCTCCAGGCATCTCTCTCCTTTCTTTTTTTCTCAGCCATTAGAACTCCCTTTAGTATTTCTTGCAGGGCAGGTCTCTTGTTAATAAATTTTCATCAGCATTTCTTTGTCTGTGAAAATTTTAAACTCTCCCTCAATTTTGAAAGAGAGCTTTGCTGGATAAAGAATTCTTGGCTGGCAATTTTTCTCTTTCAGAATCACAAATATGTGATCCTGCCCTCTTGCCTCCATGGTGTCTGCTGAGCAGTCAGTACTTAGTCTTATGTGGTTTCCTTTTTATGTGGTGAATCATTTCTCTCTTGCTGCTTTTGGCATCTGACAATCTGATTAGTATATGTCTTGGATGGGTCTATTTGGATTTATTGTGTATGCAGTCCATTGGGCTTCTTTGATTTGCTTATTTATATCATTTATAAGAGTTGGGAAGTTTTCCCCAACTGTGTCTTCAAATACTCTTCCCAGTCCTTTACTCTTCTGTCCAACTTCTGGGACACTGATGATTCCTGTATTTGTTCACTTCATGTTGTCCATCATTTCCCTGAGATCCATTTCAAATTTTTCAGTTTTTTCCACCATTTTTTTCTTTTGTGCATTTCCATTCAATTGCTTTGTCATCTCGTTCACTTATTCTTTTTTCTGCCTCTTCAAATCTACTGTTGAGAGTCTCTAGTATATTTTTAATTTGGTTCACAATATCTTTTATTTCCATAAGATCCACTATTTTTTTATTTACTCTTTCAAATTCCTCTTTATGCTCTTATAGAGTCTTCTTGATATCCTTTATGTCTTTAGCCAACTCATTGAAGTTGTTTTGGAGATTTGTGTGTACTTCTTTGATTAATCACTCCAAGTTCTGTGTCTCCTCTGGCTTTTTAATTTGGTCATTTGGCTTGCCCATGTCTTCTCATTTCTTCATGTGCTTTATGATTTTATGTTGTTGGCCTTGGGGAATTTGCTTATCTTGACAGGATTATTTTGGGATATGCAGGAGTGTTTGAATATTTATCTATAATTTGGCAGAGCTATAGGTTGGTTGAGTACACTTTCCCTGACCTACCAGCAGATGGGGCTCATGAGCCACCTCTTACTCTCTGGCCAGCTCTCCCCCAGCTTCATCTGTGCACTGGGCAGGGTCCAAACTGGGTGGGGAACCAGTCGGTGCACCGGATCTCCATGTGCACTGTGGACTGCCTGCCTGGGGGCTGATTTGAGGGCCCTGTGCAGTTCAGCAGGGAGTCCGCTCAAGGGCACAGTGGGTCCAGCATTCCCAGGGCTGCAAGTGGACCACTCTGGGGCTGTGGAGCTGTGCATCTCACCCTCCGTCTCAAATGCGCCACAGTCCCTGTCTGCCATGGGCCCGCGAGCCTCATGTTTGGGAGGAGCTCCTGGCACTTCTGTGCAGCGCCCCTGCCTCTCGGCTGCGCTCACCTCAGGCTTCCGTAGACGAAGAGTGAATGCAGTCACCACGAGACCCCCAGATCCTGAGTTCCCTCACAGGAGTGCTCGGCCGCGGAGCTGCGAAGGGTCACCTGTCTAGCCGACTGCCGAGATGGGTGCACAAGGCGTGGGCTTCTGCTCCTTTCTGCGCTCATCAGCCAGCCCAGCTGCCAGTCCCCGGCTATGGTCCCGGCTGAACATTCACCCCGTCTTTGAAGCACAGTCTCTGCCTCTCCATCTGAGTCCCCACTGTGTGGTGACGTCCCGGCCTGGCAAGTGGCACCCTAGAACTGCTGCTCCAGAGTGTTTTTTGTCCTTTATCTCGTCTTTTTCATGGAGAAGGGGTTTGATTTGCCTCTCCTTATCTGCCATCCTCCCAGAATTCCTACCTATTTCTTTTGAAGTGTGAACACACTGATGGTCATTCTTCTCCCCCAAAATACCCAGAAATCTCAGAACTCCCTTTCCTGCCCCTCACTCCCCAGTTCTGGAATCATGGGGCTTCCAGACTGAGGATGCAGTCACCTGTGCAGCCCCCATTCCTGCCTCCTCACCTGCCTCCCTTCCTTGCAGAGCTGGCCCCTCATCGTCATGAGGCCAAGCTCCACTCGCCCACTGCGGGGACTTCCACCTGCTGCCCACCCCCCACCCTGGGCTTGGGCCTCCTGTGGGGGACAACCTGCCTCTACCAGGGATGACTCACCTGTGTGGGGATGACCCACCTCTAGCAGGGATGACTCACCTGTGGGGGACAACCTGCCTCTACCAGGGATGACACCTGTGTGGGGATGACCCACCTCTAGCAGGGATGACTCACCTGTGTGGGGACAACCTGCCTTTACCAGGGATGACTCACCTGTGTGGGGACAACCTGCCTCTACCAGGGATGACTCACCTGTGTGGGGATGACCCACCTCTACCAGGGATGACTCATCTGTGTGGGGATGACCCACCTCTAGCAGGGATGACTCACCTGTGTGGGGACAACCTGCCTCTACCGGGGATGACTCACCTGTGTGGGGATGACCCACCTCTAGCAGGGATGACTCACCTGTGTGGGGACAACCTGCCTTTACCAGGGATGACTCACCTGTGGGGGACAACCTGCCTCTACCAGGGATGACTCACCTGTGTGGGGACAACCTGCCTCTACCAGGGATGACTCACCTGTGTGGGGATGACCCACCTCTAGCAGGGATGACTCACCTGTGTGGGGACAACCTGCCTCTACCAGAGATGACTCACCTGTGTGGGGATGACCCACCTCTAGCAGGGATGACTCACCTGTGTGGGGACAACCTGCCTTTACCAGGGATGACTCACCTGTGTGGGGATGACCCACCTCTAGCAGGGATGACCCACCTCTGGGGGGATACGCTGGTTTGAATATATTATGTCCTCCAGAAAAAGCCATATTCTTTGATGCAATCTTGTGGGGCAGACATATTAGTGGGGATTAAGTTGGAACGTTTGGATTAGGTTGTTTGCATGGAGATGCGCCCCACCCAAATGTAGGTGATAACTCTGATAAGATAAATTTCCATGGAGGTGTTACCCCACCCGTTCAGGGTGGGTCTAGATTAAATCACTGGAACCATATAAATGAGCTGACAAACAGAAGGAACTCAGTGCAGTCAGAGAGTGACATTTTGAAGAGGAGCTACAGCCAAGAGTGACACTTTGAAGAATGTACAGGAGCTGCAGATGAGAGACAGTTTGGGGACTGCCATTGAAAGCAGACTCTTGATCTGGAGAAGCTAAGAGAGGACAAATACCCCAAGAGCAACTGAGAGTGACATTTTTGAGGAGCTGAAGCCTAGAGAGGAATGTCCTAGGAGAAAGCCATTTTGAAACCAGAACTTTGGAGCAGACACCAGCCACGTGCCTTCCCAGCTAACAGGGAATGCCATTGGCCATCCTCCAGTAACAGGTACTCGATTGCTGATGTGTTACCTTGGACACTTTATGACCTTAAGACTGTAAATGTGTAACCAAATAAACCCCCTTTTATAAAAGCCAATCCTTCTCTGGTGTTTTGCATTCTGGCAGCATTAGCAAACTAGAACAGGGGATGACCCACCTCTAGCAGGGACGACCACCTGTAGGGGTACAACCCACCTACAGCAGGGATGATCCAGCTCTGCGGAGACAATCTGGGCTGAGACCCACCTGGTTTCCTTTCTAGACCTCCCAGGTCTGTCTAATCTTCAGGTCCTGGCCATCTCAGCCTCCATTTGACACTTGGCAGGCCTGGAACTCCTGGGTCAACACAACTAGCCCAGAATTCCCCATGAGACTGGGAGTTCCTGGTGAATGGATCTAATGTTTGCCATGGCAACGGGGCCTGGGAATTACACCACATGACTGCAGGAAGGCTGGTTTTCAGGGGTCTGCACAGGGCCTTGTAGCTCTGTCCATGCTCTTACATGAAGTTAAATACATAAATACTGGGGCATAATTTCAGGGAGTTCCTTAATGAGTATCAAGAACAACAGGTATCAGTACTGGTGTTTCAAATACATCTTGGGGTACTACAACAAAGTGGTTTTTTAAAAGGCACTGGTTATTAAGTGTGTTATTATAGGAAGATCTCAAGAGAGTTCATTGTATCCCTGGCAGATAATGACTTCTGGTAAATTCCTAATTTCTGAATTAAGAATTAAATATAACATTAGCCTTGAATTAGCCACTAGTTGTGGTCTCTACTCTGCAGAGATCCCCAGTGGTCCTTGCAGAGTGGCAGGGTGCCCGCTGACTGCTCTCTGTCAGGCTGAAGCCCCTCCGGCCGGCTGAATCGCCTCTGTAATTTCAGCAGGAAAACGTGTTCCTTTTCGCAGTTTCTGCCTACTTCCTAGTTTCAGCTCTAGGACACTAAGACTTTCAGGTTATGCAAAATGTCTCCAAATCCTCTTTGTCCCCAGTTTCTTGTTTTTAATGTATGTTAAAACATACATTATGTCTTGTTTTAGCAGCTTTGGATAGCCTTGTATCATTTATCAACCAGAATATGAAATGCCTGGTATTGCCTGTGCTAGTGCTCATGCAACTGTAAATCGCCTGCAGTAAACAGTCTGTTATCCTGAACACACTAAAGGAGGCTCGTGTTACAAAGTTATGTCTCCATGGCTGAACGTAGTTACCTGCAATCTAATGTATAACCTGGGAATTCGTGAAGCAGATATGAGCTTCCCTTGAGGTAGATGTAGGGGACTAGCCTCGCTGCTTCAGGGTGCTTACCCGGTTAAGAGGCCTTGGAGCAGAATTGTCGTTTCTGACTGTCAGCGGGCGTCGCGTTGGCTTTAAACTCGTGAAAGGAGAGGGACTGAGGTGGGGGTGTCTCCAGCTGCAGGGACTAAAAGACCCGCAGACCATTAGCACGTGTGTGTGTGTGTGTGTGTGTGTGTGTGCGCGCGCGCGCGCGCGTGCGCGCACGTGCGATTCGTTTGCTTGTCCTGAGTCACCTGGTCTGGCTATTTTGCTGCTATCCTACTGCAGCCAATGTTTTTCTAATTATTTTGAAGTCAACCTCTCTTTACAACTCTTCTAAACCAGGAAATGGGGCTGGGGGCACCCTGCCTTTGAGGGCCAGCTGGACTGAGGCCTTCGCATGTTTGATTTGATGGTTTAAGTTTAACAAATGACGAACCACACTCTGCAACCATATTGATTCCTTAAACTTCTGAGTTCCCAACGTTAAGATATTTGCAAGGACATGTGCCTCTTATCTTGATTAAATACTTTGCACATAGAATTGAGTAATTTCATTAAAGTGCCTTGGAGGAGAAACGTAATTTATGACAGGAAGTCCACAAGTATAAGGGATTTAGCCAGCAGTTGTGATGTAATGTTAAGCAAATAACCTGCAGATTATCCTGAGCAATGTATCTGCATGTCCATAGAAAGAGCCTACTATTTGTGGTGTGGGCTCCAGTCATGGAGAGGTTTATTACAGGAAGGTCTAGATGAAACGGTGAATTTATTCCTGCCAATTGCCGATGAAGTGGAATTGAGCCCCGTTAACTTGAAATAGAAGGGGTGTCCTCTGGGATGAGGAGGCAGCGCCTCTCAAACAGTGCAGTTGCAGAGCCCTCAACGTGTGTTTCTCTCACCTGGGATAGTCAAGGAGATTTCTAAAAATTACTTTATAAATCTTACTTGTTGATGATTTCTGAAATTGAATTCAGCTGGGCTGACGCCTTTATTGCACTGTTTCGTGCAAGCCGGGGAGCAGTGGGCACAAAGAAGAATTGAGAGGCCCACACACATAGCGCTGCCAGTACCCACTACCCTGTACGTGGTCACCGTGGGTCCCGGGTCGTCACTGATGGGTTTCTCGGTAATGCTGGTCATGACAGCGTCCCCCGGCGCCAGCACACGGGGACACGTCCCCGTGGTGGATGCTGTGACCAGCTGTATTAGGACAAAATGCTGCCATGAGACAAACATAGGAGAGACTTGTACTTGCGCTGTCTGAGGCAGGTTTTTTTCCTCTCCTGGTCAATCACACTGTACCCTCTCTGAAGCACGACTTGGAAAGGATGTGTCGGTATTTGGACTGTGCAGAATGAGCTACATGCATCATCTCTAGTTACAAAGGATGACGGTTCAATTGACTATTCACAGGAAACTGTTGTGTTTCTTTATCAGGAGGAATATATCGGATTTCCATTGAGGGTTACGTTAAGTGTTGGATCGAGGGTTAATTAGGCTTTTCTTTTAATGCAGGGCAACAATAATTTGAGCAAGTCTGCTTGGATGTCAACACAAACAGCTGAGCTTGCTGTTTGGTGAGGGGGTTGCCTTGGGTTTGTTGTGAATGGAAGATGTTGAGTGGCAGATGACTAAGTGAAGCGTTACAACTCTAAATCATTGTTTTCAAAATATTTAGGATGAAGTGTTTGCACTGCAACAGAACTCTATGGATATTTAAGGTTATTGCAGTTGTAATTAAAGCTACCTAAATTATTTTGAAAGCAGATGACACAGCAGGAGTTTACACCACCAATAAAAGGTAAACAACACTGCTGAAAGAGGCCATTACTGAACAGTTTGGCATATTAATTTACCTAGGATAGTATATTGGAAGAGAAATGGAAGTTGGCTAAACAATTAATCATAAGGTATTGGAATTTTTCTCCTGGGGATTCTTGATGTTTTAAAGTGTGATTATAAAATATAAAGAATGCTTTTTAAATATGCAGACACATTTAGGTTTGTGTCTGTGGGATCCTAGCCTTTCTGGATAAGTGCCTGTGTGAACCACAAACACAGGATCTCCCCATTCCTGGTGGTCACTTTCAGAGGCGGGAACGTGCTGACGTGCTCGGATGAGGCCCCGCAATCGCCAGGTGCAGTGCGGTGTCGGCTCCTAACTCCCAGAGGAGGGACAGCACGACCGCTGAACGGCGAAAGTCGCTTATTTCATAAACTTTGATTGATTCCACGTCAGTTATAAGCCAGCCCCACATGCAGAGAAATGTGTTATAACTCTATAACTTTAGAATGCTGTGTCATGGTCGTACCTTTTCCCTACAGGCTTTTTTTTCTTTTGAGAGTTACGTTGTGGGGATTTTTTTTTGAAATAAACTTTTATTTTAAAATATTTTTAGATTTGCTGAAAAATTGCAAAGCATGTACAGGGTTCTTTTACGCCCCGTGCTCAGTTTCCCCAATTATTAAGAGCTCACATTCATAGGGAACATTTGTTACAATTAAAGAGCCAACATCAATGCTTTATTATTAACATTGAGGCCCAAACTTATTCAGGGTTTCTTGGCTTTTCTCAATGTCTGTTTCCTCTTCCAGGAACCACTGAGGGCTCCACATTACGTTTAGTCGTCACGTGTCAAGCTCCTCTTGGCCGTGACAGTTTCTCAGACTCTCCGGACCCTGACGGTTTTGAGGAGATTGTTCAGGTATTTTGTAGAATGTCTCTCAGTTGGGATTTGTCTGCTGTTCTTCCCTTTAAGGAAATGTAAATTAAAACAGCTATGCGATACCACTGCACACCTGTTGGAATGGCTAAAAACCCCAAAAAACTGATGATATAAAATTCTGGTGAGGCCGTGGCGTGGAGAAGCAGGCGTTCTCACTCTCGGAAGACAGCTTGGCAGGTTCCTGCAGCGTGAACAAAGGACGGACACACCAACCCAGCAGTTGCACTGATAGCATTTCTGATCCCAGTTGATCCTAAAACTTGTCACACACAAAATGCACATCAACATGTACAACACATTCATTCATAATCACCAGCAGCAGGAGGCAACCAAGATGCTTTTCAAGGGGCAAAGTAAACAAACTGCAGTACATCCACGCAGTGGAGCACTGTTCAGTGGTAAAAAGGAGTCGGCCATCGAGCCACACCAGGACACGGATGAATTTCAAATGTGCGTTGCTCAGTGAAACAAGCCAGTCTGAAAAGGCTGCATGCTTTATGAGTGCATTTATGGGGCGTTCTGGAGAAAGCAAAACTACAGAGATGGTAAACAGATCAGTGGTTCCGGGGATGTGGGAGTCTCAAACCGGCACAACAAATACAAAACTGGAAAAAATACATGAAGTGTCTCTTGTCAGGCACTGCACTCCAGGCAGCACGAGGCTGTCCTCCTGGAGAGCAGAGATGGATGCACAAATCGGTGGAACAGAACAGCAGGTTCAGAATGACAGCCAGGCATGGATGGCCAATTATTTTTTTGACAAGGTAACAAACAGATTCATGGGGAAAAGAAAATCTTTTCCACAAAAGGTGCTGGCATAATTAGACATCTGTGTGAAAAAAAAAAAAATCCTGACCCCTACCTCACACTATGTATCAAAATTAATTTGAGATGAATCATAAGCCTAAACATGAGAACCATAACTATAAAGCTTCTGGAGGAAAATAGAAGACTATGTTACGGCCTTGGCAAATGCAAAGATTTCCTAGGGCATAAAATAAATAGAAGAAGACTAATCATCAAATAAAAGAAATCAGTAAATTCGATTTTATAAAAATCAAGCACTTTGGCTCATTATGAGACACAATTAAGAAATAAATAGGCAAATCACAGAATGGGGGAAAATGTTCCCAATACATACAATTGACAAAGGACTTGCATCTAGAGTATGTAAATAACCCACAATTCAATTGTGAATAGACAAAAATATCTAATTAAAAAAGTTAACTGGACAAAAGACTCAAACAGACACTGCACAAAAGGAAAATATACAAACCGCCAATAAGCACACAGAAAAATGCTCAGCGTTATTGGTCAGCTAAAATGCAAAATAAAACCATAATGAACCCGCTATGTGCCCTCTAGAATGGCTGAATGAAAAATGACTGACGGCATCAAACGGTGGCAGGGGTGGGGGCAACCGGAACTCCCGTCCATGGTGGGGTGGGGGGGATGCAGAGGGTGCAGCCACTTTGGAAGAAGTTTGGCAATTTCTTAAAAGCTAAGCACGCACCTGCCCTTTGACCCAGCCACTCCACCTCCCGGGAAAAATGAGAACATCAGTCAACAAGAGACTTAGACAAGAACCCCCACATCAGCTTGATCCATAACTGCCTGAAACTGAGAATCACCCTCATGTCCATCAGCCTGAGAATGGAAAACTGTGGTCTGTCCCCACAATGAAATACTCTTCCGCAATTAAGAGGAATTAACTGCTAGCACACACAACACGAAGATGAGGCTCAAAAGCATGCTTAGAAGGACCAGGCACAGAACGTACACCCAGTATGAGTCCAGTTACATGACGTTCTAGAACAGCCAGACGACTCTGTTTTCATTGATACTGGGTCAACGGTTGCCCTTTATTGGGACGGGAGATTACTGACAAGGAAATGGCATGAAGGAACTTTTTGGGGTGTTTCATATCTTGATTGGGTATGTACTAAGCAAAGGAAAGTCTTTGCTAAAACTCATCAAATTGTGCATACAGCAACACATAAATTTAAAAATCAGAATATATTTCTGAATATCTGCCTATGTTCTGTAAAATCTGAGCCTTTTGGTCTTCCTTTCTTTTACACACACACATGGAGTGAGCTACTGTATTAGTCAGGACTCTCTAGGGAAACAGAACTGAAGGACATATCTGTAAATATTTTGAGATTTTATTAAATTGCCTCACACAACTGTGGGGATGCACAAGTCCAAATTCCATAGGGCAGGCTACAAACTAGGAACTCTGATGAAAGTTTTTGATGAAATCCCCAGGAGAAGCTGCTGGCTGAAGTAGAGATGAAAATTCTCTCTTCTAACTGCCGAAGTCATCACTTCTTTTAAAGCCTCCAGCTGATTGGATGAGACTCTCTGATTGCTGAAGACGCTGCCCTTAGTTGATTGCAGATGTCATCAGCCATAAATGCAGTCAACTTACTGATGCTTTAAGTCCATCAAATGTCCTTGCAGTCACAGGCCAGTGCTTGCTTGACCAGAGAGCTGGACACCATAACGTGGACGACTTGACACGGGGACTTGGCCATCACAGCTGCCATACAGCTTATGTAGATTGTTTTGTATGTTTCTTAATTGATGTTCACACACACCTTTGACTTTTTTTCTACCAAATTCAGTTATTTTAGAAGGGTCTGGTCACTCTGCTTGCATAACCCTGTGCCTGTTGGCCCCTCAGTGCTGTGAGCCATCCTCACCTCTCCTCTGGACACTGCTTTGTCCTCCTAAGGATGGTCAGCCTCCATCAGGACGCCCTTCACACCGGTTCTCACACGTCCACGTGCTCACTGGGTCAAAGCCTCAGTGACCCCCACTGCCCGCTTGCCCCTGTGTCATGGCATCGAGTGGCCATTAAAAGGCCCCCTATGACCTTGACCTGCCCCTGCAACCTTGACCCGCCAGGCGGTGAGTGTGGCTGCTCGCCCAGGGTGCGGACCGGGCAGTCACGGCTTCTTCGAGACCACCAGCGACAGCTTGGGGATCTGGCCTCTGTCTGCCCTGGAGCCCAAGCCCACCCCACCCACGCCTCCTTCCAGGCAGCCCCGGCCTTTGTCCCGGAGCTCACCCGGCCCCGCACACCGGCTCCCGGCTCCCTCCGAGCCCCTTCCTCTCCAACGTCCGGGGAAAGCCCCTCCCGGCCCCCCAGCCAGCGCCTCGGGCACTAGTGTTTCTCTCCGTTTTCTGCTGCAAGGGCACCTGCATGTCCTCTGGAGCAACGCCTGCTTCCTCGCGTCCTTGTCCCCGTCCCCAGCAGACAGGGACGGTGCCTGACAGCTGCTCGCTGAACAAATGGATGTTTTATTGCCAGACAACCTTGCATCATGGTTGTCTTTCCCTAATTTTAATCTCCCCCCCATAAATTATCTGTCAGGCAGTAATAAAATGGTCTAAAACACCACAGAAAAAGTCAAGAATCCAAAAAGGAAAAAGGGGGGAGGGATTCTTGTTTTCTGGGCTGAGTAAAATTATGAAGACACTCCTTAACAGCACATGGAATGTTGAATATTTTAGAGCTTAAAGTGATTGGCTAGATGTTAAGCTGCTTTTCAAAAATCAGATTGCTCCCAGGGTACAAATAACTACTGTTAAGTCTCTGTAACATTCTAGACCTGGAAAGGCATATTTGTTAACTACTGTTAAGTCTCTGTAACATTCTAGACCTGGAAAGGCATATTTGATTGGAGTGAAATGAGAAAGAAAAAAAAATTGCTATAAACAAGAAGCTGAGATTAAAAAGGTATATTCAGCAGGGGTGTTCGCCTACCCCACCTCCATGGTTGCTGACATGGCCACGGACATAGGGGACTGGTGGTTTGATGGGTTGAGCCCTCTGCCATGGGTTTTGCCCTTGGGAAGACGGTTGCTGCAGGGGAGAGGCTAGGCCTCCCTGTATTTGTGCCTGGGAGTCTCCTCCTGAATGCCTCTTTGTTGCTCAGATGTGGCCCTCTCTCTCTGGCTGGGCCAACTTGAAGGGTGAAATCACTGCCCTCCCCCCTACGTGGGATCAGACACCCAGGGAAGTGAATCTCCCTGGCAACGTGGAATATGACTCCCAGGGAGGAACGTAGACCTGGCACCGTGGGACGGAGAACGTCTTCTTGACCAAAAGGGGGGTGTGAAAGGAAATGAAATAAGCTTCAGTGGCAGAGAGATTCCAAAAGGAGCCGAGAGGTCACTCTGGTGGGCACTCTTATGCACACTTTAGACAACCCTTTTTAGGTTCTAAAGAATTGGGGTAGCTGGTGGTGGATACCTGAAACTATCAAACTACAACCCAGAACCCATGAATCTCGAAGACAGTTGTATAAAAATGTAGCTTATGAGGGGTGACAATGGGATTGGGAAAGCCATAAGGACCAAACACCACTTTGTCTAGTTTATGGATGGATGTGTAGAAAAGTAGGGGAAGGAAACAAACAGACAAAGGTACCCAGTGTTCTTTTTTACTTCAATTGCTCTTTTTCACTCTAATTATTATTCTTGTTATTTTTGTGTGTGTGCTAATGAAGGTGTCAGGGATTGATTTAGGTGATGAATGTACAACTATGTAATGGTACTGTAAACAATCGAAAGTACAATTTGTTTTGTATGACTGCGTGGTATGTGAATATATCTCAATAAAATGATTAAAAAAAAAAAAAAAAAAAAAAAGGTATATTCAGAAACTACTTATGGTAAGTTAAAATAGTCTTTCCATGAGTCGACAAAGAGAATTAAATAAAATGCTTGGACTCTTAGAGCAGCGGAAGCCTGGGAACTCTGTGTGTGGCCTTGAGCCGTAGTCTCAGCCCCTCCTATTATCCAGTCAATGGGGTTCATTGCAAGGAAGATCCCATTACACGTCGTTTTATCAATTTCTAGCCTAATTATAGCAACGAAATATCTTTAATTGTCTACCTGCGTGCTATTGATTAAGACAATTTTCTTGTGTATGTTGTACGTGTGTCTGGTAACCCTAACGCTGACTGGCGGCATCAGGTGGGGACAGTAGCGGCTGCACACGCCCGCGCGGGCACAGGAGCTCCTGCTCCCAGAAGGCGTCCACGGTGTCACCCATCACCCCACCTGGTCGCTGAGCTCACCCGCGGCTGCCATGGCCCCGTGGGGCGCAGTCAGGAAACCCACCCTCCTGCACTGACTCCATCAGACCTGGTGCAGGGAAGGTTGACAGTAATGATGCGAGAGGAGGAGAAACAAAAGGAAACTGGAGGTCCCGTCTCCTTTCAGAGCCCGGGGAGGCCCTGCTCTGTCCGCGGTTCTGAAGTCGCAAACCCACGGATGGAACATCACAGGGGGCCTGACTGTGACCCTCGAGGAAGCCGTGACGCGTCGGAAGCTGAGAAGCGTGGGATTTGGACACATTTCACCGGGCACAGGGCAAAGCGAACAAAATTAAAGAGAAATGCTGAAGCAGCACTTCCACTGCGCCGACCCGAGTGCGAGGAAGCCAGAGATGGAAGGTAAAGCCGCCTGACGCCCCGGACTGGGGAGGGAGCTCGGACTGCAGGCCGGCCGGACACCCCGGCACCCAGGTTCGCGTCACCCCTGTGGCCGCTGGAGCACGGCCAGCAGACGCCACCGCCGCTCGAGCCCAGAGGGGCCGGGTCCCCTGGGGGGGCCTAGACAGGTGCCCTCGGCCTGCGGGTGGGGTCGGCGGGGAGTGTACACACACACAGACGTCCTCGGGCGCGATGACACGGCCGGAGACAGCCAATCCACGAGCGCTGGAGGCGGGCGTCCGTGGGCCTGTCCTCAGGCGTCCAGAGGGCCGCTCAACAGCAAGCTTGTGAACACGCACATGCACTCACACAGACATACTCAGATATGCACACGCATATGAATACACTAACACACTCACATGCACACACAGACGAACTCAGACATACACACGTATATGAATACACTAACAATCACATGCATACACACTCACACAGACGTACTCATACACACGTAAATGAATACACCAACACACACACAGACATATTCAGACATACACATGTATATGAATACACTAACACACGCACACACTCACACAGAGGTACTCAGACATACACACATGTATCAATACACTAACACACACACAGACGTGTTCAGACATACACATGTATATGAATACACTAACACACGCACACACTCACACAGAGGTACTCAGACATACACACATGTATGAATACACTAACACACACAGACGTGTTCAGACATACACATGTATATGAATACACTAACACACTCACACACACTCACACAGAGGTACTCTGACATACACACATGTATGAATACACTAACACACACACACTCACAGACGTACTCATACACATGTATATGAATACACTAACACTCACATGCACACACACAGACGAACTCAGACACATGAATACACTAACACGCACACAAACTCAGACATACACACGTATATGAATACACTAACAATCACATGCACACACACTCACATGAACATACATACTCACGCATATGAATATGAATACACTAACACATGCATGCACACTCACATGGACGTACATACTCATGCATATGAATACAGTAACACACAATCACATGCACACACAGACATACATATATGAATACACTAACACACTCACATGCACACAGACATACTCAGACACACACATGTGAATACACTAACACACATGCACATACCCACATGGACGTACATATGCATATGAATACACTAACACACTAACATGCACTCGCACAGACGTACTCAGACATGCACACATATAAGAATACACTAATACACACACAGACACATACACATATGAATATGAATACACTGACACAATCACATGCATATGCACTCACAGACATACATATGCATATGAATACACTAGCACACACACAGACATACTCAGACATACACATGTGAATACACTAATATGCACACACACTCACATGGACATACATACGCATATGAATACACTGACACAAAATCACATGCACACACACATATGCACTCATATATGAATACACTAACACAGTCATGCACACACACAGACACACTCACACATATATATAGACATACTCACACACACACACACACACACACACACACACGAACACACATTTTCATACATGATGTATTCTTCTAGTTTTCCTGACTACTAAAACCAATACTATGCTATGGGTTGGTTTATCAGCGGAATTTATTGTCTGACAGCTTCAGAAGCTGGAGGGCTTGCTCATGGAGTTGTTAACTTCTCATGTACTCCGACATACTTGCAAATACACACTCACACATGTTCACACAGGTTCACACACTCACTGACTCACACACACTCTTACAACACTCTCACAGACTCACACCCACTGACACACACCTATAGACTCAAACAGACATCTCACACTCACAGTCACAAAGCCACACCCTTACACACTCCTAACGTATACACGCTCTCATACACTCCTGTATGTATACACACTCATGCACACACACACCCCATACATATGCACACTGATGTGCACTCCTATATGTATACACAGACACACACACCTACGCATATGCACATGCACATTCCTATACCCACACACACTCACATATACACACTGACACACACACGCATATACACAGACACACTCCTGTACCCACACACACTCACATATACACACTGACACACACACCCATGCATATGCACAGACACACTCCTATACCCACACACACTCACATATACACACACTCCTGTACCCACACATACTCACATATACACACTGACACACACACCCATGCATATGCACAGACACACTCCTGTACCCACACACACTCACATATACACACTGACACGCATCCACTGCCCACTCAGCTCCCCATCCAGTCACGCCTTTGAGCCCCCTGGTGGTGCCCCGCGGTCTCTGTTTGTTGCCCCTGCCCTGAGGTTGGGACCTTCCCTGGTTCTTTCCTTCTGTCTCCGGCTGGGACGTGGCCTCCCAGGACCTTGAGCCCGAGATGCTCCGTCACTTCCGGACGTTCTCCTGGCCTGCACCTTCCTCGCAGCGCCTCTCGGTCCCCGCTTCTGCCCCAGTTTCCCCAGGCTCCCTGCTCTGGCCTCTGTGCACCCCACCCCTCCCCATCGTGCCACCCTTCCCTGCCAAGTGAGGTGCGATCCCCGGCGTTGAGTGGAGGACACGCTGCAGGAGATGGGCTCCAGGTGAAGCGCTTTGCATCGGCATTTACTGAAGATCCTGCCCCCCACCACGGTGCCCTGCACTAAGAAGGCGGTTTGCCCGTCTGCACAGGAACCCCTCTAGCCCCAACACGAGGGTCTCATTTTCCTGCCTTTTGGCTTGTGGCAGAGGTGGCACGTTGTGCGTTTAGGAACATCCCTGCACTTTACATGCGGCTCTTTTCCCTCTGTGCGCACTTGCGTTTGTGTCCGTGTGTCCAGGCCGCGTCTGCACCTCGGGCTGCTCAGTCTGCTGCTTCCTCCCAGTGGCTCCAGCCTCTCTCCGTGCGAGTTCCTGGTGACAAGTCTGCCATATTTCAGTGAAACAGGAAGACGGGGATAAAACTCCAGTTCCCCTCCCCTCAGCCTCTGGGGTGCTCTCTGAAGTGGGACGTTTCTCTCGGGAGGCCCCGAAATGAGAGCCTCGTTCTTGGATCACAGCAGGCCTGGCCAGCTTCCTGGAGGCGGCAACCCTGCAGCGACCGCGGCCCCAGTGCCTCCCACATCGTCCATGGCCTTGTCAACCCACAGAAAGTCAGAGTCGCATTTCCAGGGAATTATCAGAATCAACTTTCTACCTCCTGGGTTGGCCTGTTTAAATCTTAGTTTTAAGCGAAATGCCAGCTATTTTATTTTCCCAGCTAAAGCAATGAATCAAATATGCAACATATTCAATGTAACAGTTATTGTAACACGATTCCATCAGCCATGCACAGAACCCAATTCATCTCTTGGTTGAAGCAGCGCTGCTCAGTCGGCAGTTTAAAGACAACTACAGACTCTCAGACATCAAGGCGGCAGGGCTGGGAAAGGATGCGTTTCCTCTTAGAAAGGTATTTTCCCAAAGCAAAGACCAGCTCACTCCAACGTGCAGTTCTTTTGCGAGACCACAAGTCCTCCCTAAAAATTACGTATTTAGTTGGGCAGAAGCAGAGTTTATGACACTAGGACCTTGGAGGCATGTATAGTGTGTTCTGGCAAACGCAGAATTTAAAGTCTGGTAGTAAAAAAGCACTTTTATGACTGGAATCGTCAGTCCCGGCTGGGGCCTCTGTCTGTGCTTTTCTCCTCGTGTCGTCTGTTCACACCATCTTCTCCATGCTCATTTCGCCGTAGCAGACGGCATTTGGGAAATTTCCCGCGTGTGGAGCTTTAACTCACCCTGAAGGCCGGTTCTGGGACGCCTGACGGAGCCCAGCTGCCTTGGGGGGCACGGACCCCACCCTGCTGGGAGAGTCCGCTTGGCCCTTCCACCGGGCAGCCACGGGACCTCACAGCCTGATGTCACTTGGGGAATGAAAGAGCAAGGAAAGCCATTTTCCACATAGTTTTATCTTCAAAGAACAAATGCAAATAATACAAATAGAGAGGAAATGGACAGGTTCATAGAATTTGTCAATTATTGGGCAGAATAACTTAGAACGTTTAGCGTGGAATGATGTTCATTTCTTCTCTTGGGGTAAAGCTGTGTGGGGGTTGAGCTCACTCCCAGTTTTGGATGCGCATTTGTGGGGTTGAGTTTCTACCCCCAAGTCTGTAGCGGGTTCCTCGGCCTCGGCCCTGCTGACCTTTGGGGTCAGAGGTAAGAGGATTCCTTGTCATGGGGCGACGTGTGCGCTGTAGGCTGTTTAGCGGCCCCCTGGTCACTGCCAACTGGACGCCAGACCCCCCCCCCCCAATTTAAAATCGACGATATCACCGGCAGCCCCCTGGGCACGCCACTGCCACCCGAGACCCTCTGCACACACTTCTCGAGTAGAAAACCTTCCTTCTCCGTCGTCGTCTCCCATGCCACACATGCTGCCTAGCTCTGGCAATCACTCAGTGATCATAAATGGGAAGAGTAAAAGAAAGGTTGAAACCAGGGCTTCTCTGCCCATAGCCTGCTTTTGCATCTGGAAATATTAATAGATACGTTCCGTTTTTCTAGGGAGGGGGTCATGATGTGCACTTTTCCTAGAACCCGTACATAATTGCTGATAACTCCCTCCCCCTTCCCCTGCATTGTGTACAATGATTGTGTGCAATTTGTGCTGTGGAACGGACAGTGCCTGGTGAATCTAGAGGCGCCGTCCCCGTCCCCGTAGCCTCTGTGCTGCCCCCTCGCCCTTCTGTCCTGAGGACGCTGCATCTGGGAGCCCTGAGGGGGAGCGCAGCAGACCCTTGAGAGCGGGGCTGGCAGCCACCAGCGCTTTGCAGGCCCCCCAGGGGCTCAGCTGACTCACATGCACGGGCAGCAGCGCGGCACCGAGGGGGAGGCCAGGGGACGGGTGGGGGGCTTCGGGGTGGGAGGAGTTGCTGCCCGGCCGCTGGGGCATGTGGGCAGGTGCCCGCACCGAGGACAGGCTGGGACCCCCAGCGTTCAGCAGCACACACGGGGCATCTCGGGCTGCCGGAGCTGCAGGACAAACCCTGCTCACTGGCCAGCTCACAAAGGGGCAGCCTGTCTCCGGTTGTGGAGGCCCGAAGGCCCATGCAGGGGATCAGCAGGGCCTCTTCTCCAGAGTCCCCCGTCGCCGGCCGCCTCACGGTCCTCTGACCTCGTGTCCAGTCTCCTCTGCATCTAGGGGCTGCTGTGTGGCCTCGTCCAGGCAGGGGCCTGAGGGCCTGTTCACAGGTGCACCCTCACCTGCACCAGCAGCAACACCTTTGGAGGCCCAGCTTGCACACGGCTCCCACCCAGGAAGGGTCAGGACTCCCCGTACACCGACAACGCTCTGTGCTTGAGGCCTGGTTCTGAGACCTTGACCCACTTCTGTCTGTGCAGGTGTGTAGTGTGTGCATGTATGCATGTGTGCAGACACGTACATTCTATGCATGTGCATGAGTGCAAGTGTGGACTGTATGCATGTATGTGTGTGTGCAGGCATGTACATTCTATGCGTGTGTGTGTGCAAGTGTGTATCACGTGCATGTATGCGTGTGTGCAGGCACATACATTCTATGCATATTCATGTGTGCAAGCTCGTGTGTGTTATGTGTGTATACACTGTGCATGTGCAAGCATGTATTGTGTGCACGTTATGCACATGTACACACATGTACATTCTGTGTGTGTGTTTGTGTGCAAGCATGTATTGTGTGCATGTTGTGTGTGTGTAGACAGGTACATTCTGTGTATGTACATGTGTACAAGCATGCGTTGTGTGCATGTTATGACTGTGTGCAGACACGTACATTCTGTGCAGCATGTGCATGTGTGCACACACACGTGCAGGCACCCTGGGTATGAGTAGCCCAGCCCAGGCACCGTTTCTGCCATGCCCTTTTGCTGTATGGGATTATCAGCTCAGTGTTGCCAATGGTTTTGCTTTTTTTAAAAGAATTAGGCAATCTAGATTTGTTTGAATGTGAACTCTGCACATTTTTTAATTTGGCCCCATGCACACCACATACAACCAGTGTGCAGGTGGCCCCCTTGGGGCCTCAGGGGGCTGCACTGTGGGGTGAAGGGTCCGAGAGGCTCCACGGGGAGGTGGATGAGAGCACCCGGTGGCGCCTGCCCAGCTCCGGCCCCCAAGGACCCGGGTGGAACGCAGAGCCAGGCCGCTGGGCAGGAGGAGATCAAGGCCCCGAATTCAGTGCTGCTGCAATAGCGTGTGTCACTGCTCTGTGAGCGGCTGGAACATGCAGGTATAACCGAACAATGAGACGTATCTATTCAAAATAACCACTTTTATTCCTGGTAGAATCTGTCTATTCCCTGCTGACACGGTGGCCTGGACACCACAGCTCTCGACGGTGGCAAATCTGCAGCGTCGTGATCACGAGTCTGCACCCAGCAGGTCCACATTTGGGCCTTGAGAGTACCCCGAGCCCTGTGCCCCCCTCTGCCCCACGGTGAGCGGGGTTACATAACCTGCCGATGTTACAGGTGCACGCGCAGATGCAGGGGAGGGGGTGGGCTCAGGGCTCTCTGCAGTTTCTTTAGCCTTCCGCAAGCCTCAGGCTTCTCCTAAATATATTTTTTTCTACCAAACTCAAGTAGAATTGAAATCACAAATAGCTTGAAGTCAAGACGCTCAGTGGTCGAGCCCAGAGCTTGTGCCCACGGGGCCGGGGCCGGGGGCGTGCGGCAGCCTGCGCGGGCCTCTGTGCTTCCCTTGAAACGCGAGCGCGTCTCGGACGTGCGACTCCAGTCGGGGCTGGTGACCCTGCCGGACCAGACTCTGCAGCTGGAGAGCCCGGGGGCCTGTGTGGCCTCACTGCATCCACGGGTCCCTGGTGCTCCGACCCGGGGGGCGTCCAGCCAGCTCCAGGCAAGCTGAGCTCCGAGCGGCCGCTCCGGGGCGCTGGGGCTGAGGTCTGCTGTTTCCTCTTTTGCTCTAGTTTGGGGCAGCTACGCGTTTCGGTTGTCTGAGGGGAGTCGCAGCAGGAACCCTTCGGACTCGATGCCAGTGACTTCCTCGAGAAGCTCTTCACGGCAGATGGTGTGTGGTGTGTACGCACCCACTGTGGGCTCCGGGGCTCCCCGCCCCTCGCGCCCCTTCCGCGTCCTCTTGGCGCCGTGCTTCCTGGCCACTCCTCGCGGTCCTCATGGAAACCCCCAGAGCAGAGGTCCAGGCCCGCGCCTCCCCTTTGCCAACACGTTTTCTCTTTCAGTCAGAACTCTTGCACGGGCCGTATTTTTCAGGGCGTGTACAAGGGAAGAAGGTTTTTGAGATGTGAATCACTAACCCGCCCTGTCATGAAGCTTCGCACAGAGGCTGTGGATGTGCCGAGTCTGGAGCGACGGAAAGCGCTGGTGCACACGGCCGTTCCTCCAAGCTCGAGTGCTTAACTTCGCTCCTCGTCATGGCTGGAGGCTTCGTCTTTTTACTGAACGTGTGTGTATCTTGAACGCAAGATGAATATTTAAACCTGTAATGTGTGAATGTAGCCACACACTTCCCATCGTAACCTGTACCTGCTAGATGTTGGGGACGTGATAGATATTAACTCACAGGTGTACGACTTTGTAGGACTTTATTTTGATAGGAAGAAATACTTTCCTCCCCACCCACACTTCGCCAACATAACACCTGCTTCGACGTCTGTTAAAATTCAGCAACGTGAAGTGGGGCCTGGCTTTCTGCCACTGTGTGCCGGATTACGGCTCCGCTGTGGGAGCGTTTCGGAATCACCCAAACCTCCAGCACGCAGTTCAGAGCAGCTGGTGGTCCATATATTACCTAATTATGAGGCACGCAGTACCGTTTAGAATACTTAAGAGGCACCAGGGGCCCACTTCTCAAAATATTTACAGCCCTTTATTCTTCTAAAAATAATAATTTGCATGCCTAAAATGATATGTGTACTTTTGTCACGCACACTTCCTGTGGCCTCTTTGTTTGTGGAAACCTGCTCTGAAAATATTGATGTTTAGTAGTGAATGGGCCGAAGGGAGCTGGCATGGAAGGAGGTCCAGACGTTTTCCTCGAAGTTTGACTATTTAAGGGGAAATGGAAAAAGTCACCCCAAGGGGACGGTCTGGGGAGGGCACTACTGAGGAGGGGCTGTGGGAACAGGCCAGCTCTGCCTGGAGAAGGGTCAGGGCTTTAGGACAGGCCAGTGTTGTGACCACTGCAAGGGGCTCCACCGTGAGGCTTTAGGACGGTCCACTGTTGTGACCGCTGACCCAGGAGGGTGTCAGGAATCGCCAAGGGGCTCCGCTGTGGGGCTTTGTGACGGTCCAGTGCCAGGGGCCACACATGACCGTGCTGGTGGCCCAGAGGAGGACCGCCAAGCCCTGCCACTCCAACCCTGCTCCCCTCAGGACCTCACTCAGCCGCCCCCTCCACAAACCGCATGTGGAACGTCCTAGAAGGAGGAGCTGGGGGTATGAGAGGCGTCAGAGGGTTTGTCCGTCTGTCCAACCACCCCTCTTTAGCTAAGTATTCTGGAGCCACCTGTTTCTGCTGAGGTTCGGGTCCTCGGGGAGCAGGGCTCGCTCTTCGGTGTTCACTGTGACGTCCCAGTGGTAGTTCTGCTATCTTGGTGATGGGGCTCCCGGGGCCCAATGGGGAGAATATCCTGTGTCATGGTTGTGCGATTTATCCCAAAAATAAAACCTGAAATCCCTACAGCAGAGCATTTAATCTGTCTCTGGTTTCATTCAGAAAGAATTGGTAAAAATGAACTTTCCTTCAATGGTGGATTAAAAGTGAACAAGCTCCTTTTGGAACTTAAGTTTACCATATCCCCCTTGTTTATGGGACCAAGTTAACAAAACCATATATGCCAGTTTGGATATATTATGTCCCCCAGAAAAAGCCATATTCTTTGATGTAGTTTTGTGGGGGCAGACTTATTAATCTTTTTTGATAGGGTGTGACCTCTTAATTGAATGTTTCCATGGAGATTTGACCCCACCCGTTAAGGAGGGACTTGATTAGTTCACTGGAGTGTTTAAGAGAGCCAGGAGCCAACATGGGCACTGATGCTGATGCTGGGAGATACTGGGAGATGCGGACAGAAGGATGTTTGGAGATGCTAAGCTAAGAGATAAAGCCCAGCGTTTGCCCCAGAGAAGCTAAGAGAGGACCCCCAGATGCTTAGAGAGAAACGCCCCAGGAGAACCAAGCAACGATGCATGGGAGCCGAGAGAGAGGAGCTAAGAGAGACAGAAACCCAGAGACATTCTGGAGAAAGCCAGTTTGAAACCAGAACCTGGGAGCAAAGGACCAGCAGACACCAGCCACGTGCCTTCCCAGCTGATAGAGGTGTTCCGGATGCCATCGGCCTTTCTTCAGTGAAGGTAGCCTCTTGTGGATGCCTTAGTTTGGACACTTTGATGACCTTAGAATGTAAATTTGTGAACTAATAAACCCCCTTTGTAAACCAATCCATTTCTGGTATTTTGCATAATGGCAGCTTTAGCAAACTGGAATACCATTTTGGAGAGAGAAATAAGTAACTGGATTTAAGTATTGACTGAATAAAAACAGAAAGAGTATTAAAGATATCACATGTGTCCAGAGTACCAATACCCCAAATAAAAGGCAAGAAAATAACTCAGGATCTTAGCTGTGGTTATCTTTGAGCAATTATTGATTTTGTAAGATTTTTCTATGTTTCACACAATGTTTTGCAATGAGCCTTCGTTTGTCTTATAAGCAGAGAAATAGCATTTTCCTATAGGGAACAAATTTGAAGGTGACAAAACAGTCAACGTCTCCCGCAGGGAAGGACACAGTGGCTGTGAGCCGAGACCACCCTGGGCGGCATCTTGGTGACCTGCCCCTCCCATCCTCGGCGTCCACTCGGCAGTGGGACCACCCACTGTGCCCCGGTTCTGTTGAGGGGACAGGTGAGCCCGTGGCCTGGAGGGCCCCGCACCTGGCTCAGGAGAGGGCGAGTGGCCAATGCACGCCCAGACGTGCTGCTGAGTCAAGGCCGTCCAGACAGGTGCCTCGTCAGTGTGAACTTTGCCTGGCACGCCCAACGTTGCCATCCAAAAGACCCCACTCTGGCATCCCTTCTCCTGCCCATGTAAGTGTTGGCGTTCCCGTGCGCGCCGTGTGCATTTTTGCCATGCCATGTCCTCCCCGAGAGCCTCGCTGTGCCGCGCCATCCCTCCCAGCTCCGCAGCACCGTGCAGGGCAGAAATCCAGACGTAGAGATGGGAGACGCGAGTGGCCTCGTGTCACGTGAGTTTTGCATGCAGGCATACTAGGAAATATTTCATATCAGGCTTAGACGAGCTGTTCATTTTATAAACTTGCCAATAGTCATATGAAGAAAAGTGGCTACTTCTGATCTCTGGAAGAATCGATCGATTGGTGGATGCATTGATTGATGTTTTTCCAGTTGCCGAGTGGGCTCTGACGTGCACATGATGCTTTTTTCTTAGTTGATAGCCTGTGCTTAGATCATGCTACTTATTAGGCAGAAAAAAATAAGTCCCTCCTGGAACTGTGGAGAGGCAGTAAGCTCACGGTCCTAAGCCACAGCTGTACGGTTTGTGAGAAGGTGCTGCACAGGGGGTGAGTGTCTTGGAGTCTGGCTGGAGCCTCATCCCTCCGAGGGAGCCTGGCATCCACGAGGCGTCTGGGATTGTGTGGCCAGCAGCACCGCCTTGCAGCCCACAAGGACCACAGCCTGTGAGAGGGTTTTCATCCAGGTTTCATTCAGCAAGAGTGACAGGAGCTAATTGCTCGTGTCCCATGTGTGCCCTTCCAGCCTCAGGAAGGCGGCTGCTTTGCATAAAAATCCAATTGCTGGTTCTGGTCTGAGCGATGGATGTGCCAGAAAGGCTGCTTCCGTGTGTGAAGGAAAAGATATGTCAGTGAGAGGAGAACCTTCCAGAAAAACTTACTGTAGTAAAAAGGATAGCCTATTTGGGGAAAGAAACAGCTACTTCTAGTGTGATTTGCACCAAAGGATGTGTATATGTATGTGAACGCACTTGTGCACACTCACACATGTGCACACACATTTGCACACTAATGTACTCATGGGGCACATTCATGAACTCACACCCATGCATGCACATATGTACGCAAATGCATGCACACATGCACTCACAGGACACACATGCACACTCACATTCATGCACTCACACGCACACAAATGTGCACGTGCAGGACATAATCATGCACACACGGCCATGCATTCACACACATGCACTCACAAATGTGTGCACACACACTCATTTGCACACAAATGCCCTCACCCAGGGTACACTCACGACACACTCAAATATACTAACAAATGCACACCAGGCACACTCGTGCACACTCACACTCATGGACTTGCACATGCATACACCCACACACGCACACCATGCTGAGTGGCGTCTGCACAGTTAGTAGGAGGTTCAGAGCCTCCACTGGGGAGAAACGTCATGTGGAATGGTCCCGGCTTGTGGCCTGTGGTCCTGTTTGCAGAGTGAGATGTGTGTTTCTGCTCATTTCATTGTGCTGGACAGGACACACCCAGCTGGTTGGATTGCTCAGGATCTTGACCACGGTGATGGCCTCTCAGGTGTGCACACGAGTCAGTACTTAGCAAATCATTCCCTTTAAATACGTGCAGTTGTTGTATGTCAATTACACCTCCATAAAGCTGTTTGCAAACAGATGAACAAAAACAAGCACACACGGTTTTGGCACGCTGGGCTGCAAAGCCCTCATACCCCTCTCACGGAGAGCTGTCGACCTCAGTCTGGCCAAATCCCAGCGTGCTGAGTCCAGTGAACGCCCCCGTGGACCTGTCACCACCAGGACGGTGGAAAACGGGAAGCAGTGGGTGCGCTTAGTGACGTGCGTCTGTGTGGCATTCGGCTCCCATTGCGGACCCACTACCCGGCCCTGTCGAGCTGGGTGTCCCATCCCCGACGGAGGTGGGAAACTGGCCGGCCAGGGTGGACCCCGCGACCCTTCCACCCAGCACAGCCTCCGCGGTGTCTGCAGTTTCAGATTACGCTTAAATTTCAGATTCACCCATTTTTAGCTGACTCCTCAACACTTTTTCCTGCTGTTTAGACAAAACTGCAGCAATGGAGCCAAAGGGAAAGGGTTTACAAATTCCAGATGAATGTTGAGAAAAGGGGGGGCCTCTGAAGAGTGAAGGGAAACAAGTGTGGGGCGAGGATCCCAGCCGCCCTTCCCAGCGTGGCTGGGTCTCCACCAGCTGCCACCCTGGTCCTCGGAGAGGGGTTCCGGGTCCGCACCCGCTGGGCCCCAGCTGGAGGGTCGAGGCAGGGGCCAGGCCTACGGAGATTGGGGAGCGGGCTGCCGGAATTCAGGGGAGCATGGGCGAGGGGGTCCCGCCCCACATCCACAGGAGGGAGGGTGTGGGAGAGAGAAGAAGAGTCGGCAGCAGGGGGTCTGCGTGGGGAGAGGAGAGGAGAAGGGGCAGAGCTGCGGAGGCTCCAAAGTGTGTGGGAGGTGGGAGCGGGGGGCTCCAGGGACACACACGGGGGCTCTGGGTGAGGGGTGGTGAGAATTTCCCTGTGGCTTTCATCTGGAGAAATAAGGGCACATCCGTTCTCATTTCTCCATCCCTTCCTTTACCTTCTTTGTTTCTCATTGTCCTGCCTGAAAAGTTTTTCTGCTTCATTCAAATGAGAATCAACAGTTGGGGTCCAGGTGTGCTTTTGGAAGTGGATGTTTGGCAAACTGACATCCATCCCTGCGGTCGGGGTTACTGCTTCTGGGGGGAGGGGTGGCCGGTAGCCGAGCCCTCAGCTCTCAGGGCTGCTTAAAGGGTACCGGTGGCGGGGGCTCTTTCCCGGAGGCGAGGGCGAGGCGGAGGACTTGGCCGGGTCCTCGGCGGGAGGCGTGCAAGGTGTGGAGGGCGGCGATAAGGACAAGACACTCTTCATCCAGTAGGAGTATGCGCCAAAAAGGCTTTATTCAGGGGTGATCACAGGTTATATAGGCTGGTAAGAAGGGCAGGGCTGGAAAGGAGGTGAAGCAGCCTTAAATGGCAATATTGAAGGGAGAGGGGCTAGGATTGGTTCTGAGAGGACGCAGGAGCCATTGCAGCGGGCGGGAGTTGTTCTGGCCACGGTGCATGCGCGCTGGCAGTGGCAGGAGTTGCCTTGGCACAAGGGAGTGTGTGGGCAAGATAAGGAAGTGAGGAAAGGGCGGTTGGGAGAAAGGCGGTTTCCTCCGGCAAGCCTCCCCTGCCCGTGACATTTTGGGTGAGGAAAAGGGAGCTGCCCTGACCTCGCTCCTCAGGCTCGGGGGGGCTGCAGAGGGCACTAACGCCTGTACCTACTACCCTCCCCAGGGGGTGATATCAGGTCCCCTGGCCCAGGCCTGGCAAGCCGAGGCACAAGCTCAGCTACCCGCAATTCCCCTTTCTTTTCTAATTAGAGGAAGAGGCTTTACCGGAGAGGCACGCTAAGGGTGAGGGAAGGGGGAGGTCAGGGAAGGGAAAAAGGGGTTGACGGTGGCTCGGTGAGGCTGGAGCTCAGTGTTGGTGTGGTGCCCGGGCGCTTGACAATGGCTTCGCTGCAGCGGGCTGGGTGAAGGTGAGGGGTTTAAAGTTCAGGGGTTCAGAGAAGCTGGAACTCGAGGCGAGAGCGATGTTCAGGTGATTGGGAAGGGCCTCGCGGTCGGCGGGTTGACCGGTGGCGTTGAGGTCGCGAAGGGTTGGCTGTCATCTTGGAGTGGGGGGCGTCAGAGGTGGCGAGTCGCTGATACTGGATTTGCACGAACGAGGAAAAAATGGCATCCGTTTGTTTCCTTACAAGCTGGACAATTTTGCAGATGATGCAGGGTCCTAAGATGAGAGCTAGAATAATTATTAATAGGGGGCCAAGAAAAGGAAGGATGTATGGGAGGATGGGAGTGAAAAAACTGGACCAATAACTGGTGGCTTCACGATCTCTTTTACGCTTTTCCAGTCCTTCTCGGACCCTTTTCAGGCTGTCCTCGACGAGACCTGTGGAATTGGCATATACACAGCACTCTTCTCCTAGGGCGGCGCAGAGGCCTCCTTCTTTGAGGAGGAGAAGGTCAAGACCTCGGCGGTTTTGGAGCACTACCTCAGAGAGGGAATTGACAGAATTTTTTAGATGGTAAATAGCGTTTTGTAAGTGACGAATGTCCTCGTCAACAGCCGCCCTGAGGTGAGTTAGGGCGGAGCCTTGACTGGCTAGTGCAGCGATTCCGGTGCCAGTGCCGGCAAGACCTAGGAGGGAGGCAATTGTGAGGACGGTGATGGGCTCTCGCTTTTGCAGAAGGACAGGAGCTGCAGTTTTTTCCAGACGGAGGAAGAAGTCTTCTTCGCTGTGGTATAAGACCCTAGGGATAAGGACAATTAGGAGGCAAGTTTCTTTATATTCACTGATGATATTCGTGCTGAGACAGGGGGTAAGTCCTGTAGAGGAGCAGAGCCATTGGGAGGAGTTATGAGGAATGAGAAATTTTGCCGAGCTGCTGGGAGATGAGTAGCTGGCACAGGCAGTGAGGTCGGGAGAGTTACTGGAGCGAGGGCGGACGCACTTTCCTGTAAAGGAGACTGAATGAAAGGTTAGGGGGACGGCAGAGGTATTCCAATTGCATTCCAAGGGGCTGTCTTCTGTGCTTTCTGAAAAGGAGAGGTTGGAGGCAACGGGCTCGTACAGTGAGGAAGAGGTGGAGAGGCAGAGCCAGCAGGAGGAGGTAAAATTGGGGTTGGAGGAGTTCACTGAGGCAAAGGCGGCTTGGATGAGGCTGAGGAGGGGAGAGGAATAACGAGAAGGGGGCAGAGGAAGCTGGGGTGGTGGTGTTTGAGATGTAGTTGAAGTGCGTTTAGTCGGAGCTAAGGTGCGGCTGGAGAGTTGTGGAAAAAGGGGGTTAATGACTTTATTGGGACCAATGTTAAAGGGCTTTTTTAAAGCAGTATTTTGGCATGGTTGGCTTACAGCCTCCTTTTTTATTAGAATAAGTGATCCTCGGTTGGTTCCTCTCTCATAGATTCTGAAGCCCCAAGTTTGACTGAGTAACCAGGAGGGATTAGTGGGGAGCTGCACTGTAAGATTAAGATGTGTGCAGGATTTCTCACTTTCTTGGCCGAGCCAGTTAACAGTAGGGAGTTTGCACCCTGTAGGGGCCCACTTTAGGGTAAGGTAATGATCAGGAACAGGAGGCTTCCCATTAGTGGCTAATGTTTCACACCCCCAGTATGCACAGTAGTACTCGTTGGGGGAACTGCAGTACGATTTTTCAGGATTTGAGGATGGGCACATGTAATATTGGGCCTGGGGGTTACTTACCTTTTGAGCGCAGGTTTCTTTGACTCTGGAGACAAAGGTGGTGAAAGGCTTACTCGGCTCCTGGAAGAGCTTGGTGAATTTATTAGGCCGACAGGCAGAGCAGTTGGCAAATGCTCGCAAGGCGATTCCCCAAAGGATAGGCCAAAAGGCGGCAGGCGCATTAACATAGGCAGATGCATTTATAAACGCTCCCGTGCCCAAGTAGGCTTCGGGGTGATGATAGACTCCAGTGGCTGCGTCTTGCTCACTTTGCTTAGCTGCTTCCGCCTGGAAGTGAGCACGCCAGTCAACAAACTGACCGGGGTTAAAAATTGAACGGGCAAGCGAGGCCCAGTCTTGGGGGAGGCAATAGTTCATGGCGAGATCCTGCAGTATTTGGGAAGCATATGGGCTACCTAACCCGTCCTCCTTGACGGCCTTGCGAAGCTGCTTGATAGTATCTGAGTCAATGGGATACCAGTCATACGGTTTCTGTGGGGTGGGGGCAAGGTTAAGAGGAAAGCAGCGAAAAGCACGAGAGAAAGGAGGACGCGCTTGCAGAGGGCTTGGCGCGGGAGTGGGGGTAGGGGGAGCGTTGCCCCAAGGATTGCCTTGAGGTGTAGAAGGCAGCCAGGGGTTGTTAGTCGGCAGGGTGGGAGGAGCGGCGGCAGCTGCCGGTAGCGGTTCCGAGGGGGAGCTCGCCGAAGGGGGAGGCGGGAGTGGGAGGCCCCAAGCGTCGCAAGATGGCGGCGCGGTGGGCGTGGCTAAGACACAAGATGGTGGATCAGCCCCGCCCTGTGAGAGGGCGGGGTCCAAGGCACAAGATGGTGGACTAGCTCCGCCCTGTGAAAGGGCGGGGTAAAGCGTATGTGGTTTCCGGCCCAGCTTAGGGCTGATGTCATCGCCGGAGCATTTCCTCCCCTCGATGGAAAAAGAAGGAGGAAGTTCGCCATCTTGGCGTGGCGCAGTGTTATTTCGCTTTTTGGGAGTCACCTCGAGCGCGTTGTTAATCTGCTCGACTAAGGACTCCGTGTCCGAGTCATGATTTGAATTAGTATCGCTATCTGAATCTGTTGGCTGGGTTGATAGGGCCTCTTTGGATTTAACGGGGCCTCGATCAGGGGGGAGGGAGCCTTGAAGGCAGGAGCGGATGGTTATCAGGGTGGGGAGCAAGCCGGGAGGGAAGCGCTTGCTCTCATGTTCCATGGCGTTGGTGACTCGATCAATAAGACGATCATAAATAACAGGGTCCCAAAGATGGCAAGTGGTGAGCCATGGGTTAAAGGGCAGCAGGAGGTCCCAGTATATCTGCAGCTGCCGGACAGACACTTTACAGCGATGCGTGTCTAGGAGACCTGCTAGAGCACGAACTTGAGGTGCCTGGCATGTAGATAGACGATTACCCATAGCTGAGGGGAGAGGAGGGGGAGTTGTTTACCGAGCAGAGAGAATGAGATAAACCGTGGCCACGAGGCCGAAGGAGACGGCGAGAGCAGAAAGCAGTGCCCTTTGGCAACGGGAGCAGTCAGGGGGGGCGGTTGCAAAGAGGCACACGGCGCCAAATGAGGAAATAAAGATACAAAGAACTACAGCAAAGTAATGGAGGGGAAGAGGGAGAGCGTTAGGAGGAACGGGGGTCATAGAAGTGCGCATACAAGAGGACGAAGAGAGCGTGGGGGAAGGGAGGAGCGGCTTCGGAGCAGTGAACCTGACACGGCTCCGGAAGCGGCGAAGGAGAGGCGGCCCTTACCTTGCAGGCGAAGAAACGGGAAGCTGGAGAGGCGTCCGGGCGAGCGGGCGACCTGCCGAACTGTTGTGTGGAGACGCTCCTCACACGGGGCACCAGTTGCGGTCGGGGTTACTGCTTCTGGGGGAGGGGCGGCCGGTAGCTGAGCCCTCAGCTCTCGGGGCTGCTTAAAGGGTACCGGCGGCGGGGGCTCTTTCCCGGAGGCGAGGGCGAGGCGGAGGACTTGGCCGGGTCCTCGGCGGGAGGCGTGCAAGGTGTGGAGGGCGGCGATAAGGACAAGACACTCTTCATCCAGTAGGAGTATGCGCCAAAAAGGCTTTATTCAGGGGTGATCACAGGTTATATAGGCTGGTAAGAAGGGCAGGGCTGGAAAGGAGGTGAAGCAGCCTTAAATGGCAATATTGAAGGGAGAGGGGCTAGGATTGGTTCTGAGAGGACGCAGGAGCCATTGCAGCGGGCGGGAGTTGTTCTGGCCACGGTGCATGCGCGCTGGCAGTGGCAGGAGTTGCCTTGGCACAAGGGAGTGTGTGGGCAAGATAAGGAAGTGAGGAAAGGGCGGTTGGGAGAAAGGCGGTTTCCTCCGGCAAGCCTCCCCTGCCCGTGACATTTTGGGTGAGGAAAAGGGAGCTGCCCTGACCTCGCTCCTCAGGCTCGGGGGGGCTGCAGAGGGCACTAACGCCCGTACCTACTACCCTCCCCAGGGGGTGATATCAGGTCCCCTGGCCCAGGCCTGGCAAGCCGAGGCACAAGCTCAGCTACCCGCACATCCCAGTGTTTACATGTTCAAGAGAACTTTAAAATTAAACGTTGATCCTATCTGCTTTCTGAACATCTAAAATAGAAAGCACAATCGTTCTTTATTGGTTGGAATATCCCATTATAATTAACTTTAATCTGTGCTAAATGGGCTTTAAGAAAACAGGCTTTGCTCTTCTCAGTTCTATTTCAGTTTTCATTTTGAGGTAGCTCCAGCTAATTTCTGTCCGACAGGCCCAAATCTAAGTGGCAATGACACTGTGCATGTGACACTCAGAATCCAGCCCGTCTGTTAACTCTGTCAGAAAGTCACACCGTGGGGGCCTCAGGCGTCTGCACAAAACCAATTTCCGTGCCATCGAGGTGGACGGCAGGACGCCGTGTCTGAGTGATGCCTGTGCCCTCAGAGGGGTGCCCTGTGCCCTGGGGGGGGGTCCCCACTTCACCTCTGGCAAACTAAAACCTGGCACAGAGTGGGCATCATTTAACATTTATTTAGAAAACAGCAAAAGGTTTCTGCCAATAACAAAGTACCTTATTTTGGTTTTAGGACTTTTTATTTTATTTAAAATATAAGTGTTGTCGTTTCCTGGGCTGCTCTAGCAAATACCACACAATGGTTTGCTTGAACAGTGGGGTTTATTGGCTCATGGTTATGAGGTTGGGAAGACGTCCCAGCCACGGCGCCATCACGGCCGTGCTTTCTCCCGATGGTGGCCTTCTGGGGCTGCTGCCCGCGGCCCCTGGCCCCTGGCCCGTCACCTGGAAACACACATGGCGGCCGCTCCTGGCCGCTTCCTTCTCTTCCGGGTTCCCCCCACGCCCAGCCTCTCGCTCCCACGGCTTTCTCCCCGCGTCTGGATTTCATTCTGTTTACAGGGGACTCGGGAGAGGACTGAGGCCCCCCCGGACTGAGGCCCCCACCTTGACTGAAGTCACCGCATCAGAAGGTCCTGCTTTCGAGGGGCTCACACCTGCAGGAGCGGATTAGGTTAAGAACATGTTTTCCTGGGGTGCAGACACTCCAAACCACCACAGTGGTTTCGTTAACATTATTTTCATCAGCTAGTGCATTTTTCTATTTCATGTGGCTAACCACACTTCCTAGCACATAGCAGAAATTCAGTAAATGTGTACTTAATAAATGAACAAATGTTTTCCAAGCAACGGATGCAAAATACGATGGCTTAACCATACTGTGCACCCCTAGAAACTCATTTTATTTTTATCTAAAATGTTTATTTCCTGTAAGTTTTTTGTAGCACAAAATTAACACATTGCATTCTTCCCTGGATATGACATAAAATTACTTTGGGCTTGAGTAGATGTCTTTGCAAGCTTAGAAGTAGAATTTTCCAGTGCAGACAGTCAGAAGATTTTTATACCCTTGAGAGCACTTTAGCTCAATCAAGAATCCCAGAGTCCTGAGGGAGCCTCAGAGGGGCCCAGCAGCGGCTGATTTTAAGGAAGCGACAGCAGCATCATGTACGACTGCCCTGGGGTCACAGTGGAGCCACATTGGCGCTGCAGGGCACCGCCACATCCATGATCTGATGCAAGCCTGCGATGCATCCGTCCACCCGATGCAAACCTGTGAAGCATCCGTCCACCCGATGCAAGCCTGTACAGCGTAACCGATTTGAGATCATGCTCTGCTGCGTTCTGCAGCAGGCAGTTTGCAATTTCCACATTAGTTTTCTAGTAAAACAGAAATTAATTGGGAAAGTTACCCTGCAGTATACTTGTTTAATAACTTTAAAAAGTAATATCTTTTGTTTAGTTGTTGCAAAATTGAAAAAGTAGATTTTAGTCTCTTCTTTTCTAGACTCCCACTTTTTCCACCACATTGTACTACACGTCTGCGTGTTTGTAGATGTAACAGACACTGTGCCGATTTGGATGTATTATGACCCCTAAAATGCTATTACCTTTGATGCAATCTTGTGGGGGCAGATTAATCTTTTTGATTAGGGTGTGGGCTTTTGATTGGATGTTTCCATGGAGATATGACCCACCCACAGTTGGGTGATGACTTTGGATAATTTCCATGGAGGCGTTACCCCACCCATTCAGGGTGGGTCTGAATTAAATCAATGGAGCCATATAAAAGAGCTGACAAACAAGGAACTCAGAGCAGCTGTGAGTGACATTTTAGAGAAGCCCCGCAGCTAAGAGAGGACAAAACGCCCCAGGAGTAACATTTTGGAGAAGACCGTTTTGAAACGCAACCTGGGAGCCAGTGGACAGCAGCCACGTGCCTTCCCAGCTGACAGAGGTTCCCGGACGCCATCGGCCATCCTCCAGTGAAGGTATCCGATTGTTGATGCCTTACCTTGGACATTTTAAGACTGTGGCTTTGTAACTAAATAAACCCCCTTTTTAAAAGCCAATCCATTTCTGGTGTTTTGCATAACTGCAGCATTAGCAAACTGGAACAGACACCCTCCTCACCCCAGGCCACCCCCTCCTCCAGAGGAGGGTCCACAAAGCTTCCCACCTTTGTAACCCTGGGCTTAGCACATTGCCTGGGTGTTTTAGTTTCCGTGCTGCCCAAGCAAATGCCATGCAATGGGCTGGTTTAAACAATGGGAATTTGTTGGCTCATGGTTTTGAGGTTAGGAAAAGTCCAAATGAAGGCATCATCAGGGCGATGTTTTTTCCCCAAAGGCGGTGGCACTCTGGGCTGGCTGCCGGCCATCCCTGGTCCTGGGCTCGTCTGTCACACAGCGATGCACATGCGGCCCCTCCTGGCCTCGCCCTTCTCTTCCAGAATCTGTTGATGTTGAGATTCTTGCTTCCTGTGGCTTCCTCTCTCCATTTGTCTGAGTTTCATTTGCTTCTAAAGGACTCCAGGAATAGGAAAAAGACCCACCCTGGGCCACACCTCGACTGACGTGGCCTCATCGAAAGGTCCTGCTTACAGGGGTTCACTCCCACAGGAACGGAGAAAGTTAAAGAACATGTTCTTCTGGTGTATGCACAGCTTCAAACCACCACATCAGGTGTTCTCAGACGGAAATAATAGAAACACGGGTTTTAAATTTTAAAAAGAAAAAAAAAACCCATGCAGGTCTTCAGTATTGACTCACAAGTGCCTTTTGTGCTGTCATCTGCCTGCATCTGCACGTCCAAGGCCAGGTGTGCACCCCTGTACGCCAGGGCTTGTGCGGTGAGACCAGCCAAACCTGGGAGCCAAATGCGCCTCATCTGTATAATCCATTAAAGCATCGATTTAATGTGGCAAGTGATGTTGCTTTCTTAATCTAGTTTTAGACTTAAAAATTTTAAAAATCTGTTTTTTTTCCCGAGTATGATGGACCGTTATCTCAGTCACCATCATCTCGTTTTTTTTTCATTTGACAGTGAATGTGAATTTAAATCACTATTTGTTTTGATAAGGTGATTCTCAAAAACCACCATATAGGGGAAGTTTGCAGCCATCTGTGTGATTTATGAGTGACGCTTATAAGCTGGTGCATCCGGGCCACAGCGTGAGCTCGGCACTCGCTGCCCTTCGTGCTGTGCGGCCTCGGGAGGTTCCGGGTCTCCCCGTGGTTCTCTCAGGGACAACTTTGCAAAATTTGTTTGCTTTTCACCTCTTGGTCTTAAGGACCATCCAGGTGACCCAGAATTTTAAATTTTTCAAAGGATTTGTGAAACCAGCGGCCATGCTATGCTCCCCACCCCCAGCCCCAAGGTTTAAGAAACGCTATGGAAAATGTGCTTAGTGAAAGACCATGCATAAAATAATGGATAAAAAAGTTAATGGGGCCTGATTTAGAAATTCTCTAAGTGATAGTTTAAATGTGTTTGATTTACTTGTATTTCGGTTATTTGTTTTCTAATTTGATTGAAAAGAATAAAGTTGCTGGATTTTTTAAAACAAATTCATGTTTCTTTGGTGGATTTCTGAAAAATTCTAGACATATTTGCCTATGATAAACTTTGGGAAACTTAAGCTTCCTAAATCTCACCAAAAGTATCATATTTCCCCAACCGAAATTTTCCCAAAGCCTAAGAGATTCCTAAAATTAAAAAACCACTGGAAATTGCTTTAATTCTTTGGAACTGTTACAGTCTAACTCCAAGGACTTTAAAAAACTTAAAAGAATTGTAACACTTCAGGGTTTAAAGGCCAGTGATGGGCTCGCAGCCCAAGGCAGGGATACAACCTGTAGGAAATCAGACATTAGAGGAATCGAACTTGGAGCTGAAGGTGAGGGGCTGGTCGCTCAGTGCAATTCTAGTTGGCATTTTAAGTCACATGCACTGGGATTATTTCCTAGCTTTGTCACTGTTTCGGGACTTCTGTCACAAACAACAGCACATTCAGAGGAAGAATTCCGCCTGCATTTGCCCTGCACACTCTCCACGGTCTCGTCTGACCTACGGACCCCTGCTTTGAGAAGGTCATAAGAGAGCTCAGGCTCAGGACAGCCATGGCCACCCGGGCCCCTGAGCTGCCCCCCGCCCCCGCCCCAGGGCCTGCCCCTTCTTCTCCAGCCTCCAAGTCCTGGGCGCCTCGGAGACACCTTCCCGTTTTTAAACTCCGTTGTTAAACTTAGGGAAAAGATTACTGCGGTCGGGGTTACTGCTTCTGGGGGGAGGGGCGGCCGGTAGCTGAGCCCTCAGCTCTCGGGGCTGCTTAAAGGGTACCGGCGGCGGGGGCTCTTTCCCGGAGGCGAGGGAGAGGCGGAGGACTTGGCCGGGTCCTCGGCGAGAGGCGTGCAAGGTGTGGAGGGCGGCGATAAGGACAAGACACTCTTCATCCAGTAGGAGTATGCGCCAAAGAGGCTTTATTCAGGGGTGATCACAGGTTATATAGGCTGGTAAGAAGGGCAGGGCTGGAAAGGAGGTGAAGTAGCCTAAAATGGCAATATTGAAGGGAGAGGGGCTAGGATTGGTTCGGAGAGGACGCAGGAGCCGTTGCAGTGGGCGGGGGTTGTTCTGGCCACAGTGCATGCACGCTGGCGGTGGCAGGAGTGGCCTTGGCACCAGGGAGTGAGTGGGTAAGATAAGGAAGTGGGGAAAGGGCGGTTGGGAGAGAGGCGGTTTCCTCCGGCAAGCCTCCCTTGCCCGTGACATTTTGGGTGAGGAAAAGGGAGCTGCCCTGACCTCGCTCCCCAGGCTCGGGGGGGCTGCAGAGGGCACTAACGCCCGTACCTACTACCCTCCCCAGGGGGTGATATCAAGTCCCCTGGCCCAGGCCTGGCAAGCCGAGGTACAAGCTCAGCTACCCGCAATTCCCCTTTCTTTTCTAATTAGAGGAAGAGGCTTTACCGGAGAGGCCCGCTAAGGGTGAGGGAAGGGGGAGGTCAGGGAAGGGAAAAAGGGGTTGACGGTGGCTCGGTGAGGCTGGAGCTCAGTGTAGGTGTGGTGCCCGGGCGCTTGACAATGGCTTCACTGCAGCAGGCTGGGCGAAGGTGAGGGGTTCAAAGTTCAGGGGTTCAGAGAAGCTGGAACTCGAGGCGAGAGCGATGTTCAGGTGATTGAGAAGGGCCTCGCGGTCGGTGGGTTGACCGGTGGCGTTGAGGTCGCGGAGGGTTGGCTGTCATCTTGGAGTGGGGGGCGTCAGAGGTGGCGAGTTGCTGATACTGGATTTGCACGAACGAGGAAAAAATGGCATCCGTTTGTTTCCTTACAAGCTGGACAATTTTGCGGATGAGGCAGGGTCCTAAGATGAGAGCTAGAATAATTATTAATAGGGGGCCAAGAAAAGGAAGGATGTATGGGAGGATGGGAGTGAAAAAACTGGACCAATAACTGGTGGCTTCACGATCTCTTTTACGCTTTTCCAGTCCTTCTCGGACCCTTTTCAGGCCGTCCTCGACGAGACCTGTGGAATTGGCATATACACAGCACTCTTCTCCTAGGGCGGCGCAGAGGGCTCCTTCTTTGAGGAGGAGAAGGTCGAGACCTCGGCGGTTTTGGAGCACTACCTCAGAGAGGGAATTGACAGAATTTTTTAGATGGTAAATAGCGTTTTGTAGGTGACGAATGTCCTCGTCAACAGCCGCCCTGAGGTGAGTTAGGGCGGAGCCTTGACTGGCTAGTGCAGCGATTCCGGTGCCAGTGCCGGCAAGACCTAGGAGGGAGGCAATTGTGAGGACGGTGATGGGCTCTCGCTTTTTCAGAAGGACAGGAGCTGCAGTTTTTTCCAGACGGAGGAAGAAGTCTTCTTCGCTGTGGTATAAGACCCTAGGGATAAGGACAATTAGGAGGCAAGTTTCTTTATATTCACTGATGATATTCGTGCTGAGACAGGGGGTAAGTCCTGTAGAGGAGCAGAGCCATTGGGAGGAGTTATGAGGAATGAGAAATTTTGCCGAGCTGCTGGGAGATGAGTAGCTGGCACAGGCAGTGAGGTCGGGAGAGTTACTGGAGCGAGGGCGGACGCACTTTCCTGTAAAGGAGACTGAATGAAAGGTTAGGGGGACGGCAGAGGTATTCCAATTGCATTCCAAGGGGCTGTCTTCTGTGCTTTCTGAAAAGGAGAGGTTGGAGGCAACGGGCTCGTACAGTGAGGAAGAGGTGGAGAGGCAGAGCCAGCAGGAGGAGGTAAAATTGGGGTTGGAGGAATTCACTGAGGTGAAGGCCGCTTGGATAAGGCCAAGGAGGGGAGAGGAGTAACGAGAGGGGGGTAGAGGAGGCTGGGGTGGTGGGGTTTGAGATGCGCTGTTTGTAGCTGAGGTGCGGTTTTCGGATGTGCTGCTTGTACTTGAAGTGCGGCTGGAGGGCTGTGGAAAAAGGGGGTTAATGACTTTATTGGGACCAATGGCAGAGGGGTTTTTTAGTACAGCCTCCTTTTTTATCAAAATAAGGGAACTTGGGTTGGCTTCTTCCAAATAGATTCTGAAGCCCCAGGTTTGACCGAGTAACCAGGAGGGATCAGTGGGGAGCTGCACTGTAAGATTAAGATGTGTGCAGGATCCCTCACTTTCTTGGCCGAGCCAGTTAACTGTAGGGAGTTTGCACCCTGTAGGGGCCCATTTTAAGGTAAGGTAATGATTAGGAACAGGAGGCTTCCAATTAGTGGCTAATGTTTCATACCCCCAGTATGCACAGTAGTACTTGTTGGGGGAATTGCAGTACGATTTTTCAGGATTTGAGGATGGGCACATGTAATATTGGGCCTGGGGGTTACTTACCTTTTGAGCGCAGGTTTCTTCGACTCTGGAGACAAAGGTGGTGAAAGGCTTACTCGGCTCCTGGAAGAGCTTGGTGAATTTATTAGGCCGACAGGCAGAGCAATTGGCAAACGCGCGTAAGGCGATGCCTCTGAGGACAGTCCAGAAGGCAGCAGGGGCATTAATATAAGCAGACGCATTTAGAAACGCTCCAGTGCCCAAATAGGCTTCGGGGGGATGATAGACTCCAATGGCTGCATCTTGCTCACTTTGCTTAGCTGCTTCTGCCTGGAAGTGAGCACGCCAGTCAACAAACTGACCGGGGTTAAAAATTGAACGGGCAAGCGAGGCCCAGTCTTGGGGGAGGCAATAGTTCATGGCGAGATCCTGCAGTATTTGGGAAGCATATGGGCTACCTAACCCGTCCTCCTTGACGGCCCTGCGAAGCTGCTTGATAGTATCTAAGTCAATGGGATACCAGTCATGCGGCTTCTGTGGGGTGGGGGCAAGGTTAAGAGGAAAGCAGTGAAAGGCACGAGATTAAGAGGAAAGCAGCGAAAAGCACGAGAGAAAGGAGGACGCGCTTGCAGAGGACTTGGTGCGGGAGTGGGGGTAGGGGGAGCGTTGCCCCAAGGGTTGCCTTGAGGTGCAGAAGGCAGCCAGGGGTTGTTAGTCGGCAGGGTGGAAGGAGCGGCGGCAGCTGCCGGTAGCGGCTCCGAAGGGGAGCTCGCCGGAGGGAGAGGCGGGAGTGGGAGGCCCCAAGCGTCGCAAGATGGCGGCGCGGTAGGCGTGGCTAAGACACAAGATGGTGGATCAGCCCCGCCCTGTGAAAGGGTGGGGTCCAAGGCACAAGATGGCGGACTAGCTCCGCCCTGTGGAAGGGCGGGGTAAAGCGTATGCGGTTTCCGGCCCAGCTTAGGGCTGATGTCATCGCCGGAGCATTTCCTCCCCTCGATGGAAGAAGAAGGAGGAAGTTCGCCATCTTGGCGTGGCGCAGTGTTATTTTGCTTTTTGGGAGTCACCTCGAGCGCGTTGTTAATCTGCTCGACTAAGGACTCCGTGTCCGAGTCATGATTTGAATTAGTATCGCTATCTGAATCTATTGGCTGGGTTGATAGGGCCTCCTTGGATTTAACGGGGCCTCGATCAGGGGGGAGGGAGCCTTGAAGGCAGGAGCGGATGGTTATCAAGGTGGGGAGCAAGCTGGGAGGGAAACGCTTGCTCTCATGTTCCATGGCGTTAGTGACTCGATCAATAAGACGATCATAAATAACAGGGTCCCAAAGATGGCAAGTGGTGAGCAATGGGTTAAAGGGCAGCAGGAGGTCCCAGTATATCTGCAGCTGCCGGACAGACACTTTACAGTGATGCGTGTCTAGGAGACCCGCCAGAGCACGAACTTGAGGTGCCTGACATGTAGATATACGATTACCCATAGCTGAGGGGAGAGGAGGGGGGTTTGTTTACCGAGCAGAGAGAATGAGATAAACCGTGGCCTTGAGGCCGAAGGAGACGGCGAGAGCAGAAAGTAGTGCCCTTTGGCAACGGGAGCAGTCAGGGGGGGCGGTTGCAAAGAGGCACACGGTGCCAAATGAGGAAAGAAAGATACAAAGAACTACAGCAAAGTAATGGAGGGGAAGAGGGAGAGCGTTAGGAGGAACGGGGGTCATAGAAGTGCGCATACAAGAGGACGAAGAGAGCGTGGGGGAAGGGAGGAGTTCCTACTGGATGAAGAGAGCGTGGGGGAAGGGAGGAGCGGCTTCGGAGCAAGGAACCTCCCACGGCTCCGGAAGCGGCGAAGGAGAGGCGGCCCTTACCTTGCAGGAGAGGAAACGGGAAGCTGGAGAGGCGTCCGGGCGAGCGGGTGACCTGCCGAACTGTCGTGTGGAGACGTTCCTCACACGGGGCACCAGTTGCGGTCGGGGTTACTGCTTCTGGGGGGAGGGGCGGCCGGTAGCTGAGCCCTCAGCTCTCGGGGCTGCTTAAAGGGTACCGGCGGCGGGGGCTCTTTCCCGGAGGCGAGGGAGAGGCGGAGGACTTGGCCGGGTCCTCGGCGAGAGGCGTGCAAGGTGTGGAGGGCGGCGATAAGGACAAGACACTCTTCATCCAGTAGGAGTATGCGCCAAAGAGGCTTTATTCAGGGGTGATCACAGGTTATATAGGCTGGTAAGAAGGGCAGGGCTGGAAAGGAGGTGAAGTAGCCTAAAATGGCAATATTGAAGGGAGAGGGGCTAGGATTGGTTCGGAGAGGACGCAGGAGCCGTTGCAGTGGGCGGGGGTTGTTCTGGCCACAGTGCATGCACGCTGGCGGTGGCAGGAGTGGCCTTGGCACCAGGGAGTGAGTGGGTAAGATAAGGAAGTGGGGAAAGGGCGGTTGGGAGAGAGGCGGTTTCCTCCGGCAAGCCTCCCTTGCCCGTGACATTTGGGTGAGGAAAAGGGAGCTGCCCTGACCTCGCTCCCCAGGCTCGGGGGGGCTGCAGAGGGCACTAACGCCCGTACCTACTACCCTCCCCAGGGGGGTGATATCAAGTCCCCTGGCCCAGGCCTGGCAAGCCGAGGTACAAGCTCAGCTACCCGCAATTCCCCTTTCTTTTCTAATTAGAGGAAGAGGCTTTACCGGAGAGGCCCGCTAAGGGTGAGGGAAGGGGGAGGTCAGGGAAGGGAAAAAGGGGTTGACGGTGGCTCGGTGAGGCTGGAGCTCAGTGTAGGTGTGGTGCCCGGGCGCTTGACAATGGCTTCACTGCAGCAGGCTGGGCGAAGGTGAGGGGTTCAAAGTTCAGGGGTTCAGAGAAGCTGGAACTCGAGGCGAGAGCGATGTTCAGGTGATTGAGAAGGGCCTCGCGGTCGGTGGGTTGACCGGTGGCGTTGAGGTCGCGGAGGGTTGGCTGTCATCTTGGAGTGGGGGGCGTCAGAGGTGGCGAGTTGCTGATACTGGATTTGCACGAACGAGGAAAAAATGGCATCCGTTTGTTTCCTTACAAGCTGGACAATTTTGCGGATGAGGCAGGGTCCTAAGATGAGAGCTAGAATAATTATTAATAGGGGGCCAAGAAAAGGAAGGATGTATGGGAGGATGGGAGTGAAAAAACTGGACCAATAACTGGTGGCTTCACGATCTCTTTTACGCTTTTCCAGTCCTTCTCGGACCCTTTTCAGGCCGTCCTCGACGAGACCTGTGGAATTGGCATATACACAGCACTCTTCTCCTAGGGCGGCGCAGAGGGCTCCTTCTTTGAGGAGGAGAAGGTCGAGACCTCGGCGGTTTTGGAGCACTACCTCAGAGAGGGAATTGACAGAATTTTTTAGATGGTAAATAGCGTTTTGTAGGTGACGAATGTCCTCGTCAACAGCCGCCCTGAGGTGAGTTAGGGCGGAGCCTTGACTGGCTAGTGCAGCGATTCCGGTGCCAGTGCCGGCAAGACCTAGGAGGGAGGCAATTGTGAGGACGGTGATGGGCTCTCGCTTTTTCAGAAGGACAGGAGCTGCAGTTTTTTCCAGACGGAGGAAGAAGTCTTCTTCGCTGTGGTATAAGACCCTAGGGATAAGGACAATTAGGAGGCAAGTTTCTTTATATTCACTGATGATATTCGTGCTGAGACAGGGGGTAAGTCCTGTAGAGGAGCAGAGCCATTGGGAGGAGTTATGAGGAATGAGAAATTTTGCCGAGCTGCTGGGAGATGAGTAGCTGGCACAGGCAGTGAGGTCGGGAGAGTTACTGGAGCGAGGGCGGACGCACTTTCCTGTAAAGGAGACTGAATGAAAGGTTAGGGGGACGGCAGAGGTATTCCAATTGCATTCCAAGGGGCTGTCTTCTGTGCTTTCTGAAAAGGAGAGGTTGGAGGCAACGGGCTCGTACAGTGAGGAAGAGGTGGAGAGGCAGAGCCAGCAGGAGGAGGTAAATTGGGGTTGGAGGAATTCACTGAGGTGAAGGCCGCTTGGATAAGGCCAAGGAGGGGAGAGGAGTAACGAGAGGGGGGTAGAGGAGGCTGGGGTGGTGGGGTTTGAGATGCGCTGTTTGTAGCTGAGGTGCGGTTTTCGGATGTGCTGCTTGTACTTGAAGTGCGGCTGGAGGGCTGTGGAAAAAGGGGGTTAATGACTTTATTGGGACCAATGGCAGAGGGGTTTTTTTAGTACAGCCTCCTTTTTTATCAAAATAAGGGAACTTGGGTTGGCTTCTTCCAAATAGATTCTGAAGCCCCAGGTTTGACCGAGTAACCAGGAGGGATCAGTGGGGAGCTGCACTGTAAGATTAAGATGTGTGCAGGATCCCTCACTTTCTTGGCCGAGCCAGTTAACTGTAGGGAGTTTGCACCCTGTAGGGGCCCATTTTAAGGTAAGGTAATGATTAGGAACAGGAGGCTTCCAATTAGTGGCTAATGTTTCATACCCCCAGTATGCACAGTAGTACTTGTTGGGGGAATTGCAGTACGATTTTTCAGGATTTGAGGATGGGCACATGTAATATTGGGCCTGGGGGTTACTTACCTTTTGAGCGCAGGTTTCTTCGACTCTGGAGACAAAGGTGGTGAAAGGCTTACTCGGCTCCTGGAAGAGCTTGGTGAATTTATTAGGCCGACAGGCAGAGCAATTGGCAAACGCGCGTAAGGCGATGCCTCTGAGGACAGTCCAGAAGGCAGCAGGGGCATTAATATAAGCAGACGCATTTAGAAACGCTCCAGTGCCCAAATAGGCTTCGGGGGGATGATAGACTCCAATGGCTGCATCTTGCTCACTTTGCTTAGCTGCTTCTGCCTGGAAGTGAGCACGCCAGTCAACAAACTGACCGGGGTTAAAAATTGAACGGGCAAGCGAGGCCCAGTCTTGGGGGAGGCAATAGTTCATGGCGAGATCCTGCAGTATTTGGGAAGCATATGGGCTACCTAACCCGTCCTCCTTGACGGCCCTGCGAAGCTGCTTGATAGTATCTAAGTCAATGGGATACCAGTCATGCGGCTTCTGTGGGGTGGGGGCAAGGTTAAGAGGAAAGCAGTGAAAGGCACGAGATTAAGAGGAAAGCAGCGAAAAGCACGAGAGAAAGGAGGACGCGCTTGCAGAGGACTTGGTGCGGGAGTGGGGGGTAGGGGGAGCGTTGCCCCAAGGGTTGCCTTGAGGTGCAGAAGGCAGCCAGGGGTTGTTAGTCGGCAGGGTGGAAGGAGCGGCGGCAGCTGCCGGTAGCGGCTCCGAAGGGGAGCTCGCCGGAGGGAGAGGCGGGAGTGGGAGGCCCCAAGCGTCGCAAGATGGCGGCGCGGTAGGCGTGGCTAAGACACAAGATGGTGGATCAGCCCCGCCCTGTGAAAGGGTGGGGTCCAAGGCACAAGATGGCGGACTAGCTCCGCCCTGTGGAAGGGCGGGGTAAAGCGTATGCGGTTTCCGGCCCAGCTTAGGGCTGATGTCATCGCCGGAGCATTTCCTCCCCTCGATGGAAGAAGAAGGAGGAAGTTCGCCATCTTGGCGTGGCGCAGTGTTATTTTGCTTTTTGGGAGTCACCTCGAGCGCGTTGTTAATCTGCTCGACTAAGGACTCCGTGTCCGAGTCATGATTTGAATTAGTATCGCTATCTGAATCTATTGGCTGGGTTGATAGGGCCTCCTTGGATTTAACGGGGCCTCGATCAGGGGGGAGGGAGCCTTGAAGGCAGGAGCGGATGGTTATCAAGGTGGGGAGCAAGCTGGGAGGGAAACGCTTGCTCTCATGTTCCATGGCGTTAGTGACTCGATCAATAAGACGATCATAAATAACAGGGTCCCAAAGATGGCAAGTGGTGAGCAATGGGTTAAAGGGCAGCAGGAGGTCCCAGTATATCTGCAGCTGCCGGACAGACACTTTACAGTGATGCGTGTCTAGGAGACCCGCCAGAGCACGAACTTGAGGTGCCTGACATGTAGATATACGATTACCCATAGCTGAGGGGAGAGGAGGGGGGTTTGTTTACCGAGCAGAGAGAATGAGATAAACCGTGGCCTTGAGGCCGAAGGAGACGGCGAGAGCAGAAAGTAGTGCCCTTTGGCAACGGGAGCAGTCAGGGGGGGCGGTTGCAAAGAGGCACACGGTGCCAAATGAGGAAAGAAAGATACAAAGAACTACAGCAAAGTAATGGAGGGGAAGAGGGAGAGCGTTAGGAGGAACGGGGGTCATAGAAGTGCGCATACAAGAGGACGAAGAGAGCGTGGGGGAAGGGAGGAGTTCCTACTGGATGAAGAGAGCGTGGGGGAAGGGAGGAGCGGCTTCGGAGCAAGGAACCTCCCACGGCTCCGGAAGCGGCGAAGGAGAGGAGGCCCTTACCTTGCAGGAGAGGAAACGGGAAGCTGGAGAGGCGTCCGGGCGAGCGGGTGACCTGCCGAACTGTCGTGTGGAGACGTTCCTCACACGGGGCACCAGTTGCGGTCGGGGTTACTGCTTCTGGGGGGAGGGGCGGCCGGTAGCTGAGCCCTCAGCTCTCGGGGCTGCTTAAAGGGTACCGGCGGCGGGGGCTCTTTCCCGGAGGCGAGGGAGAGGCGGAGGACTTGGCCGGGTCCTCGGCGAGAGGCGTGCAAGGTGTGGAGGGCGGCGATAAGGACAAGACACTCTTCATCCAGTAGGAGTATGCGCCAAAGAGGCTTTATTCAGGGGTGATCACAGGTTATATAGGCTGGTAAGAAGGGCAGGGCTGGAAAGGAGGTGAAGTAGCCTAAAATGGCAATATTGAAGGGAGAGGGGCTAGGATTGGTTCGGAGAGGACGCAGGAGCCGTTGCAGTGGGCGGGGGTTGTTCTGGCCACAGTGCATGCACGCTGGCGGTGGCAGGAGTGGCCTTGGCACCAGGGAGTGAGTGGGTAAGATAAGGAAGTGGGGAAAGGGCGGTTGGGAGAAAGGCGGTTTCCTCCGGCAAGCCTCCCTTGCCCGTGACATTTTGGGTGAGGAAAAGGGAGCTGCCCTGACCTCGCTCCCCAGGCTCGGGGGGGCTGCAGAGGGCACTCACGCCCGTACCTACTACCCTCCCCAGGGGGTGATATCAAGTCCCCTGGCCCAGGCCTGGCAAGCCGAGGTACAAGCTCAGCTACCCGCAGATTACTTTGCACAGACATGATAATCTAATCTCTTTTAAGAATATTATTCTAATGCACGAGATTTTGGAAATGAGTTTGATAACTGTGGTCACTTTTTGAAACTACATTTGCAGCATCTTTGGGAAACTAGGAGCGTTTCCAAGAAATCTGATTTAAAATATTTTGAAAAGGTAAGATGAGAGTTCAAGATACAAGGGTTTCCAGGTGTGCCCCTTAAAGAAAACCTCATATAGAAAAAATAATTCACAGAGCAAGTAAGCTAGGAACCTGCTGACTGCATTTTAACAAATGGATTCTTTACTTGATAAAAAGTCCCCAGGGATCCTTTGTGTGCCAAGTTCTGCTGGTGCATGCAAATGTGTGAGTACAGTGCATAGAGAATGTAAATGTGTGAGTATAGGGCATAAAGAGGAAGGAAACAGATAAGGGGGGGAGGGGTGCCGGCAGTCCTAATCACAGAACAACCAGAAAGGGTGAGAGTGTTTTCTGAGTTTAGAGGGTAGATTGGTCTGGTGGGAAATTTTCATTCTCATTTTCATGTATGTTTGTGAAAGACTCCCTGGAAAACGTGCGACTCTGTGTTCCCCGGCAGCTCCCCCGTCTCATGAGAGATGAAGCCATGGAATGGCCAGTGCCTGGGGATGTACCGAGCCCAGCCAGTGGCCCCTCGCATGCTGGACAGGTGCCGGTCCATTTTGACGGGAGCTGAACATGAGGACAGAGAACGCTGGCCCCAAACCCACAGGTGGGCGGCCTTGCCCGGCGTGGAGCCTCTGCTTTGTACATTTCCTGCAGTCTCTTATGTTAATGAAGGATCATTACTTTCTGGATTATTTGTGGCAGACAAAGTGAAAGCTTTTCTTAATTTGGTTCTTGGCATATTTATATGGATGTTTTGAGGGTCCAGAAGTGGCGCTTATCATAAGTATCCTGATGGACACATTCTATTTGCGTGAGCTCCCTTGACTCTCTGGTCGCCCTAATAATTGGTTCTATTATGGCCTATTGTGTGATCTCAATTTCCTTCTGTTGGCTTGAGTGTTTTAATTTTGAGAGAGAATTATGAGTGGAAGATCTATTTCAAACTTTAAAAATCCAGTAACTTGTGGAGATTCCTGTGCGGTATGAATTTAATGGAAGGAAGTAATCTATTAATACTTCACATATATTTTACCTATCCCCATGGAAGTAGGGTTACAAGCACAAACTCTGTTTATATAAGCTATCTGTAGGAACTGGTTTTAATTCATTTATTTTTACCGTGATTACAAGTTTTAGTTGAGCAAATATTGAACTTTATTAACCCCACCTGTGCATCCTGCTGGGTAATAGCATGCACTGGCACATGCATTTAAGATGCGTCGGCTTTGAACAAAAACGTTGCCATGGGAACCTGTTTCCACAGTCAGTGGTTCCCGCACCCCTACACCCGCCTGATGGTGGCGGTTTCCATGGCGACCGATTTGTTCAGCCCAGCGGACCTGAGGAGAACCCGCAGGAGCCCTGGTGAGCACGTGCGCTGCCCTCGCTAGCGTGCGCCTTGCGGTGCGCCTTGCGGTGCGCCTTGCGGTGCGGGGAGCAGCCGCCGCGCTTCCGGGAAAGGTGCCCGCGCATCGGGCAGTCTCGAGCCGGAGCCTTAGGGAATTTGGCGAGTTCTCCTTCCGCCGTCCCGCACCTCCCTCCCGCGCTCCCGGCCGACGGCTCCGACGGTGCAGCTGCAGGCCTCGGGCTCGTTGGCGCCTCCGCGGCCCGGGGCTGCGATCACCCGCATCGGAAACGGGGTCGGAGTCTGACGGGGTCTCGGCTCGGCCGCCCACGTTAGCCTTCGGCCGGGCAGAGGCCGCGCACTCCTCGCCTCCCGTGGCCTTCGGGTCACGCGTGTGTCCACCCCGAGGTGACTCGGCTGGCGGGGAGCGCGCCGCGGCCCCGCAGTGAGCATCGGGCGCCCCGGCGGCTGCGAGGGGCCTGTGGCGTCGGCCGCGCGCTCTGCGCCCTCGGGAGCCGCTGCTGCCCGTCCCGGGCGCCCTGACACGCGGTCCCCTGTGCGGCAGCCGGGACCAGCCGCGGCCTTGCAGGGAGCTGAGCGGTCCTTGCTGGTGCCATCCTCGCCGCAGGGGGTCTCAGGGCGGACCCCTGCAGAAGCCTGACCGGACCGTTTTCCTTGTCCTTGTCCCAGGAAGGTTCGTAAGGTTTGTAGGGAAACGAGGTGGGTAAGGGACCGGGACGGGTAAATGCGTTCCCCGTGCACGCGGTTTGTCCGACTGAGAGGGGCCCTAGCCGAGGCGTTTTTGCGCTTAGGTTCCCGCCGGGAAAGCAGGTGGCTGAGCTGGACACTTCACGTCTGTTGAGAGGGAAGGAAAGGAGGAAGGCTGGGCGGGGAAGAAGTAACGTCCGCCCGGGACCGACGTGGCGGAAGCCCGTCTGCGGGGATGTCCCTGCAGGGCCGAGTTCACGGCAGAAACATCCCGGGGGAGCCAGTGGGAGGAAACTGCAGGGAATGCACGGGGACATTTTCCGGACCAGCGGTCGGACAGCCGGCGTCTGGCGCAGGTCTTGGTTCCCCAACAGCTTCTGAGACCACAGCAGTTCGTGGTCGTTTGCTGGGCATTCTCATGAGCTTTCGTTGGGAGAAAATGCTTCCGGGAAGGTAAAAAGTTTTAAAACGGCTGGAACTGCTGACTCATAACCCTGCTCTCGGACAGTGGGGCTGCAGCGTGGCAGGCGCCAGCCTCCGCCAGTGCGCTGTGCACGTTGCGTTCACGATCGTGGCTCAGTCGGTGTTTCTCGAGTTGAACGGAATTAAATTTCGTCAGTCCAGGACATGCAGGCTCGTTTCCCGCGATGGTGAAGAAAGGCTCTGAGTCCCAAGGCGGCTAACCCCAAGCAAGCCACGCCCCTGCCCTGGGCCACGCCTGGGAGCCTTTGTGCAGCTTGAGTAGCTGGACCAGGGCAGCGCAGGAGAGACCGCAAAGGCAGGGCCATGCGCCAGGCCCGCTGCGGTGGACGGGTCCCATCCAGCGATGGGAGGAGCCCAGGCAACGCTGGAGCCCAGGGACCCGGCTGTGATGAGCGTGCATCTGTTCTCCAGCCCTGGAAGACTGTCACAGGGAACCCACCTTCCTCACAGCTCCTGAGACGGAGTCCCAGCCAAAAGGAAGTTCAGCCTCACACGTGAATTCACTAATGGGGCTAATTACTGCCAGAGGCAGATGCACTGGGAATGTGCAACTCAAGCCCAGTGGCGGAGGTTCCGGGCTGGCTGTGGGGTCCAGGTCCCTGGCAGCTCCGGGTGTGACCTGACCCACGACCATGCAGAGAAGGAGAGGGATGCTGTGGTCTCAACCATTGCCCCCAGATAGAGATGGACCTAAGATGGGAAGAGGCAAATTCTTCCACGATTTTTCCTGAAATTTTTGGTTATCTTTACTAAAATCTAGTAGATGATAATTTAGTACAAAAGTGGGTAAGTATTTACACACATATACACATATATGAGTATATGCATATCCACATGTACATGAAAGTGTGTGATGTGTGTGTGTATGTTCATGTGTGGTGTATGTGCATCTGTGATGTATGTGCACCATGTGGTGCATTTGTGGTGTGTGCATGTGTGTTGTCTATGCATATGTGTACATGTGTATGGTGTGTGTACAAGTGTGTGGCATGTGCATATTTGTACATGCATGCTTTGTGCATGTGTGGTGTGCACAGCACATGCAAGTACATACACATGTACTGTATGTGGTGCGTGCACGTGTGGTGTGTGCATGTGTGTACATGTGTGGTGTGTGCACATGTGGTCTACATATGTGTGCACGTGTGTGGTCTGTGTATGTGTGTACATGTGTGGTGCGTGCACATGTGTGATGTGTGCTTGCATGTGCGTGTGTCCTGTAGTGTATGTGTGGTGTGTGCACATGTGTGTGGTGTGTGCATGTCTGTATATGCATCGTTTGTGCACATGTGTGGTGTGTGCAGCATGTGCAAGTGCATACACCTGTGGTGTGTGCACACTTGTGCGTGCATGTGTGTACATGTGTGTGCATGTGCGGTCGTAGTTGATTCGTCTGGGGGGGGGTGGCGGCCGGTAGCTAAATCCTAGGCTCCCAGGCTTGCTCTGAAGGTACCGGCGGCGGGGGCTCTTTCCCGGAGGCGAAGGCGAGGCGGGGGATTTGGCCAGGTCCCCGGCGGGGGGGCGTGCAAGGTGTGGAGGGCGGCGAGAAGGAACAGGCAGGACACGGTACTTTGAGGGATGATGAAACCAAGAGAGCTTTATTAGGGGAGAACACCAGCTTATATTGGGCGCTTAGGGGGCGGGGTAGTTGTAGAGGTCGAAGGCTTGGATTGGTTCAGAGAGGGCGCGGAGGTTGATAGACAAGGGGCGGGAGTAGTTCCGGTGACTGTGCATGCGCACTGACGGTGGGGGAGTTGCTCTGGCAATGGGGAGTATCAGGGGCAAGATAAGGGGGTGGGGAAAAGGCGGTTCCCTCCGGCAAGCCTCCCCTAACGGTGGTATTTTGGGTGAGGAAATGGGGCCTGCCTCCGGCCTCACTTTCTCAGGCCTGGGGGGCAGTGGAGGGCGCTGTCGCCCGTGCCCACCACCCTCCCCAGGGGCTGATCAGGTCCCCCAGCCCAGGCCCGCCAAGTCAAAGCACGTAATCAGTGTCCCGCATGCATGTGCATGATGTGTGCGTGCATGTGTGATATGCATGTATGTGCAAGTGGATGTGTGCACCATGTGTGATGTGTGTGCACACATGTGTGTGCAAGTGCATACATGTATGTGGTGTGTGTGCACACATGTGTGCATTTGTGTGTGTATGGTATATGTATGCATGCCATGAATTCTGGATGTTCTGTTGGTTGTCAGGGATGGAGAGGGGGCATTTCAAGGAGAAGGGGTCCAGCTTCCTGGCCTGCCTTCCCTAAAGGCCGGGGCGTTTGCCCTGCTCCCTCCTGCAGGAGCTCGCTCCTTGCTCCAGGCTGCACTCATGGTGGCTGTAGGTCCACCTCTCACTCTGCCTCTCAGGTCTCCCTTTTTGCTGCTTGTACCTTCTTTCTCAGACACTCTAGACAATGGAACATGAAGGGGAAAAAGCTTCTAGTTCCTTAAGAGCAAAAATAATAGGTTATGAATGAGCTGAGTTTATTGTTTCTTCACTAAGCCAGGATTTTCTGTAATGAACTTTGTCAAGAAAATCTAATTAACCATAAAAGCAGACACAATAGTGGCAGAGGCAAGTTAAATGGCTTCTCCCTAGGCAGTTTCTCCGTTACCTCTTCTTACCTTTACAGCACACTTTTCTCAAGGGAACATACAGTCTCTGAGAAAGTATTATCAACACAAAAGCTTTACCCTCTGCTACATGTAAGAGGAAAGAGCTTCCCATAGAAATGGGGGAAATTTCCTCTTTTGTTCTGCCATGAAGATGGAAAAATATCTAGACCTGAGTGAAATACTTCATCTTTAAATAAACAAGCATAAGCCACAAGAGTTGAAGTTGAATGCAAACATTTTTTATCTTAACAATAAAACAAAACAGAGGTTGACTATGAAATAAAAATATTAAATACTCCAAATCTGATGAAAAGATAGAGAGGTCAAGCTGTCAAGCTCTACATTCTCTTCCTGTTTGAACCACCAGCACACTTACTAATTTTAAAGTTGTCGGGGTAAATTTGAGCATATGTGAATGAAGAGGAGCCAAAAAGGAGAGTTTTCGCCCCCACACTGGCTCAGGTTCCCAGCACCCCAGAGCCCCTGTCGCCCCCTCCCCCGGAGAAACGTCTTGAAGCTCAATATGAAAGGACTTCTCCTTTCTCTGATTCTCCTTTGTCAATTGGACAAGACCCCCTGGGGTCCTTTCTGTCAAGATCCTCAGATTCCATTTGAATTTAAAACAGACCCGGAGGCCACCGCGGCTCTGGAAAAGAGGAAGAGTTATTTTTAAACAGCGGACAGGATCTTCATTCTGGAGGCTGGTTAGGGGCTGGCAGGGCCCTCGGCAGCACCCACACCTCACACTTGGGGTGCAGAGCGGCGGCAGCGGCTCCAGCCTGCGGAACCTGCACGCTGACATTTGCAGCCTGTGCTTTCTCTTAATTAAGTGGGCAGGACCCTTGGGGAGCCGCGCAGCCCGGCGGGAGCGGGGTCCTTTTCTTGGGGTGCAGCACTTGGCTACTCATTACTCAGAAAGCACCGAGGCTTTACTCTCTTATTTTATTAAAAGCTGCAAGAGATGATCTTAAACCACATTTTTCAATAAGTTATATACTATTTTTTTTTTAATTTAACTGGGATATCAACTGCCACATCAGTGTAATACTAACACATTTCAAATTGAAGGGTGTGATATGGTAGAAAAAGTAAGGAAGAGAAAAAATAATTCAATCATGTAAAAATGAGAAGAAACTGTCATTCATGAGATAAAAGCTGTAATTGCTGATAAGTGCCTGTAGGACTTATAAAATATTTTTAGATATAAAAGTAAATTTAATTTTAATTTAATACTTTTCTTCTTTTTTTAAGGAGTGTTACTTTATTAAGCTTATTAATGTATACCCAATTCTCCTTTAAGATGTTAGCAGTAGGCGGGAGTGTTCACATTTAATTTTACTTGTATTATTATCTAAACTGATATTTGTATCTTAAATTAACAGAGCCATTAAAAAGATGTGAATTTCCTCGTTTTTTTATGTGAACTAAACTCCAGTTGATTTTGTGGGCAGAGGACGTTTGGGCCCCACCGTTCGTCTCATCTCCCCAACAACCAGCCCCCTTGGTCGGCGAATCCCCTCCCCGCTCTCTGCCTCGCCCTCCCCCAGACCCCAGCCCACTTCCTCTTCACTCTAGTTACTTATGTGTTTAGTTTGCTGCATAATTAACACTCTTCACCCTGATTAATTGATCCTGTGGATGCGTGTGGCTCTCCTCCAGCCCCAGCCCCCAGTGTCCTCTCAGCACCTGCAGCCCCAGCGGCCCGGATCCTGGGCTGGAAGGGAACTGGCCCACGGTGAGAAAAACTGCACTAAGGTAGTGAGTCACATTTACTGACTTTTTAATTCTGAGATAATGTTCTTTCCCACTTTTAGTTTTAGAATGTTCTTTTTAGATATAAAGTGATAGTTATCTTCATTAGCAGGATTGTTCCTTTTAATTAAAAAAAAAAAAAGTAGCCACTCGATGCCAGTCCCTCAGAGCCTTTGAAACCAAAACCCCCACGTCCGGGGCCCTGGGCTGACTGTCTGTCCCACCAGGCCGAGGTGCCGCCCACCGTCCGCTCCTGTAACTTCTGTCCCGGCACTCCTGGGTCCTAGGGCCTCGGCTGCGTTACTCTTGGTCCTTTCACATTTCCCATTATCTGCTGCCGATTTAGGAGAATGTCCATTTTATACCCACCTCATCAACCTCATGACACCTGTTCTAGTTTGCTAATGCTGCAGAATGCAAAACACCAGAGATGGATAGGCTTTTATAAAACGGGGGTTTATTTCGCTACACAGTTACAGTCTTAAGGCCACAAAGCATCCAAGGTAACACCTCAGCAATTGGGTACCTTCACCATAGGATGGCCAATGGCGTCCAGAAAACCTCTGCTAGCTAGGAAGGCAGCTGGCGTCCGCTCCAAAGCTCTGGCCTCAAAATGTCTTTCCCCAGGACGTTCCTCTCTAGCAAGCTTGCTCCTCTGCAAAACATCACTCCCAGCTGCACTCCTTTCCTCTTTGAGTCAGCTCATTTATATGGCTCCACTGATCAAGGCCCACCCTGAATGGGCGGGGCCACGCCTCCATGAGAACATCTCATCAGAATCATCTCCCACAGCTGGGTGGGGCACATTCCAAGCAAATCCAACCAGCACCAAACGTCTGCCCCACAAAACTACAAAGACAATGGCATTTGGGGAACACAATACACTCAAACCGGCACAACACCCAATTGTGATTACAATGTGACAGCACATCTCCGAAGTACACCTGTCGGACCTCTGAGTACTCAGCGCTCTTCCAAATTTGGAGAGTTAAAAGCATGGATTTGGGTGGGTTGATTTTATTGAGGAAATTAAGATTGCACGTTTCAGACAGAAAAAGTAGCGAAGACCGTGATAAACTCAGTGTGGCGTTCACCATCCTGTGATTATGGAAAGTGCTGCAGGCGACGCTGACGTTACAATCCGGTCGTGCCCTGCCGAGCGCGGCGGAAAGGAAGGGCAGCGGGTTCAGCAGGTGCAGGTTTCGCACGGTGCCATTTGCCGGCGACGTCTGCAAATGTGAACTTGGTTGTGGTTACCACACAGCGTTCTTTCCTCTTGGGCATCGGACGTGAAAATTAGCACCCTTTCCTACGGAAACGCGGTTCTTGCATCAGGAGACGCTGTTCTCTTGTCCTCAAGCTGTGTCCTGCGACCGGCTCTGTTCTTACAAACGTTCCTAGTTCACGGGACGTGTTTTCTGCTGACCACGGAGGAATTTAATTCAGAATTAGACCTTTATTGATGCTTCGTTTGTGTGCCCTTTCCGGGCCCGTGTGGTGGCAGATCGGTGCTCCGAGAATCTAATAGATGGGATGGAGCGGGTCAGATAATGAAAGTCCCTGGTACATTAACTTTCAATTTCATGAATGTCTGAAGATTGCAGAGAAGATGAGTGGCGGGACTTCCTTTGCTTTTACGTCTTAACATTTATAAGCTAATTAAGTCTCCCCGGTATGACCAGGGCAGAGTCTGGGTCTACAATATTAACACACGTTTATATTTTTGAGCTCTAGTATAAGAGTTTAAAATAATTTATAAACCCCAGATCAGGAGACTTACTGAGTTACAACCTATGGCGCACAATCCGGGTGTTCTCAGGCTCCTATTTCTCTTTGTTTTACCGACACGAGAGGCTCTGGGGGAGCAGAGTCGCGTGGCTGACCTGTTACTGGTCACCCCCACAAGCAGGGTCACTGGTGCGACGCAGCACCAGTCGTCGCTGATGCCGCAGTAGGTGCGGTTGTGGGACAGACTCTGTCGACACAGGACAGGCTCTGCGGCCAGGCGGGTGGGACGTGAGGAAGGCACCTGCGTGGGGGCCGTGCAGCCTGGGACAGCGGGAGGAGGGGCTGGGGCCGGGAGCCCCCTGCGGCCTGCCCGAGGCGCCCCCTTGGCTCTGTGTTCACGGCGTCCGTTTTTAGGGATCAGGGCCAGAGTCAGCCGGTGCAGTTTGGCCTTTTGGAGTGTGCCTCCCATTTCAGCTGCATCTGAAAGCGATGCTGTCCTGTCGAGCTGCAGAGCTGCTGTTAGGGTCCCAGACGGTGCTAAAGGGAGACGCGTCCTTGTTGGTTTGATTCCCCGAGTAGGTGGCTCCTCCCCGGCTGGAGGGGACATGGGTTTGTGCAGCATGGCCCCTGGTGCTTTGACGAGCCATGGAAACCCGTTCACATGGAGGCACCCCGAGTTCTGGATCTGCACCCCCAGTTCTGTGTCTGCTTTCTTTGAGCCTCCCGTGGGACACTGTGTTCTCTGAGACTCAGCTGAAAGCCCAGTTGCTCTGTCACCCACTTAGCAAGAGGCCTTTCCCTGCAATGTCTCTACATGGCCCCAACCCACATATGCAGCCTCCAAGTGTGAGGGTGCAGAGGATGCAGAGGGTGCAGGGATTGGAGAGGGTGCAGAGGGTGCAGGGGATGCAGATGATGCAGAGGGTACATCTCTTCCTGAGGGACCTGCCAGCTCCTCCTCCCTGCAGACAGGCCCCAAGCGAGGGAGACTTCAGGGGCTGCCCTGCGACCCTGCACCCCATCCCATCCCGCCTCCCTGCACCCCTGCCCCTCCTCTGTCACTGCCCCAAGTCTCTCCTGCACCCCTGCCCCACCTCCCTGGGCTGCCCCCGCCCCCAGGTCCTGCCCCACCTCCCGGCCTGCTTACCTGCACCACACCTCCACGTTTCCAGGTTCCCTGCTCTGCTGGATCCTGGCCAGGTGGCGGGAGCCTGGGGAGGAGGAGGCAGGAGCGGGTAACTGGCCCCTCCTCAGCTCCATGGTGTGTCCGGCAGCCACGGCCTCCTCTGGGCAGCCTCAGCCCCTTCCCGCTGGCCCCTCCCGTTCCCCGTGCTGCTGGGGCCCCCTCCCCGCCTCCTGCACTTGGCCTGGGCAGAGCTGACCTGCCCACCTGGGCCGGCCGCCCTGTACTCTTGGACCCCCAGGCCACCTGGCAAACACGTCTTTGCAGGTAATCTGCTCTTCCTAGTTGGAGCTGGACTGACAACCCACTCGCCGTGACCATGTCACATAGGTCCCCTCCCCACTGCACCCGAGGCGGGCGGAGTCCAGCGTTTCTGGTCAGGCCGCTGCCCCAGCCACTGACTGACAATCTCATCACCTAGTCAGGGGGAGGATGCCCGTTCCCAGGCTGGTGGGTGTGCAGATTCAAAAGGTTCTCCGTCCAGAGTCCTCCTGCCCAGTGGACATACGGAAGGTGTCCCTCTCTGACATGCAGAGCTCCACGTACTTCCATCCAGCATGTAAGAGCTGCTTAAGATCGTGCCCTCTCGGCCCTGCCAGTCGCCACGCCTTTCCAGAAGCTCCCGTGTCCCCACCACAGCTCACAGGACACCAGTCAGATGAGGAGTGGCAATGGCTTTCAAATAAAAAATGACCTTGATTTAAAAATGCTCCTTTGGCAGTTGCTGGAAAGAATCCAAAAGACAAACAGAGAGAATTTATTATTCTAAATAACCCAAAAGAATTGAACTACATGCATAAAAAGCGTCGACCACAGCAATACACTGATAGATGTTTTGAGAGCTTCCGGACGCTCCTCCGAGAGAGAAACTCACACCTCGGTCAGCTCCAATAAGTGTTGTCCTATGTTCTGTTGGTTATCTTGTTTCCTCTTATAAAGGGACCCTGTTGGCTATCGATTACCTTCCGAGCACCCCCTCCCCCCACAGGAGCCGTTCAAAGCTCATGTCTTCTGACCGCAGCCCCCGCAACCGGGGACGGCAGGGCCCGGGCTCCCCAAGCCAGCCAGGCAGCCCCGCTCTCCTCCCGTGGTCGGTCCAGCCACCAGGCCACGGCGCTGCTGTGGAGCCAGGTGTGTGAGACACGAGGGGGATCCAGGGGCCTCCGGGAGCTGCTGGCAGAAGTGCTCCATGCCCTTCCGGAACGCGTGGTAGCAGACGTGACGTTCAGGACAGCTGCCGCCGTTTTTGTGGAATGAAGTTGATGCTGGGACAGTCGGGGCAGAGGGGTGGAGATGGACGGGACCCTGGACAGCACCCGTGGGTGGGGCTCAGAACTTCCCCTTCTAGAGGTTCCTGGCTTATGGGCCAACCCCTCTGAGTGAGGTTTTCCTTTAACGCCTTTGAAGGTGTCCCACCTGATATGCCACTGTGAGCACTAAAATACTGAAATTCCGAGTGCCCAGTGATGGCTCTGAACACACCAGAGGACAACCAAAGGGACGGAGCTGCAAGCCAGCATCTCTGGGTCCCGGTGAGGCCGCCCCCAGCCCGGCACACATCACACTGGTCTTTGCCGCCAGCATTTTTATGCAGGTGAAAGCAAGTTTAAGCGCATTTTGGGAATAGTTTGGACGTTACAGCCCCTGAGACCACCTGTGACTGCCCCAGCCACGGAACCACTGCGTATCTGCTCACCTGTTTTGGAATCACAGGTGTGCCCCTCGCCCTCCAAACCATCCTCCCCAGGAGAGGACTATCCGTGGCTCCTCCTGTCCTTGACCGAGAGCCTCGTTGGGATCCAGACGATGTGTGTTGCAGGATTCCAGTGGTGCCACGTCCAGTTTCTGCCCAGGTCACAGTTTAGGAGGCATCACTGTCCCAAAATAAATCTTTCTAAAGGTTAGTATTTTAAGTTACCAAATTTGAAATCTGCTTATAGAGAATTTCATAAATATTAAATCTGGAGCAGTTAGGTGGCCGGTCAATTCTTAAAACGTAAGACTCGCACATGACCGGCCTGACTTAGGAGAAGACGGGGTGGCTCTGCCCTTCCGGTGCCGATGCGCTGAAAGGCCCTTTGTGGGCCTGATGCGACTCTCCCCCCAGCAGGCGCAGCAGCCGTCGCCGGCCCTGTTCTGAAGTGAGGACACTGGTGCTCGGAGATCTCTGGTCACCTGGCCGAGGTCCAGGGCTGGGTGGGGGTCTGGGTGGGTGGCCTGAAGGCTGGGCGCTTCACCGTAGTTTTCTACGTCTCCTTCCTCTAGCAGCGCCTCTCTGTGGTGCAGCCCGGCGTTGGTCAGCAGGAATGTCTGTATACGTGAATACTCGTGGGCCGAGGGATTATTTATAGCCTGTTGACATTTGCTGAGTTTTCCACTCACATTTGCATTCGCCCAACACCGGAGAGAAGGCTCTGCAGTATTTGACGGCTTGTCAGCGGCTTCCAGGTGTAGGTCCACGGCTCCTCCTGCGGGCGTTCGCTGACGTTTACCGGGCGCAGGCTGCAGGGCAGGAGTGGGGCAGGAAGGCTCTGCTGTGCTGTCGTGCCTGACGCCTGTGACGAGGGTGCTGGGGTGCGGAATCATGTGGGCAGGGTTCGGAGGCGCTGCTGTGTGCTGTTGGGGGTGTGTCCGTGGGAACCTGGCGTCTTGCCGGCAACCCAAACCTGGACAGCTGGGTCAGGAAGGAGGACCCGGAGGACCCGGAGGACCCGGAGGACGCCGAGCAGAAGGTGGCTGAGCCGAGGAGCCTGGGAAGCACGAGTGGTCCAGGCAGCTGTGCCCATGGTGGTCGCGGTGGTGGTGGTGGGGACAGCAAAGGGGAGCTCAGTGTTAACTCTGCTGAAACTTGGTAGAACAGGGCAGTGAAACTTTTCCCAAATGAGGTGTAATCGCACGTGGTAATATACGAAGCTGCTTGCAAAGGCTAAATGCCACGACTGCTGACACATCCTCAGCATTCCCTGATGCTCTGAAACTCGGCCAGGGTGGGGTGGAGAGGAGGCCTGGTGCCCGGGGGTCCGAGGCTATAAAAATGAGGGCTTCATTTATATGGAGGTATCAATGGAGACAAAATAAGGGTGGAAAATTGGAAAAGAGCCCGGATTCTGAATTAGGGAAGTCAAAATTGTGTATTCAAAAAACACAGCATAATTAAAGAGGAACAATAAGAGTTATTTTTCTAGGAACCGCATAGAGCTCATCCTCATCCCAATTTCAGAGAGAATGAAATGAGGCTGAGATTTGTAGTTCTGCAAACGGGGAAGGTTTTGCTGAGACGTTCTGCCTCATTGGCTGTGTCCTCCAGGGGAGCAACAACGATTTAATCCTTTTATTTAAGGTTAGGTTATCGTGACTCTGTGTGCTGTCACTCACAGTTACACCACTCACCTTTAATAGCTCAGAACGTCAAGGGAGATTTTCCGTCTTAGCCAAGCAGCAAAATACAAAACCAGGGCACTTGTTGTATTTTGATTTAAAGATCAAGCAAAAACAGTCTTCGGAAATATTAAATGAGTAAGAATTCAAGTTTGCATTTAAAAGAGTGAGAGCTCAAGTCTCTCCTGTTCACATTAGTTTGGACCCAGAGGATATTTATTAACTAAAGAACAGCAGAAGAAACTAACGTTAAGGGAGGAAATTGGTTTTCCTGCAGTCCAGCCTGTTTTTAAATTAGCAGAAGCAAGTGCTAATATGAAACCCCGTGACCAGTAATCACATTTTCCTTTTGCTTTGTGGAAAATCACAGCAATTCGCATTAGCATTTCACACTAGTTAAGAGCTGGCACCAATGCTCTGTTTTGGGGTGGGAGTCGGGAGGGAGGGGGTCCTGGGGGAGGTTTCCTGGAGGCACCTCAGCGGGCAATTTCACGTGGACGCTGAAGCTTTTCTGGACAGCAATTCAAAAATCCAGCACAGAAGACAATGGCCACGGCCCAGACGGAGGCTGGGGCACGTTTCCTCGGGAGCTGACGCGAAATCAATGTTCCCACCACCGACTCGTGATTTACTCCAGTAATTATTCTTGAGCCCGTGACTAAGGTGCTGTCAAGAAGGACAGCCTCGTGTTGCTAAGCGCAGGCGCTCGCTTCTTCCAGTAGATTAATTCACACGTGGTAATGAAAACGGCACCTGCCTCGTGCTGGCCACCAGGCACTCCATCGGACGCGTTAGAGAGCGGTGCGGGTAGCTGAGCTTGTACCTCAGCTTGCCAGGCCTGGGCCAGGGGACCTGATCACCCCCTGGGGAGGGTAGTGGGTACGGGCGTGAGTGCCCTCTGCAGCCCCCCCAAGCCTGAGGAGCGAGGTCAGGGCAGCTCCCTTTTCCTCACCCAAAATGTCACGGGCAGGGGAGGCTTGCCGGAGGAAACCACCTTTCTCCCAACCGCCCTTTCCTCACTTCCCTATCTTGCCCACACACTCCCTTGTGCCAAGGCCACTCCTGCCACCGCCAGCGCGCATGCACCGTGGCCAGAACAACCCCCGCCCGCTGCAACGGCTCCTGCGTCCTCTCAGAACCAATCCTAGCCCCTCTCCCTTCAGTATTGCCATTTAAGGCTACTTCACCTCCTTTCCAGCCCTGCCCTTCTTACCAGCCTATATAACCTGTGATCACCCCTGAATAAAGCCTCTTTGGCGCATACTCCTACTGGATGAAGAGTGTCTTGTCCTTATCGCCGCCCTCCACACCTTGCACGCCTCCCGCCGAGGACCCGGCCAAGTCCTCCGCCTCCCCCTCGCCTCCGGGAAAGAGCCCCCGCCGCCGGTACCCTTTAAGCAGCCCCGAGAGCTGAGGCCTCAGCTACCGGCCGCCCCTCCCCCCAGAAGCAGTAACCCCGACCGCAGAGCGGGGCTCACCCCTACCCCCAGGCACTGTCGGGGTGCCCTGGCCTGGCTCCTGCGGCATCTCCCGCTGCTCGGGTTGCGTGGGGGGTCCCAGAAGCGAAACAGGAAACACGGGGCCCACGCACTTCATCACAGCGGCATGTGGAGCCCTGGAGCTGGGGGGCCTCAGCCTCGTCTCCGTCGTGTTCCCGAGGAGCGCTCACAGCGGGTGGGACGGTGTCCGGACAGGATGGGTGTCCCTTGGCAGGCAGTGAGGGCACTTCCCGAGAGCTGATGGCCCGTGGCTCTGTGATGGCTACGCGGACACGGACCTTCCCAGCTTTGCCGTCGTCTTCATCAGGTTCCCAAGCTGCGGTCCTGGAGCTTGGATGGGAAAGGTTTCCCATCTCTGTCTTCCACAATGTCCAACAGGAATGTAGGGTTTGTTTTGGCTGTAAATGTAGGCTAAGCCCACATCCACAGCAGCACCGATGACTGAGACCCCTGGAAATCGGACAGCGCTCTCAAACCTTGGTTGCTGTGCAGAGCTGGTGCACCTGCTGTGTGCGCCTCACTCTTCAGACACGGGACGTGTTCAGTGCGTTGCTAGACAACCACAGTGGCCCATGGCACACAACACGGGTTAGGAACGCCTGTTATCAACTCGTCTCTTAAACCGTGAACCACCTGGTCAGTGAGAGTAAAGGGGCTGGAGAACTTCTGGTCAAAGCAGAATCACCCTCGCATTGGCCACAGACAAGCTGGCAGAGGCGAAGTCCTCTCTTCCCGCCGGGGGACCCTGAGGCTGGTGGGCCCCCGCGCCCTCCTCTCCGTCCTCGCCCTCCCTTCTCACTTCCTTCCTTCCTCCCCTTTCTTGTCTCCAAGGACACCTCATCTTTCAGAAGATCCCGCTAACTCCAAGTAGATCAAAACAGATTTATTTATTACAAGATTTTTTAAACAGGCCATGAGAAGCATTTCCTCCAAAAATCGAAACCCTCCTCAGGATCACCAACTTAGTGAAATGGATTGCTGACATCAAGGTTCAGCAACTGGAGGGTAAAAGGACTCCTGAATACTAAGGGTTGGTTGAAAAACTCCTTCTTGAGGAACAGATGGGATCGGAGCAGCGTTTCCTGGCCCCTGTGCGGTGCCCTCGGCCTCCCCGCGGGAGGGAGCAGCGCTGGCCGCAGGGTTTCCGTGCGGCGGAGAAAAGCAGGCAGATATTCGCTTGAGCTCTTGAACATCCAATGCTCCCCTTTTCTCCATAAAATCATTCTATTTTTCCAAAACATAACCTTTGAAGCCGACAAGTTTGTTTCCAGATTGGAGATGTGCTTCGTGAAATCCCCCCACAGGCAGAGCTGGAGGGAAACGGGAGTCGGGCTAGGAGCGTCTCCTGAAAGCCCAGAGCCCCAGACCAGGCAAATCTCCGTCCACTGCCTCCCGCTTGGCATCTGGAAATTGAAGGGGCGAAGTAGACAAGGTCTCAAGTCACTTCTGTTGCCTAGTTTCCCAGGATTCTGAAGTCTGTGATAATCAGAGCCCCAGATCCTGATCCCACATCCCTCAAAGCTTTGAGAGCAGAAGACTACAAAGGTGACTGTTTGCTTTGCTCACGTTACCAGCCAGACGCTGGTTAAAGCACATCACGTGTCTTAATTCAGCCCAGGAGAAAGGTTCTATTTGCGATACCCTCAGCCGAAACTCAGAAATGCTAAGCCCCAGAGGTCCAGAGTTTCCCCTCTGGCTCTAGAGCCCAGGCTCCCACCACTAAGCCTGTTTACCTACCAAGCTGCACAAACTGTGCTGGGGTGTTCAGAAATGGCTTCAAACATTAATTCCCCTGCACGGCAAGGCCAGGTACAGACGTGGTCCAGCCTGTGTGGCCCACGATCAGATCCGTGGCAGCACTGAGCTATGGCTGAACCAGGTGTTCTGTCTCTTGGAAGTTCTTGGCATGATGTGTACCCGGCGTGTGTAAACTCCTGAGGTATACAGCTTTGAATTCTTTTCTCTTACAAAGTCGGAAATACTGCCTGGCTCTGAATCCGCCACATCAGCAGTAGGTTAACTTCTGCAAAGGCCTCCAGCGTGGGGTCTCTGTAGATACTCAACTCTGCTGCTGTAGTGCGAAACCCCCTTTGGTTCGGATGGCCTAGTTCAGGATCACCCACGATGGTTGCTCGGGATAAACCAAAAGCATCAGAGTTCACTGTCCACTGTGCTGAATTTTATATAATTCTGGGTTTTAGTTACCTACTGTAAGAGGAAGGTCCCTTAGTGATAACTTTTCCATTTATAGTAAAGATAATTCCTGGGATTTTGAGGGAAAAAAAATTCACAGGTGCAGTTCAGTTGTCAGATATAATCAGAAAGAGGCAAAATACTATCTAATTTTAAGGGCATGGTTTATAAAAGCATTTCTCATACTTCCTCTAGACTTGTCAGTATTTAGTAACTAACCCAGATATAGCAAGAGGCTCATTTAGTTCCCTGCTCTTGCTATGTGTTCAACAGATTCTTGTTTTCTTCTTGTCTCAAAAAAAAAAAAAAAAAAAAAGCACACACTTTTTCTCCTAAGGAAGATTCATATAACAGGGTTTCGATTTATGTGGAAATAGCACTGGAGACCACATTTTACTACTATTAGTATCGTGTTACCTGGCAATGAAGTGCTTCACGGACGCTCAGCATTAATTTTTGTATCCTGGTTTAGCGCTGGTGTTGGATTATTGTTGTTCAGTGTGGATTTAGGATTAATTGTCCAAATTAGTTTAATGCAAGCCCCAGTGTGTGAAGGACAGGCTCATGACTCCATGTTTCCACAGAGCCAGGAACGCGTTTGCAATCCCTACACTGTCTGGGGCCGTGACGGGCACCTCCAAGCGCCCGAGCCTTTTGCCATGTGGGGACAATCTAGGCGGAGGGTGAAATATTTGTCACACAGTCTCGCAGCTGAACATGATGTCTGTTTGCAGCTGTGTGTAATTTTCGGTTGGTTCTGGTGACAGAGGCATTTGTTGGAAGAGAAGGGTGATGGACTTTTGGTAACCTAGGGTGTGTTGGAATGAGAATCAGAGAAAGCAAATAGTCTGATTTAAGAGCCATCTGATCTGTTTGGATTCTTTGCTGTGGATGTTTTAATAAGTTTGTTTAAACTTGCCTTTGCATTCCTTTATTTTACATAAAAACCCAAAGTGGCAAACAGTGACATGAATGCTGTTTAATCTGGAACCTTGAGAAAACATCTGTGGACACACCCAGCAAGCTTTGTGGTTTTCCAGCTTTGAAAGGGCAACGTGACACAGAGTCTACTTATCATGAGTTAATTAAATGATAACATATGAAAGCAATTTATTATGGGCCTCAAATAAAACCTAGTAAAAATATTGTATGATAAATTTAGAAGATCCAGAACTTGCCAGAGATGAAAATGAACCAGCAGAGACTGGTACTAAAAATAAACTTCTGTTATTTTTACTAGAAGAAATAAGACTCCACCTGAGAGCTTTCTTTAAAAGCATCTTTAATTATAGGAGGATAATGTTTCAATCATGGGATTAAAAGTCTGCAGAAATGCATTCTCAGCAAGTAGGCACGTGCACCTTAAGAAAAACAAAAATATCATGTCAGATACCCTGTCCCAACTTGCAGGGTGCATTGGTTTTAATTATTATAAGATTGCGCTGTGTTCTGAATCTTAAGCCGTGTCACCTACTTCAGTCCCTAAAGTTATTAGAAATTAAGCTGCAGAGCGCAGAGTGCAGGTCACCCCTTTTTGGGCTCAGTGCTGCTGGGCGTTGCTCGGGGTGTGTGCAGCTACCACGGAGGAACGCTGGAGACCACGACACTGTTTTTAATTTCTGAGGACATCATATTCACTATCCAGAGAGCACTTTTAGATAGTGAGATAAAATCAACTCCCCCAAATTGGGGTATCCCAATAAAATGTATAATGAAAAAGAAAATCCAGATATTTATCCCCCAAATTGAATTTTAAATAGATTTTAAGTTGTATGAGGAAATAAAATGTTGCATGTCAATATATCGGTGTTTTCTGTCATTTTATTCTGATACATTTTATGCTTTGGGGAAAAAGCCAAAAATTGCTTATCCAAAATACAATTACTGGTCAAACTATAGTATTCTAGTGTTGTAAATCTCCCAAAATAAGGCCACAGGTACATTTATGTTTACTAGCATTTATTTTGCAGAATTATAGAAAAAAATATCATTTTCATGGTTCATAGAAATTCTCAACAGTTCTTCATCTGCGAAGATTCCTTTATTTGGCATATAGTGTAACTGCGAATACAGCACCCAGCCACAGTGGAGGTGACAAACGATGTATCCAGAGCTTCATATTTAATGTCAGAGCAATAAACAATAGTGTCAAAAAGTGTCAGTCATCTATCAGAGTGTGGCCAATTAATAGTAATGACATCTTTCTATTCAGACATACTGTACAAAATATTTGAAGACCTGAGAATGATTATGTGACATTTCTTGAGTATTTACATATTATATTATGAACATGTGTTTAATTTCTTCAATTAATTCTTGGTATCCATTGTTCCAGTAATATGATTTTCTATCTAAGAAGATGATTAAGCTGGAAATGTTACCATTAACATTACCATTAACATGAATTGATTATATGCAAATTGATGCAACTTACAAGTAGCAGAGCTTTAAAATTATGGCCTAGGCCTGCATTTTAATTGAAATATACCCACAGAGAGCTGCCTCTGCTCCACATTAATTCTCTCAAAGATTTGATCAGCTTGATACCAAACAGAAGAGCAGTGAGGACAACCAGAGCCTTAAGTTAAAAATGCAGATGAGATGGGCAAAGCCTTCCTGTCCCCTGGAAGCCGCCCCCCACCCAAACCACATCTGTGAGTTTGGGGGAACAGTGCATTGGGCACCGTGCGCTCGGGGGAAACTGTGTGTTGGGCACCGTGCGTTCAATGGAAACAGGGCGTGGGGCACCGTGCGTTCAATGGAAACATGCGTTTGGCACCGTGCGCTCGGGGGAAACTGTGCATTGGGCACCATGCGTTCAATGGAAACATGCGTTTGGCACTGTGCGCTGGGGGGAAAGTGCGTTTGGCACTGTGCATTTGGGGGAAACAGTGCGTTTGGCACTGTGCGTTCGATGGAAACAGTGCATTTGGCACCATATGTTCAGGGGAAACCGGGGCCTTACCCAGCAATCACGTTCACCCCTCATCAGAGGCCCCTCGGCCTCACTGCCCTTCTTTCTCATCTCCTGCACTGAAAGGGTCAACACCCTGGCCCAGATCAGTAAGGAGGAGACAGAACCTATACCCTGAAGTGCAGTTCGAGGTGCGTGGGGTGGTGCGGGGCTGACAGAGGATGCGTTTGGAGCCGAGCGCCCTGACAGCGCCCTGACAGTCGGGTCTGCCCGAGCCAACCAGGGACTGTAGCCCTTGCAGCCGCTGTCCTCGCTGTCTCGCTGCCTCAGGGAAGGGGCCGGCTCTAACGCTTCCCTCCTCGGCCACTTCTGGCTTGCAAGTGAAATCCCTGAGCCCTCGGCCGGGAGGTGAAAGACGAGGTGTCGAGCTTGAGGCCCGTTGGAGGGTTCTCACGCACAGTGAGGGCCCCGGAGAGCTGTCCCCACATCTGCTCAGGCCAGAAAGGGCGGCTGAGGCTGCACTTCAAGGAGGTTATTAAAGTAATAAAAGTAACAAAGATTCAAAATATATCAACTTTATCCAAACAGTACCTTTATTTTCTTTGGAGGAAATTACCTTTTGAAGAGCATGAGAATTTTTAGTATATTAATTACTCCTTTTCCAAGATCCTCATTCATTATTTCCTACAAAAGAAGATTTTGCATTCTAAATTATCTATCCCAATAACTCTGCCATTTAGTCAACACTTTGTGCCAGTTTGGATATATTGTCTCCCAGAAAAGCCGTGTTCTTTAATGCAATCTTGTGGGGGCAGAATTATTAGCCTTCTGATTAGGATGGGAACTTTTGTTTGAGTGTTTCCATGGAGATATGACTCAACCAACTGTGGGTGAGACCTTTTCATTAGATTATTTCCATGGAGGTGTGGACCCCACCCATTCAGGGTGGGCCTTGATTAGTTCTTTAGAGTATTTAAGAGAGAAGCTAAGAGCTGACAAAAAACCAGTTGCTTGCTGACGCTTAGAGATGCTTGGAGATGCAGACAGAAGGATGTTTGGAGATGCTAAGCTATGAGATGAAGCCCCGAGTTTGCCCCAGAGAAGCTACAAGAGGACCCCCAGATGCTTAGAGAGAAACGCCCTGGGAGAACAACAAGGATGCACAGGAGCTGAGAGAGAAAGAGAAGCTAGGAGAGACAGAAGCCCAGAGACATTTTGGAGAAAGCCATTTTGAAACACAACCTGGGAGCAAAGGACCAGCAGACGCCAGCCACGTGCCTTCCCGGCTGACAGAGGTGTTCCAGACACCATCAGCCTTTCTTCAGTGAAGCTATCCTGTTATTGATGCCTTAGTTTGGACACTTTTATGGCCATTGAACTGTAAGTTTTAAGCTAATAAATCCCCTTTATAAAGGCCAATACATTTCTGGTATTTTGCATACTGCAGCTCTGACAAACTGGAACACACTTCATATTGATAAATATATTAATGAATTTTTCCATGTAATGTCCCTTCAAGTTAAGTAAATAATGTTATCCCGATACTACTAAAATGTCTAGGCCTTCCTGTCGGAAGCAGTACAGATACATATAAAACTGTTTTAAGTGTTCTGAGATGATTCCATCATTGCTTTTCATTTGTCCACTCTCATTTCTACTGAATAGATGAATTGCTTTAAAAGTATCCGTTAGCGGCCCCTGCGTGCCGGGCGCCACTCCGCTTTGACGGTCTGGGCTGCGGCATTTCTGCAAAGCTCTCCAGGGTTCCAGGTGCAGCCCGCTCGGGAAGCCCCCGTCCTGGAGCCCGAGGCTGGGGGGTTTGGAGCGTTTGAGACGGACGGACAGTGCGAGCAGGAGCTTCCCGGAGCTGAGGTGGGGGCTGTGTGTGAGCGGGATCGGGGGTGGAGAGCCGGGTGTCCTGGGGACACATGCAGCCTCGGTGCACCCGGATCACCTGCGCTCGCGAGGTGGCCCCGAGGTTTCCTCAGAGCCACACTGGAAAGAGCCGCAGGGGCGTCGCAAATGCGCGTGAGCAGACCCGCATCCGGAGGAAACCTGCCTGCAGGGCTGGGGCACAGCGGAGGACCCGGGAGCCCGGGCGTTTTTCTCCTCAGGTGAGATGGGCGGGCAGGCCAGCCATGCCCAGGTGCTGCGTAAACGTCTGCCCGTGTCTGAAAACGGCGTGACACCTTCAAGATGCAAAGACGCACCTGTGTAGAAAATGTCCCCGATGTATTGTTAAATAAAAAGAGCAGATTAAAAAGTGTTTGTAAGACAATTCCAATTTTGTAAAGAAAATATATATATGTGTGTATATATATATATACACATATATATGGATAAAAATGTGGAAGGATTTTTATGAATATGTTAACAGTACTTATGGGTGATTTTTATCTTCTGTTTACTATTTTCTGTTTTGCATAAATTCTTACAATAGATTATTATTTTTATAATTAGGGAAACACTAAGAATTTCAAAACATTCAGCTTTCTGTCTGTGGTTGTGGGAAAAAAATGTTATGTTATCAACAGTGACTACAAATTTCATGCTACTTGTATGCCCAGAAGATATAAATAGTATCCTTTATTCACAAGGATGAGAGCAACTAATTTCTTGATCCTAAAGAAGAAAGGAAGAGTAAAAATACAACAAAGATAGCATTTCACACCATGCCTCCTTTTTATAAGTTCATTATTTACTCAGTGGCTTTGAATCTACTGCTGACCAGCAGGCACAGCTGCTCCGGACCTACAGGTTGAGAATGCAGTTAGCCCGACTGAAATAGCAGCTGTCAGTGCTGTACTAGCGGAGCGATGGTTGTCCCACTTGCAAGTGGCACTCAGAGCAGAGAATCAAAGACTTCTGTAGCCAAAAAGGCTTTGGGGAAAACAAGGAAACACACTGTCTCACTCTTAGTGGAGGCTCAGTATTTGGTTGGCACTTATTGTATTACACTTTGTACTTATCCTATTTATTGTTGAATGAATAAATACATAAAGTTAATGAATCTTAAAACTTGCTGTAAAGATGCGTCAGGTTTTGCATCACCTGATGGTATAAAATAGGGCAGTCTGGGTAAGTGAAGCAAATACGCGGAGACATAGATACAATATGGAGGTCTGCGGGTGACTGAGCTTGTACCTCAGCTTGCCAGGCCTGGGCCAGGGGACCTGATCACCCCCTGGGGAGGGTAGTAGGTACAGGCGTGAGTGCCCTCTGCAGCCCCCCCGAGCCTGAGGAGCGAGGTCAAGGCAGCTCCCTTTTCCTCACCCAAAATGCCACTGGCAGGGGAGGCTTGCCGGAGGAAACCGCCTTTCTCCCAACTGCCCTTTCCCCACTTCCTTATCTTACCCACTCACTCCCTGGTGCCAAGGCCACTCCTGCCACCGCCAGCGCGCATGCACCATGGCCAGAACAACCCCCGCCCGCTGCAACGGCTCCTGCGTCCTCTCAGAACCAATCCTAGCCCCTCTCCCTTCAATATTGCCATTTAAGGCTACTTCACCTCCTTTCCAGCCCTGCCCTTCTTACCAGCCTATATAACCTGTGATCACCCCTGAATAAATCTCTTTGGCGCATGCTCCTACTGGATGAAGAGTGTCTTGTCCTTATCGCCGCCCTCCACACCTTGCACGCCTCTCGCCGAGGACCTGGCCACGTCCTCCGCCTCGCCCTCGCCTCCGGGAAAGAGCCCCCGCCGCCGGTACCCTTTAAGCAGCCCTGAGAGCTGAGGGCTCGGCTACCGGCCGCCCCTCCCCCTAGAAGCAGTAACCCCGACCGCAACTGGTGCCCCGTGTGAGGAACGTCTCCACACGACAGTTCGGCAGGTCGCCCGCTCGCCCGGACGCCTCTCCAGCTTCCCGTTTCCTCGCCTGCAAGGTAAGGGCCGCCTCTCCTTCGCCGCTTCCGGAGCCGTGGGAGGTTCACTGCTCCGAAGCCGCTCCTCCCTTCCCCCACGCTCTCTTCATCCAGTAGGAACTCCTCCCTTCCCCCACGCTCTCTTTATCCAGTAGGAACTCCTCCCTTCCCCCACGCTCTCTTCGTCCTCTTGTATGCGCACTTCTATGACCCCCGTTCCTCCTAACGCTCTCCCTCTTCCCCTCCATTACTTTGCTGTAGTTCTTTGTATCTTTCTTTCCTCATTTGGCACCGTGTGCCTCTTTGCAACCGCCCCCCCCCGACTGCTCCCGTTGCCAAAGGGCACTGCTTTCTGCTCTCGCCGTCTCCTTCGGCCTTGCGGCCACAGTTTATCTCATTCTCTCTGCTCGGTAAACTACTCCTCCTCCTCCTCCCCGCCAGCCGGGCCGGCCCGGCTCGGGAACAACTCCCCCTCCTCTCCCCTCAGCTATGGGTAATCGTCTATCTACATGCCAGGCACCTCAAGTTCGTGCTCTAGCGGGTCTCCTAGACACGCATCGCTGTAAAGTGTCTGTCCGGCAGCTGCAGATATACTGGGATCTCCTGCTGCCCTTTAACCCATGGCTCACCACTTGCCATCTTTGGGACCCTGTTACTTATGATCGCCTTATTGATCGAGTCACCAACGCCATGGAACATGAGAGCAAGCGCTTCCCTCCCGGCTTGCTCCCCACCCTGATAACCATCCACTCCTGCCTTCAAGGCTCCCTCCCCCCTGATCGAGGCCCCGTTAAATCCAAGGAGGCCCTATCAACCCAGCCAACAGATTCAGATAGCGATACTAATTCAAATCATGACTCGGACACAGAGTCCTTAGTCGAGCAGATTAACAACGCGCTCGAGGTGACTCCCAAAAAGCAACGCCAAGATGGCGAACTTCCTCCTTCTTCTTCCATCGAGGGGAGGAAATGCTCCGGCGATGACGTCAGCCCTAAGCTGGGCCGGAAACCGCATACGCTTTACCCCGCCCTTCCACAGGGCGGAGCTAGTCCACCATCTTATGCCTTGAACCCCACCCTTTCACAGGGCGGGGCTGGTCCGCCATCTTGTGTCTTAGCCACGCCCACCGCGCCGCCATCTTGCGATGCTTGGGGCCTCCCACTCCCGCCTCCCCCTTCAGCGAGCTCCCCCTCGGAGCCGCTACCGGCAGCTGCCGCCGCTCCTCCCACCCTGCCGACTAACAACCCCTGGCTGCCTTCTGCACCTCCAGGCAATCCTTGGGGCAACGCTCCCCCTACCCCCACTCCCGCGCCAAGTCCTCTGCAAGCGCGTCCTCCTTTCTCTCGTGCTTTTCGCTGTTTTCCTCTTAACCTTGCCCCCACCCCACAGAGGCCGCATGACTGGTATCCCATTGACTTGGATACTATCAAGCAGCTTTGCAGGGCCGTCAGGGAGGACGGGTTAGGTAGCCCATACGCTTCCCAAATACTGCAGGATCTCGGCATGGACTATTGCATCCCCCAAGACTGGGCCTCGCTTGCCCGTTCCATTCTTAACCCCGGTCAGTTTGTTGACTGGCGTGCTCACTTCCAGGCAGAAGCAGCTAAGCAAAGTGAGCAAGATGCAGCCCTTGGAGTCTATCATCCCCCCGAAGCCTATATGGGCACTGGAGCGTTTCTAAATGCGTCTGCTTATATTAATGCACCTGCCACCTTTTGGCCTATCCTTTGGGGAATCGCCTTACGAGTATTTGCCAACTGCTCTGCCTGTCGGCCTAATAAATTCACCAAGCTCTTCCAGGAGCCGAGTAAGCCTTTCGCCACCTTTGTCTCCAGAGTCGAAGAAACCTGCGCTCAAAAGGTAAGTGATCCCCAGGCCCAATATTACATGTGCCCATCCTCAAATCCTGGAAAATCGTGCTGTAATTCCCCCAACAAGTACTACTGTGCATACTGGGGGTGTGAAACATTAGCCACTAATTGGAAGCCTCCTGTTCCTAATCATTACCTTACCTTAAAATGGACCCCTACAGGGTGCAAACTTCCTACTGTTAACTGGCTCGGCCAAGAAAGTAAGGGATCCTGCACACATCTTAATCTTACAGTGCAGCTCCCCACTGATCCCTCCTGGTTACTCGGTCAAACTTGAGGCTTCAGAATCTATGAGAAAGGAGCCGACCGAGGATCACTTATTCTAATAAAAAAGGAGGCTGTAAACCAATCATGCCAAAATACTGCTTTAAAAAAGCCCTTTAACATTGGTCCCAATAAAGTCATTAACCCCCTTTTTCCACAGCTCTCCAGCCGCACCTTAGCTCCGACTAAACGCACTTCAACTACATCTCAAACACCACCACCCCAGCTTCTTCTGCCCCCCTCTCGTTACTCCTCTCCCCTCCTCGGCCTTATCCAAGCAGCCTTCACCTCAGTAAACTCCTCCAACCCCAATCTTACCTCCTCCTGCTGGCTCTGCCTCTCCACCTCTTCCTCACTGTACGAGCCCGTTGCCTCCAACCTCTCCTTTTCAGAAAGCACAGAAGACAGCCCCTTGGAATGCAGTTGGAATACCTCTGCCGTCCCCCTGACCTTTCATTCAGTCTCCTATACGGGAAAGTGCGTCCGCCCTCGCTCCAGTAACTCTCCCGACCTCACTGCCTGTGCCAGCTACTCATCTCCTAGCAGCTCGGCAAAATTTCTCATTCCTCATAATTCCTCCCAATGGCTCTGCTCCTCTACAGGACTTACCCCCTGTCTCAGCACGAATATCATCAGTGAATATAAAGAAACTTGCCTCCTAATTGTCCTTATCCCTAGGGTCTTATACCACAGCGAAGAAGATTTCTTCCTCCGTCTGGAAAGAACTGCAGCTCCTGCCCTTCTGCAAAAGCGAGAGCCCATCACCGTCCTCACAATTGCCTCCCTCCTAGGTCTTGCCGGCACTGGCACCGGAATCGCTGCACTAGCCAGTCAAGGCTCCGCCCTAACTCACCTCAGGGCGGCTGTTGACGAAGACATTCATCACTTACAAAACGCTATTTACCATCTAAAAAATTCTGTCAATTCCCTCTCTGAGGTAGTGCTCCAAAACCGCCGAGGTGTTGACCTTCTCCTCCTCAAAGAAGGAGGCCTCTGCGCCGCCCTAGGAGAAGAGTGCTATGTATATGCCAATTCCACAGGTCTCGCCGAGGACAGCCTAAAAAGGGTCCGAGAAGGACTGGAAAAGCGTAAAAGAGATCGTGAAGCCACCAGTTATTGGTCCAGTTTTTTCACTCCCATCCTCCCATATATCCTTCCTTTTCTTGGCCCCCTATTAATAATTATTCTAGCTCTCATCTTAGGACCCTGCCTCATCCGCAAAATTGTCCAGCTTGTAAGAAAACAAACGGATGCCATTTTTTCCTCGTTTGTGGAAATCCAGTATCAGCGACTCGCCACCTCTGACGCCCCCCCACTCCAAGATGACAGCCAACCCTCCGCGACCTCAACGCCACCGGTCGACTCGCCAACCGCGAGGCCCTTCCCAATCACCTGAACATCGCTCTCGCCTCGAGTTCCAGCTTCTCTGAACCCCTGAACTTTAAACCCCTCACCTTCGCCCAGCCCGCTGCAGCGAAGCCATTGTCAAGCGCCCGGGCACCACACCAACACTGAGCTCCAGCCTCACCGAGCCACCGTCAACCCCTTTTTCCCTTCCCTGACCTCCTCCTTCCCTCACCCTTAGCGGACCTCTCCGGTAAAGCCTCTTCCTCTAATTAGAAAAGAAAGGGGAATTGCGGGTAGCTGAGCTTGTACCTCAGCTTGCCAGGCCTGGGCCAGGGGACCTGATCACCCCCTGGGGAGGGTAGTAGGTACGGGCGTGAGTGCCCTCTGCAGCCCCCCCGAGCCTGGGGAGCGAGGTCAAGGCAGCTCCCTTTTCCTCACCCAAAATGCCACTGGCAGGGGAGGCTTGCCGGAGGAAACCGCCTTTCTCCCAACTGCCCTTTCCCCACTTCCTTATCTTACCCACTCACTCCCTGGTGCCAAGGCCACTCCTGCCACCGCCAGTGCGCATGCACCGTGGCCAGAACAACCCCCGCCCGCTGCAACGGCTCCTGCGTCCTCTCAGAACCAATCCTAGCCCCTCTCCCTTCAATATTGCCATTTAAGGCTACTTCACCTCTTTTCCAGCCCTGCCCTTCCTACCAACCTATATAACCTGTAATCACCCCTGAATAAAGCCTCTTTGGCGCATGCTCCTACTGGATGAAGAGTGTCTTGTCCTTATCGCCGCCCTCCACACCTTGCACGCCTCTCGCCGAGGACCCGGCCACGTCCTCCGCCTCGCCCTCGCCTCCGGGAAAGAGCCCCCGCCGCCGGTACCCTTTAAGCAGCCCCGAGAGCTGAGGGCTCGGCTACCGGCCGCCACTCCCCCTAGAAGCAGTAACCCCGACCGCAGAGGTCTATGACAACCAGATAAAGAATTGTAGTTTTGGTGCTGTCAGAACCACTGAAGAAATGTTTTCTTAGAGAAGACAATATTTAAGACAAGAATATGCCTTCATGAGAAAGGTTGTTCACTTTCTCAGAGGCACAGTCAGCCCCAAAGAGCACGTGCCAGAAGGAGGTACGCTTTCATGTAAACTGGAATGGTATCCAAGGAGGTTTTTCTTCACTTTTGGTTTATATTCAGAGCAATTAGCTTGGTGAGAATGTTGTAGGGGAGTTTCAGAAATCAGATAAGGCACTGGACTAGTAGATCTCCAAAGTTTGCTCCAAGGCTTACAGTCCACGTAGCAGATGTTGGCATGTTTGGATCCACTTGGACAATCAGTAGACTTCTGCTTATCATGTCAATAATCACGTTAATTGCAAATAGTCTAAAACCCAAAGTAAGCGGCAGAGAGACTCAGATTGGATATAAAAGCACAACCCAACTATATGCTGCCTGCAAGAGGCACACTTGAAACAAAGATACAAATGGGCTAAAAGGAAAAGGCTGGGAAAAGATGTATGATGCTAACACACAAAAGGAAAGCTAGAGTGGATACACTGATACCAGGCAAGTAGATTTCAAAACAAAGACTATTGTTGGGAATAAAAGGAGCAATTTACAATGATAAATAGGTTAATTAATAAAGAGGACATAAAAATCATAAACTATGCACCAAATAACAGAACTTCAAAATACATGTAGCAAACAAACTGATCAAAATGCAAGGAGAAATGGAAATATTCACAATTTTTGCCAGAGGTTTCAATATCCCTGTCTCAATAATGGATAGAACAAGTAGAGAGAAAATCAGTAAGTATTAGAAAATTTCAGCAACACTGTCGAACAGCTTTATCTAATTGACATCCATAGAACCCTCCTCCCAGCAACACAGAATTTACATTCACGTGCTTCTGGAACTTCCCCAAGAAATACCATATTTTGGATCATAAAACAAGCCTCATATTCAAAAGGATTCAAGTGATACTATGTTACATTCTGTGATCACATTAAACTAGAAATAAATCACAGAAAGATCTTTGGAAAATTACCTCAAATATTTAAAAATGAAGTAACCACTTCCAAATAAACTATAGGTCAGGGAAGTAATCGTGGGATGCCACTAAAACAATATGTAAGGTGCGGTCGCAGTTGACTCGTCTGGGGGAGGGTGGTGGCCGGTTGCTAAATCCTAGGCTCCCAGGATTGCTCCGAGGGTACCGGCGGCGGGGGCTCTTTCCTGGAGGCGAGGGCGAGGCGGGGGACTTGGCCAGGTCCCCGGCGGGAGGCGTGCAAAGTATGGAGGGCGGCGAGAAAGGAACAGGCGGGACACGTTTCTTTTAGGATGAAGAAAACCAAGAGAGAGAGAGTTTATTAGGGGAGAGTACAAGCTTATATCGGGCGTTTAGAGGGCGGGGTAGCTGTAGGGGTTAAAGGCTTGGATTGGTTCTGAGAGAGCGCGGAGATTGATTGAAAAGGGGCAAGAGTTGCTCCGGTAACGGTGTCTGGAAACAATGTATGCGCACTGGTGGTAATGGGAGTTGCACTGGCAACGGGGAGTGTCTGGGCAAGATAAGGGGGTGGGGAAAAGGCGGTTCCCTCCGGCAAGCCTCCCCTAACAGTGGTATTTTGGGTGAGGAAATGGGGCCTGCCTCCGGCCTCACTTTCCCAGGCCTGGGGGGCTGTGGAGGGCGCTGTCACCCGTGCCCACCACCCTCCCCAGGGGCTGATCAGGTCCCCCAGCCCAGGCCCGCCAAGTTGAAGCACGTAATCAGTGTCCCGCATTTCCCCCTTCTTTTCTAATTAAAGGAAGAAGCTTACCGGAGAGGTCCGCTAAGGGATGAGGGAAGGGGGAGGCCGGGGAGGGGAAAAGGGGTTGACGGTGGCTCAGCGAGGCTGGAGCTCGGCGTTGGTGTGGTGCCCGGGCGCTCGACAGGGGCCTTGCTGCTTGCGGGATGGACGAGGGTGGGGGGTTTAAAGTTGGAGGTTCAGAGAAGCTGGAGCTCGAGGTCGGTGCGATGTTCAGGCGATCGAGAAGGGCCTCGCGGTCGGCGGGTTGACCGGTGGCGGTGAGGTCGCGGAGGGTTGGTTGTCATCTCGGAGTAGGGAGCGTCAGAGGTGGCGAGTCGCTGGTACTGGACTTGCACGAACGAGGAAAAAATAGCATCCGTTTGTTTCCTTACAAGCTGGACAATTCTGCGGATAATGCAGGGTCCTAAGGTGAGAGCTAGAATAATCATTAGTAGGGGGCCGAGGAGAGGGAGGAGGTATGGGAGGAGGGGGGTAAAGATGTGGGACCAATAGCTGGTGGCTTCACGGTCTCTTTTGCGTTGTTCCAGTCCCTCTCGGACCTTTTTTAGGCTGTCCTCGGCGAGACCTGTGGAATTGGCATATACACAGCACTCTTCTCCTAGGGCGGCGCAGAGGCCTCCTTCTTTGAGGAGGAGAAGGTCGAGACCTCAGCGGTTTTGGAGCACTACCTCAGAGAGGGAATTGACAGAATTTTTAAGATGGGAAATAGCGTCTTGTAGGTGACGAATGTTTTTGTCAACAGCCGCCCTGAGGTGAGTTAGGGCGGAGCCTTGACTGGCTAATGCAGCGATTCCGGTGCCAGCGCCTGCAAGACCTAGGAGGGAGGCAATCGTGAGGACGGTGATGGGCTCTCGCTTTTGCAGTGGGGCAGAAGTTGCAGTTGTTTCCAGGCGGAGGAAGAAGTTTTCCTCGCTATGGTATAGGACCCTAGGGATGAGGACAATTAGGAGGCAAGTTTCATTAGTTGTATTGAGGGTTTGCACGTTAAGGCAGGGGGTAAGTCCTGTAGAGGAGCAGAGCCATTGGGAGGAGTTATGAGGAATGAGAAATTTGGTAGGGCTGCTGGGAGATGAGTAGTTGGCACAAGCTGTGAGGTTGGGAGAGTTACTTGAGCGAGGGCGGATGCACTTTCCTGTAAAGGAGACTGAATGAAAGGTTAGGGGGATGGCAGAGGTATTTCAATTGCATTTTGAGGGGCTGTCCTCTGTGTTTTCTGAAAAGGAGAGGTTGGAGGCAATTGGTTCATACAGGGGGGAGGAAGTGGAGAGGCAAAGCCAACAAGAGGAGGTAAGATTAGGGTTGGAGGAATTCACTGAGGTGAAGGCCGCTTGGATAAGGCTGAGGAGGGGAGAAGAGTAGCGAGAGGAGTAGCGAGAGGGGGGTAGAGGAGGTCGGGGTGGTGGGGCTGGCGATGCGTTGTTTGCAGCCGAGGTACGGTTTTCGGGTGTGCTGCTTGTACTCGAGGTGCGGCTGGGGGGCTGTGGAAAAAGGGGGTTAATGACTTGGTTGGGACCTATGCCAGAGGGTGTTCTTAATGCAGTATTTTGGCCTGGTTGGTTTACAGCCTCCTTTTTTATAAGAATAAGTGATCCTCGGTCGGCTCCTTTCTCATAGATTCTGAAGCCCCAAGTTTGACCGAGTAACCAGGAGGGATCAGTGGGGAGCTGCACTGTAAGATTAAGATGTGTGCAGGATTCCTCGCTTTCTTGGCCGAGCCAGTTAACTGTAGGGAGTTTGCACCCTGTAGGGGCCCACTTTAAGGTAAGGTATACAAGGGCTTGGAGTGCAACTAATTTGTGCTTGGGAAGGGGCCACTGCTCCACCCATATAGGTTCCTCAGTATTCCACTGCAGAGGAACGGGCGCTGGAGGTGTTAAACGAGCAGTGGCGCACATTATTGGGGGGGCTGCGTGGTAAGCACTGCCCCAGAGGCGGCGAGGATGTCCCGGCCCCATAAAATTTGGTCTATGGTGTGTAGAAATAACGGGCGGAAGGTGCCTGAGTGGCCCTCTTCATCCTCCCACTTAATGGGCCCTATGGCCTGAAGAGAGGTGGAGGTACCAGTGGCTCCCACTACCGAGGGACCATCGAGAACCATGCACATGGTGGCATACTGAGCGGGCATGCAAGAGACCTCTGCCCCTGAATCGAGCGTGCCCGTGTACCATTGCCCCTCTATTCTTAACTTACGAGTAGGCTTTTCTGGGGTGATAGGGACTGTCCAGAGAAGCGTTTTACTGCCGGTGAAGTGATTAGTTTTATTAGAACCGGCCGGCACGCTGCCTCTTAGGGGCGGGGCTGAGGCTTGCCCCGCTTGGAGTTTAAAGCTTGCTCAGTGCCCTGGCGCTGACTGCCGTCAGGGCACCAGGGATAGCAGAGGTTTTTTAAGCTATTCTTGCTAAGATCTCTGGGGCTGCTCTTGCAATCGCGCGCCCAGTGATAGCCACGCTGGCAGCGTGGGCAAGGAGTGGGAGGGGGGCGCCCATTACGCTGCATGAAAGGCGGGCGGTTGACTTCTGCATTGGGGCACTCCCGGGCAAAATGACCGCTCTGCCTGCACTTAAAACAACCGGTGGTGGCGGCTAAGGCGGCAGTGACAGCACCAGAGACAGCCTGGGCTAGGGACGCGGCAGCTGGGTCAAAGGCGCTGCAGGCGAGTATCCAATCGCATAGGCTCTTCTCCCGCAAGGGAAGAATAGCCTGCTTGCAAGGGGGATTGGCTCCCTCGAGAATGAGTTCTCGAGCGAGAGCCAGTTGGGCCTGGGGATCATTAACCTTTCGAGCGCAGGTTTCCTCAACCCTAGAGACAAAGGTGGCAAAAGGCTCATTTGGCTCCTGGAGGAGCTTGGTGAATTTAGTAGGCCGACAGGCGGAACAGTTGGCAAAAGCTTGCAAGGCGATTCCCCGAAGGATAGGCCAAAAGGCGGCAGGCGCATTAATATAGGCGGATGCATTTATAAACGCTCCCGTGCCCAAGTAGGCTTCGGGGTGATGATAGACTCCAGTGGCTGCGTCTTGCTCGCTTTGCTTAGCTGCTTCCGCCTGGAAGTGAGCACGCCAATCAACAAACTGGCCGGGGTTAAGAATGGAACGGGCAAGCGAGGCCCAGTCTTGGGGGAGGCAAAAGTTCATGGCGATATCCTGCAGTAATTGGGAAGCGTATGGGCTACCTAACCCGTCTTCCTTGACGGCCCTGCGAAGCTGCTTGATAGTATCAGAGTCAATGGGATACCAGTCATACGGTTTCTGTGGTGTGGGGGTAAGGTTAAGAGGAAAGCAGCGAAAAGCACGAGAGAAAGGAGGACGCGCTTGCAGAGGGCTTGGCGCGGGAGTGGGGGTAGGGGCAGCGTTGCCCCAAGGGTTGCCTTGAGGTGTAGAAGGCAGCCAGGGGTTGTTAGTCGGCAGGGTGGGAGGAGTAGCGGCAACTGCCAGTAGCGGCTCCGAGGGGGAGCTTGTCGAAGGGGGAGGCGGAAGTGGGAGGCCCCAAGCGTCGCAAGACGGCGGCGCGGTGGGCGTGGCTAAGACACAAGATGGCGGACTAGCCCCGTCCTGTGAAAGGGCGGGGTAAAGCGCATGCGGTTTCCGGCCCAGCTTAGGGCTGACGTCATCGCCGGAGCACTTCCTCCCCTCGATGGAAGAAGAAGGAGGAAGTTCGCCATCTTGGCGAGGCTTAGTATTGCTTTGTTTTTGGGAGTCACCTCGAGCGCGTTGTTAATCTGCTCGACTAAGGACTCTGTGTCCGAATCGTGGTCTACATTAGTATCGCTGTCTGAATCTGTTGACTGGGTTGATAGGGCCTCCTTGGATTTAATGGGGCCTCGATCAGGGGGGAGGGAGCCCTGAAGGCAGGAGCGGATGGTTATCAGGGTGGGGAGCAAGCCGGGAGGGAAGCGCTTGCTCTCATGTTCCATGGCATTGGTGACCCGATCAATAAGGCGATCATAAGTAACAGGGTCCCAAAGATGGCAAGTGGTGAGCCATGGGTTAAAGGGCAGCAGGAGGTCCCAGTATACTTGCAGCTGCCGGACAGACACTTTACAGCGATGTGTGTCTAGGAGACCCGCCAGAGCGCGAACTTGGGGTGCTTGGCGTGCAGATAGACGATTACCCATAGCGGAGTGAGAAAAGAGAAAAAAGGGGGGTTGATTATAGAGTAAAGAAAATGAGGTAAACCGTGGCCGCGAGGCTGAAGGAGACGGTGAGAATAGAAGGCAGGACCCTCTAGTAGCGAGAGCAGTTTGGGGGGGGGGCGGTTGCAAAGAGGCACACCGTGCTAAACAAAGAAACAAAGACACAGAGGACCACAGCAAAGTAATGAAGGGGAAGAGGGAAAGCTACTGGAGGAAGAGTGTTAGGAGGAATGGGGGGATATAGGAAGAGAAGACGAAAGGTAGTTGGGGGTAAGAGTTAGGTTAACGCGGGAAAGGAAGAGCGGCCCGGGCGTGGAGCGGCGTGGGAGGGGCGGCTCCAGACGTGGAGCGGCGAGGGAGGGGCGGCTCCGCGGGGCGGCGAGGGAGAGGCGGCCCTTACTTTGCAGGCGAGGAGAAGGGGAGCTGGAGAGGCGTCCGGGCGAGCGGGTGGTTTTACTGGACCGCTGCGTAGAGAGGACTTTTAATTCCAGGTGCCCCACGTTGGGCGCCAGTTGCGGTCGCAGTTGACTCATCTGGGGGAGGGTGGCGGCCGGTTGCTAAATCCTAGGCTCCCAGGATTGCTCCGAGGGTACCGGCGGCGGGGGCTCTTTCCCGGAGGCGAGGGCGAGGCGGGGGACTTGGCCAGGTCCCCGGCGGGAGGCGTGCAAAGTATGGAGGGCGGCGAGAAAGGAACAGGCGGGACACGGTTCTTTTAGGGTGAAGAAGCCAAGAGAGTTTATTAGGGGAGAGTACAAGCTTATATCGGGCGTTTAGAGGGCGGGGTAGCTGTAGGGGTTAAAGGCTTGGATTGGTTCTGAGAGGGCGCGGAGGTTGATTGAAAAGGGGCGAGAGTTGCTCCGGTAACGGTGTCTGGCAACAATGTATGCGCACTGGTGGTAATGGGAGTTGCACTGGCAACGGGGAGTGTCCGGGCGAGATAAGGGGGTGGGGAAAAGGCGGTTCCCTCCGGCAAGCCTCCCCTAACAGTGGTATTTTGGGTGAGGAAATGGGGCCTGCCTCCGGCCTCACTTTCCCAGGCCCGGGGGGCTGCGGATGGCGCTGTCGCCCATGCCCACCACCCTCCCCAGGGGCTGATCAGGTCCCCCAGCCCAGGCCCGCCAAGTTGAAGCACGTAATCAGTGTCCCGCAGTAAGGAAAATTCATTGCACAAAATTCCTGATTAGAAAAGAAGAAAAGTCTTAAATTAACGACCTCAGCTTCCACCCAACAAGCTAGAAAAATAAGAGCAATGAAACCGAAACAGTAGAAGACAGGAAATAATAAAATCAGTGTGGAAATCAATGAAATTGAAGACAGAAAAATAAAAGACAAAATCAATGAAACCAAAAGCTTGTTTCTCGGAGAAGATCAATAAAATTGATAAACTTCTGGCCTGATAGGTCGGGGCGGGGGATGGAGAATATGCGCAAATTACCAGTATCAGGAAGGTGAGAAATGACATCATTACAGATGCCAAAGGTATTAAAAAGATAATGAGGGAATATTATTAACAACTTTACATCAGTGAATTTGACAGTGCAGATCAGTTACTCAGCTTCAGCACCAGCGATGTTTGCTCCCGACGGTCTTCGTTTCGGGGACTCTCCCGTTGCTGCAGGATGTCTGCCAGCATCCCTCACCTCCCCCTCTGACGCCGGGCGCTCCCCACTCCCAGCCGTAGGGACCTGAGATGCCCCCAGGCTTGTCAAATGCTGGGGGGTGGGAGGGGTGTTCCCTCTTGAAAACTGCTGACTTAGATGAAATGGACACATTTCTAGAAAGACGTAAACGACTGCGGTCGCAGTTGACTCGTCTGGGGGGGGGGGTGGCGGCCGGTTGCTAAATCCTAGGCTCTCGGGATTGCTCGGAGGGTACCGGCGGCGGGGGCTCTTTCCCGGAGGCGAGGGCGAGGCGGGGGACTGGGCCCAGTCCCCGGCGGAGGCGTGCAAGGTGTGGAGGGCGGCGAGAAGGAACAGACGGGACACATTTCTTTGAGGGTGAAGAAGCCAAGAAAGTTTATTAGGGGAGAGTACAAGCTTATATCGGGCGGTTTAGAGGGCGGGGTAGCTGTAGGGGTTAAAGGCTTGGATTGGTTCTGAGAGGGCGTGGAGGTTGTTTGAAAAGGGGCGGGAGTTGCTCCAGTAACGAAGAGGGTGGAGGGTGCGGGTAAGGCACGGGGGGGGGGGGTTTCTCCGGCAAGCCCTCCCCAACGGTTGTACTTTGGGGTGAGGAAATGGGGCCTGCATTCGGCTCCACTTTCTCAGGCCCAGGGGGCTGTGGAGGGCGCTACCACCCGTGCCCCACTACCTTTCCTAGGGGCTGATCAGTTCCCCTGGCCCAGGCGCTCCAAGTCGGAACTCGATAACAGTGTCCTGCAAACGACCAAAGCTCACTCAATGGGAAATAGATGACTTTAATATCCTGTGTCTATTAAAGTAATTAAATTTGTGGTTAAAAATCTTCCAACAAAGAAACCTACAAACCCAAATGGCTTCACTGGTATGTTCTACCAAACATTTATGGAAGAAATAATCTGAGCTATGCAAACTCTTCTCAAAACTCTAATCAAAATTTTAGCAAATTGATTCCAGCAATATTTCTTTAAATAATACATTATGACCAAGTGGGATTTTTCTCTGTAATGCAAGGTTGGTTTAAAATTTGGAAATCAATCAGTGTAACTCACCAAATTATCAAACTAAAAAAGAGAAACCATATAGAAACAGTTGATAAAATGCAACATCAGTTCCTAATTTAAAAACTCACAGAAAAATTAAAATAGAAGGGAACATCCTCTACTTAATAAAGGTCATCTACAAAATATCAGTAGCAAACACCATACGTAATGGTGAAAGAATGCATTCCCCCTAAGATCAGGAACAAGACAAGGGTGTCTGCTGTCTTCACTTCTGTTGAACATTTTGCTAACATTTCTAACCTGTGCAATAAGCCATCCAGTTAGTAAATAAGTAGGTAAATGGAAAGCACCCTGATTGGAAAAGAAGTAAAACTATCTTAGTCACAGACAACATTATTACATATACAGAAAATTCAGTGGAATCTACAATATACGTGCTAAAAATAGGTGAAGTCGGAAAGATTGCAGTATATAATGTCAATGTAAAACCTCCATTGTGGTTCTAGATACTAGAAATAAACAATCAGAAATTAAGTTGTAGAACAATGTGTGTAAAATTGTACTAAGATATGAAATATTTAGGGGTAAATTTGAAAAATAAGTGCAAGACCTGTACACTGAATAGCACAAAACATTCTGAGAGATGTAATAACCTAAACAAATGGAGAACTGTTACCAGACCAAGGCGGTGGGTTCCCTGCCTGATGCGCTCAGATGACCCATTCCTGAGACACCAGGTTTCATAGAGAGAAGGAGTTCATTGCTAGGTGTGAAGTAGAACAGATGGCCTATTGGCCCAAAATCTGTCTCCCTGAACTGCCATAATTCTTATAGTTTTATAGCATCAAAAGATGGGCCGGTTTTGGGATAATGAGCACAGTGGCCCCAGATGATGTAATTAGAGGTGATCTAATTATTGAGCAGGTGCGGACTGATTATGTGCTTAGCCACGGAACGTATGTAAGAAAATGGCGGCCCTAATATGATGATGGGTGTGACTTTTAGTACTATAATGAGGTACAGGTGACTCGTAGGTTAAAGTCTAAGCTACTGCGCACGTCTGATGGGCCCATTTTGGTTAGGTCCAGCCTCGGTTATCAAGATAACTTTGAACTTAGGGTGAGTTAGATTTGGGCTGCCCCGAGACCCTTCATTAATAAACATTAGGGGCCGTCTTTAGTGATCGTAAGACTCTAAAGTCAAAAAAACGGATAAAATGAGTAAAGTAAGGGTCAGTCACAAGGTTTTACAATCACAAGGGCACAAGGTAAAGGCTCTACAGTCATTATCAGAGATCAGGGCAGCTGGATTTCAGTTCAGGTTTCAGGTGTTTCCCTCTGTCTGCTGTAATATACCAGAAAGTAAAAAGGAATATCTATGTAATGATTTAGTCGTCATAATCAGCCCTTAAATCCTAACTTCTTGGTTACCGAACTATATAGTGCCATGTATTAGAAGTCTCAATATTGTTAAAATAATCAGTTTTCCTAAAATTTATCTATAGATTCAAGGCAATCCCAATCAAAATCCAAGAGACCTTTTGAAGAAATTGACAAACTGATTCCAAAATTCATATGCAAATGCAAAGGACTTAGAATAGCCTAAACAACTTTGACAAAGAAGAAAGTTGTGGGACTAACACTCCCTAATTTAGAGAGTATTGTAAAGTTAAAGTAATGATAGTGTGATATTGGCAGCAAGGTAGGCAAACTGCCGCAGCCACCGCAGCCTTCGGCCACCACCGGCCGTTCACATCGAGGCGGGACCGTCCACCAGCAGAGGCTCAGGTGATGGCTGGCATTCTTCGCAATAAATTATTTTTAATTAAGGCATATGCATTGTTGTTTTTAGACACAATGCCATTGCACAGATGATAGACTTAGTTCCTGTGACTCGCTCTCTGGCGATCATGCTTCACCGTCGGGGTCTGCAACCCACCCCATAGTATCTCCACGTGTGCTGGATACTCTGTGATTCCACTTACATATGATTCTAGAAAATGCAAACTGATCTTTAGTGAAAGAGAAAAACAGCAGTTTCCTGGGTGTGGGCATGGTGGGGTGGAGTGGTGGGAAGGGGTGAGATGAAACTCTTGGGGTGATGAGTGAGGTCATGATCCTGAGGTGGTACACGTTTCCCAGGTGTGTCTTTAACTAGATACAAATGAAAACGTATCAAGGTGCATGTTTTAAATATGTGCAATTTATTGTATGCCAATTATACCGCGATAAATCCATTAAAAAGAGAAAAAGTCACATCCCCTTGAGGAAGGACAGTCAAAAAACTATGCAGTAGCAGGATGTAGAAGGTATAAAACCCCCTTTCTGGGGAGTGAGGTGGGTGGGATGTGTACAGGGCTGTGCGGAAATCATCTGATCATTTGGCCAAATAGTGCACAGCCCTTCCCTGGACACATAAAGTGCAGTGGATGAAATTTACCTCCCACCTGTTGTTTTTTCACCACCAGACCGTCCAAAAATCTGGTTTTGATACTTCTTCATTAACGTTTTCAAGACTCACCCCTATTGCTCAATGAATTGCTTTGAAAAAAAGAAAAGACGGCATGGCCGTGTGCCATGGGTTGCACAGCTCGTGCGTTCTGTTCGTCTGTGGTGACATGTCCGGGGTGTTGGACTGTTGACCACTGGCCTCCATCTCTACCCAGTTCTGCCCCAAACTGCTGCAGGGTGGGGGTGGGTGGCACGCAGGAGCTGAGGTGGGTGCCCAGTGGCCAGAGGGTCCCGGATTGTTTGCACCCATATTTCAGGCAGAAGAGATGACTGCTACCAGCTGGGGGGGATGGGGTGGAGTTGCATTGTGGCACCGGACCCCCAGAATTCCCAGCCACTGGCCACTCAGGCTCAACTCAGTCACTTGTTTTCCTCACCAAAATTCAGCCACACGCTTTATGCATTGAGTTTCTTGGGCTCCATTTCTGCCATTAGGAGTAGGTTTTACTGCATTACGCATTTATGCTTGTAAAAGGGCTTTAATCTACACCCACTGTTTCATTTATTTGGTTGTTTTGGTTTTTGTTTTCTACCATTTGAAATATCCTTATTAGGGATCAACCCTAGGAAGGGGTGTGCTTATACACTGCTTATTTACTTGTAATTATCAGAATATGTGCAAAGAACTAATTAATTAGCATAAGGTGTGTAAGAATTAAATTTCACTGGTGTTTTGTCCTCAAGAAGGAACGCCACGGCCACGGCAGCGCGGCCCGGCAAGCCCAGAGCCCGAGGCCTTTGGTGCCGTCTCGGGGTCTCGGGGTCTCAGGGCCGCCTCGGGGTGCACTGCTTTCCCAGGGGCTCTCAGGGCCTCTGCGGCCGCTGCCGTCAAGCTGGGTAAGGGTCTGGCGGCACCCCTGCCCCAGCCGAGGAGCTCGCCCCCCAGATTCACTGCGGACGCAGCCCCTGCCCTGGGTCTGTCATGGCGTTCCTGGACCAGAGTAGAATTTGCACGAGCTCACCTAGCTTTGGAGCTTCCTCAGACGTTGGTTTCTCCTGCGACGCGCCTTCCGGGTTGCCAGGCCTGAGGCTGTTGGCGAGAGTCGCTTCAGTCGGGCCTCCTGGCCCTGACCTCGTGGAAACTGTTGTGTGGGTTTCGGGAGCAGGAGACTCTTCACCCTCCTGGGCTCGTGGACGTGGTCCTCACGCACGTGCACTGGGCTGCTGCCTCAGAAGCGACAAAGCAAGCCGTGGCCTTGGCAGTTGGAGATAATCAATTTTCGGAAATGCTGATATGCTTTTAAGCTGTCCAGTTGGTGACACACGCGATGGGGGCCTGAGAAGGGGCGCAGCAGTGGGGGCAGCCCCTCCGGGCCCCGGGAACAGGTAAGCGCAGGTGAGAACACATCTGGCTCAGTCCCGTGAGTCGTCGGGAGCTGTGGCTTCCTCTCATGGCTCATGCATCCAGTGGGGTCTGTTGGATGCCCTCAGCACCCGTGACCCCCAGTCATATCCCCCCCTCCTGGGTTTTACATTCTAATGGGGGAAAGACAGTGAGCCCCATAAATGTGTGAACTCTTTAGTATAGAGAGAAGGAAGTGAAGCGGGGAGAGGGGACTGAGCCTCACGTGGGCAGCTTGGATTTCCCTTGGGGGCCGGGCTGGCGGGTGAGGAGGCCCCCGTGCTTGTGGGACTGACTGGGTGGGCAGGAGGGCACCCCGGCGTCTCTGCAGGGTCCCCCTGTGCTCTCACCCTGAGCTGCAGGCTCAGGTGGGTCCCCAGCAGGGCTCCCCCTGCCCCGATACACGGGGCTGCGGGAAAGGAAGGTCCAGCCACACCTACCGTCCCCCGGGGCCAGAAAATGCCTCTGAACCGGAATCCACAGGTGGAAGGTGGCTTCCCGCAGGTCCTCCTGGCAAACGGTGTTTTCTTGCGTTCTTTCCTCCTTGGTCTCAAGTGTCTGGCCCCACTTACAACGAGGAAACAACACAACGAAGAGAGGCAGAACGAAACAAGGGGGTTTTGTGAAGAGTGACGCGGGGTTCCCGGCGGGTGGCGGCGTCTCCTGTTAGACTCGGGGTCCGTGGTGCTGGGGAGGCCGCCGAGGACACATGGGGAGAGGGTGGCACCCGGCTCGCTTCTCACGCTGACCCGCCAGCGGGCGAAGGCTGGCGGCTGAAGTAAGACAGCCGGCCACTTCCCACGTAACCCTCGTGAATATTCCTTACCCTAGGTTTCCACTGATAGCTGCCCAGCGAGGGGAATGTTGGTGATCAATGAAAACCGCAACGCCGAGCAGCACTGCCTTCTCTCGGGCTGCGTGCGGATCCCAGCGCAGGCCTCGTGGTCGCCGGCAGCCCGGAACCAGGCCTTCCTCTCCCCTTTCCAAACCCTTTCTCCGCTCTGCTGAGGGTTGGCCCTGGCGTGTCCTCATCGAAGTTTCGGGTCAGAAGATAGCTTGTGTTGGTCCGTATTTAACTAGAGTGGATGTTACATTGGGCACTAAAGAAAACACATCCTACAATGCAAATTAGCTATGGAAATTGTTCTAACCTATAAACTACTGTCTTCATTACTGACAGTATTTGACACAAGACATCTGCAGAGTTTTAAACAGGGCATATATTTTAAGATACTCATGTATATTTATGCATAAAAATTATACTTTACTTTGAAGCCCTTGGAATTTGAATGAAGTCTGTGCATCTTTGAACAGCAAAGACTTAGTGTCCATAACTCCTGGGGCTGGTCAAAGCCCCCGGAGCCCTTCGGGCCGGCTGGAAGGGAAGTTGGCATCTAAATCCTGGACGACTGGACTAGTGTTGTCTTCTGATAGGAAACAAAAATGAAACAGGACCAAAGACAGTTTCTTCAGTAACACTGCACCCTGTATTTTATTAGCTTGAGTATGATTCTTTTATATGAATGACAGCTGTATGAATATGTAACTTCAAGGTAGCAAGAAAGTGCATTATTTGAACAGATTGACTCTGTTTTCCCTTCTCGACGTGCTGTGGCCACTGAGATCACAGGAACCTTGGGTAGGTTCAGCTGAGAAGCCACCTGTGTGAGTCCCTAAAAGTTAAAGTTTCCCTCTTCACCATGGGGTCAACAGCTACAAAAGTAAAGCAGAGGCTGGTCACTGGCTGCTCCCTCTGGCGCCGTCGGCCACGTTTTTCTCTCTCTGCGTCTCCTCAGCCCTGGGGGCAGGCCGGTGGCCGGTGGCTGGTGGCTGGTGGCCGGTGGCGGGTGTGGAGGGTGTGTAGAGTGTGGCGGATGTGGCTGGCGTGGAGGGCGTGGAGAGTGTGGCGGGTGTGACAAGCCCGTCTCCGCGTCGGCCGCTGACCACGATTGTGTCCGGGAACCATCTGGGCGGTCAGGGCCAGGGCCTCAGTGCCATCAGCTCTCCCTGTGGGCCTGGCACTCTGGGCCCACAGCACTTCCTCTACCACTGATGTCTTCACAGGGACTTAATTAAGAAGAATTTCCACAGAAGTCAGGGTTTTAGCCTGTGTCTCCGCTCGGCCTCCCTGAATCTCCCTTCCAGGCCCAACCTCCAAACACAGGGGGACATGTCGAGAGAGACTGGGGCCTCTCAGGAGGTGCCATGGGGAAACCAGGGTGGACGCGCCCCTCCAGCCCTGCAGAGCCTGGTGCTCAGCCGATGAGTGCCTTCCGACCCTAAGGGAGCCTGGCACTCGGCTGACACATGCCCTCTGACCCTAAGGGAACCTGGCGCTCGGCCGACACATGCCCTCTGACCCTTAGGGAGCCTGGCGCTCAGCCGACGTGTGCCCTCCAACCCTGCAGTGCCTGACTCTCTGCGGGCACATGCCCTCTGACCCTAAGGGAGCCTGGCACTCGGCTGACACATGCCCTCTGACCCTAAGGGAGCCTGGCACTCGGCTGACACATGCCCTCTGACCCTGCGGTGCCTGGCGCTCAGCTGGCACGTGCCCTCTGACCCTGCGGTGCCTGGCGCTCGGGGGCAGGCTGCCGTGCACTGAGACCACCCCGAGAGGGAGCCTCGTTGCTCAGCACCTCTGAGGTGTCCTTTGCCACTCTCTGTTTTACTTTTCTTCAGACTAAAGTGGGCAGAAATGACTGCTCCGATCCACCAGCGAGCCTGATGAATCAGATGGAGGTGTGAATTTGTGGTTGGTCATTTAGGTTTTCCTTGTTTTGACTACAATTCTTCTGCTGTAGTTGTCCAGATGCTCTGGAGAGTCCCATCAAGCATCAGAGAGAGACTTCTTTGTCCCCGCTCCCTTGAAAATTCGTTTCTAATGCCCGTCAGCTGTGTGGATGGAGATTCAGCTCATCGTGCCACTGAAACCTTTAGCCTGGGACTCTTACTGTTAGACAGTGTCTAAGCTTTCTAGAGTTTATCAATTCCCCTGATGGGGCTGGCTGTTTCTTAGGTTCTGTATCTTCTGATTTCCAAAAACACGTTGCTTTCTATCAAGATGAAAGGAGGTGTCAAAGTGTAAGACAAAAGGCCCTCCTCCTCCAGACACTTATGCTTTCTGGGAGCCAGGAGAGTTTGAAAAGCTAGATTTGAGGGATGAACTCATTATTCAGAATTTATTTCCTGGTATCAAATAATATAAAATTTTACCCTAAAATAAATGTAGAATTTTTATGCTGTTGAATAGAGCTCACAAGTGAAAGTAAGTTAATGTTAGAATGTTATGGTAACCAAAGTCCAAACTCCCCTTTGTATTTCACTCCTAGAAATATCACCTTTCGCTCTCAAATAGGAAGTGACACTTGATGAAATGTATTGTCTGATTTCATACTTTTATACAAAGGTGGTACGTGTTCTCTAGAAGGAGCACTTTTGTGGTCGATTTCTAGTTTGTTTTAAAGTGAAGCCACTGGGTATAGACATAGTCTATTGCGCTGAATGTGTTTTGACTGTTAGTCTTGGCTTTCAGAGGATTCCCAAAATCCCAGTGGACGCAGACTCGGGAAACAAAGGGGGGCAGAGATGGGGAACGAGGTCACTGCAGGACCCTCTTCTTTTGGGATGATTCCTTTACAGATTGGGCTTGTTTGCACGGATCTGGAGGAAGACCGCGCCACGTTTCTCAGAATAGGATGCGATGTTCTCTAAGTAGCAGGATTTCCTGCCTTCCCCGAGCTCCTGCCGGGACTTAAAGACTGGGGTTGACCTGGTCCCTCAGGGATCTTCTTGAATTGGTCCTCGTTGGTGAGGAAGGACAGGAAACCCCTGGTCGGGTCCAGCTGTGCCTCAGTGGGTGAGACGGATCGCTCTTCCCCAGCTACGGCTCCTGTGGAAACAGCCACCACCCGGCTGGCCGCCGACACTCATCTCTGCCTCGGGCTGTGGTGTAAACGTGGAAGGGCCAGTCGTCTGCCCCAAAAGCCACCGAAGTGAGAACATGAGTAGACTGTTGCTTACAGGCAGCAGTAAAATGGAATTAAGGACTAAGCTGGGCAACATCTTTTCGTTTCCCTTGTTCTACCCTGCAGGGCCTTTTCCGCACGCAGACATTTACAGGTAGCACGTGTGTCACCGTCCCAGGTGGGGCTGGGATCTGACCCTCCATCAGCCGTCCGCTGTACCCGTCGCTGAGGCCCTGAGTTTCCAAGAGGAAAAGTGGCCACTTCCTGGTGTTTTCCAGGCTTCCACTCGGATTTCTTTCCCCTTTGAAAGGAGGTAGCAGCAGCCTGCCACGGAGCGCACCTCGTCTTCTCCTGTCTTCTCTTGAGGAACTTGAATTCCAGGGCTTGGCTAAAAATGCCAATGTCACGGGTGAGATTTCTTATCAGCGGCTTTGGTTGCTGTGAATACTGGAAGTGGATGTAATTCGCTTTAGCAAGTCGTCTCGTGTTTTCCTTGTTTAAGAGTATTCTGGAAATGAAGAAATGATTTGGTCAATAAACCGCCTGTGGCTGAGCCACCATCTCTGGGCTTCCTCCCGAGGGCCACCCAGCAAGGAGTTAGAGATGAGGTGACGGCCACACCCAGAAACGAGGGGCAGCACCCGGCCGGTCACAACCCCTGTGAAATCAGAGTGCTGCAGCCAAGGGGGGCCTCCGTCATCGTCAATTCATTCTGTTTTACTCTTTCGCTGTGTGAACACCGGGCCCTATGCCTCCAATTTCAGGCTACGCAGTTTCTATGAAATAAACGCAGACCGTCCTGGGAGGGAAGAGGGATGTTTTGAACGTCACAGCATCCCACATGGCCGTCACAGCCGAGAATCTCTAGGCGTGGGTGCGGTGGAGACTGGTGGTCACCAGGGCAAACGCTGCCACGTGGAAACGTTCAGAGGCAACTTTAGTGTAGGCTTCTTCACTGCAGGAGTTCTTTCACAGCCTTTACTGTGCTAATACGCCAAGAGGGGAATAAAATGCACCACTCTCCGAACGTATTTCCTCAGAGAACCATATTCTGTTCACCGTCTTTGGGGCCAGTGTTCCGTGCATCAGACTTTCCACTTTAAAAGAGATGAAAGACGAAAGTCGGATCGTGGGACGATATGGACAGTGATTTGCAGAGGATTGAGTGTCGCTGAATGTTATAGACTCAGTCTCCAGAGTGTGCATGTGTGTGTGCAGGTGAGCACGTGTTTATGGACATGTGTGCATGCGTGTGTGTACACACATGCGTGCCTGCGTGTTGTGCATGTGTGGACACACGTGTGTCTTGTGCATGCACATGTCTGCATGTATGTATGTGTGTGTGCATGTGCACATGTGTATGTGTGTTCAGGCACGTGTGTGCAAACATGTGTGCACGTGCCTTGCATGTGTCTGTGTACATGTGTGTGTACATGTGTGTATGTGTTGTGCGCTGCATGCACATGTGTGTGCATATACGTGCATACATGCATGCCTGTGTGTGCACATGCGTGTCTGTGTGCACACATGTGTACCTGTGCATGTCTCTGTATGTGCATGTGTGTGTGCATGCGTACATCTGTGTGTGTGTGCATGTGTGTGTGCATGATCGGGAGGGGAGGGCGGAAGGAGTGGGTCCTGGATTCAGCCACCTGTGGGTTTGTGCCCAGGAGTCTGTGACGTTCCTGCCAGGAGGATGTGATAAATTCATGGATTTGCTTCCCGGGAACAATGATGTTTAGCTGCCCCACCACCCCAGGGCTGACTTTTGGTAACCGTTGGGGTGAATTAGTAAATGCATGAATAAACGCCTCCACGATTCTCTCTTTGGTGTATCTGACCTGGTATTTTCTGACGTGGTTTCAAATGCCCGTGAGGCGAGTTTGGTGACTGCAACGCTGAGCGTCAGCATCTGCCTCGGGGAGTCCTCCAAGGCAGAAGTACAAGAACATCTCTTTCGTCGTGTTTTGGCAAAAGCTCACAGGTGTGGAGCACACAACCAATTTTGTTCAGTGACTCACTGCCTGCCCCTGAGCAGTAGATGCTCTAGGCCTGTGAAGCTAATAAGAAAAAACACTTTCCAAAGAACGTTTGAATTGTAGTTATACAATAACACATTTCAAAGCTTCTTTTTCAAATGAGTTCTACTTCTAATTTTTTCTTTACATATGTAATGAGTTGTGTGTCTTTAATAGCTATTAAATTAAAACAAGCAGATCCTTATTTATACAATTATTTTTCGCATTTGTTTGGTAAGCGATTACTGTATCTCCATGATCTGGATTTTAGCTTTTTCTAATGAACTGCTTCCAAGGATGCGGGAATACAAGTGTGCTAACACACCTACAGCCAGACGCTGACGGCGGCCCCAAGCGAGCCCGAGTCCCCGTGGGGAGATGAGAGCCGGCTCTCGGACGGGCCGTAGCTGAGGAGTCTGAGGCTCGACTGCCCAGGCCGGACGTGGCTGTGCGACCGTCTGCTGTCCAGTGGATTGGGAAAGAATCAGGAACGGGAAGAGGCTCCGTGTGAACTCCTGGCTCCCTCCGCGGAATGGGCCCTAGGGACAGCTGGAGTCGCCAAAGTACGAGCGATCATAATTTGTTGGTGGGCCCAGGCTCATTTTTAATTAGTTTTCTTTATACTTTCCTTGAATTGCAAAGTTCTGCAATGGACTATTACTCTCAAAATCAGAAAACAAATGTTATTTTAAAAATATTCAACTTTCTCTTTTCCCCACTCACTTCTCTTTATTCTCCTTCTCCAACCTGGGAAAAGAGTAACTGGAGGTAATCTTGCTTGTTGGCATGAGGTAGATTCTGGCTGAAGTAGTTTCGAAACAGCCCCCAGTACTCTGCAGACACACAAGAGGTAAAGGCGCTGCAGACTGCATCGACCAACTTAACCCTGCTGGGCTTGCTTCCCACTGAAGCGTATGGCTTCATTTTTCTTTTAAAAAAAGATATGACATGCAGGGCTGTAAGGGGGAAATTGGTTTTTATCCAGCATGAGAACATCTGTGTGGGAAAAGCATCACGTGACAGGAGCACTAAATAACACTGGCTTTTGAATCTGCACGCTGGGATCCAAGCTAGGGAAGACATTTCAGCATATTTATCTCTCTTGCACTGCCAAGTCTCTGGATAATACGAGTTGTAATTCATGAACAAATGGTTTGGCCTTATGGATTTCTTTCATATGTCTGTGTATATATAAATGAATTATATCTTGACCCACATGAATGGTATGCATCTAATTAGATCTGTTTACTTTCTCACGATTGTGGCCAACTTTCTAACTTTCTTACTTGGAAAAGGACATTCAGCTCTTGTGGTGATTTTATAGTTTATGCTCCAAGCTAGGGCAGCCAGTGCATATATGGAGACACATGTTCAGATTTGCAGAAAATCTGAAATCTCACATGAAACCTAGTCAGGAGACTGCTTCACAGCTTTTGGAGTGGAGGGGTTTGTGGTGGCAGGGAACGCTTTCTGTCCCCTCCCTGCCTGACACCCTGGGTCGAGCTGGGTCCATTGGCTCCCAGAGCTTGTCAATTTCTTCACTCTTGTCGCAGTGCAGTGGCCGCCTTAGATCCAACGCCCAGGCTGCTTGGTCCCCCCGGCTCGCTTTCTGGCCCAGGTTTAAATGACTCCATGCTGTATGGCCATCGGTCCCTGAGGTAAAGCTGGGCAGGCCGAGGACATCATTTGCTGAGTGTCTTGTATCACTGGAAAATGCTTCTAGTTCCCCCAGGTGCTTTCATGCTTAAAACACAAGCTTAGAGTAAGAATGAAGAAAGATCACCTGTTATTGCCAATGTGCGCAACATTGCAGATTTTCTCGTCTTTTCCTAGTGCAAATCCTTGTACCAGGTGTGGGGGAGGGGAGTTACATTTTTTTTTACAAGACGTCGACTAAAGCAAGAAATTTCATTAGAAAACTTATTTTGGAACAGGCTGATTTTTGTTTACAGCTATTTAAGGCTAAAAGGATATGGTGCTGGACTTATATACACAGGGAAATTTCCTCCTGTGGAAGCGTGTTTGTAAGTTCTTTCAGATGGCTTCTTGGGTTATATAAATTTAGTTTGAGGTCATTATATGGATAATTTGTTACTAAGTAAAGTAGTTTGTCAAGTTACGAGACATTAATCTTCCAATAGGTCTTTAATTAGGACAGATGCACTAAATAATGCATAGCAAGACTGGGCCTGGAAACATTTATAATACTCAATTATACCGTTTTACAGGCAATAGCAAATTGTTTTGTGTAGTCTGGAAATGGTGGGATTTATTTAATTACCTCCAGTGTTTTAGGCATGTGCTCTGAGCTCTTTAAATGTATTAAACCGACAACTAAAGAGATGGTAAAAATAGAGTTCAAATCCCCAGATGGTAAAGGACCAGGGCCCACTATGACAGGGAAAACCCCTCTGGTGGGCAGGGACAGGAACCCGGGTACAGATCCAGCCACCCTGGTGTGGAAGGCTCTCGGGTGTGCGGCAGTTGTTTTAAAAACAGCGAGAAGGCTTGCAGCTCATTGAGGCCTTTAGCTGACAGGTGCTTCAGGGACATCTCCACCCCGTCTGCCCGCGGACATGCATCCCTGCACAGATCGCTTTTCTCCTAAAAGTTGTACTAAAGATGTGGCAAAAAGTAAGAAAGTACCCCTGAAGTATTCGCAGAGGCTCCCTCGTAGCTCGGGGAGTGATGGCAGGGGTTACGAGCTTACAGCACGGGAAACGGAGGTCGGAGGAGGCCCTTTGGGTGAAGAAAGAGAAAGGGCGTGCTGACTTCACCTTCCATCCTGGAACATTCTCTGCTTAAGAACAGATGTGAGCTAATCGCAAGGAGAGGTCTGAAGGCTCTTCCTGAGGGACCAGAGCCCAGGAAAGTGGCCTTCTCCCACCCTGGCCTGGGGGAGAGCCCAGGTTCCTGCGCCTTCTGGCACCTTCCGGCACCTTCCGGCACCTTCCGGCACCTTCTGGCAGCTTCTGGCAGGCATCTCCCCAAGGCCGTGTGGTTTCCCAGGGACACAGGTGCAGGTCCTTGCTGGATCCGCAGAGGAGGTTTGGCGGCAGGCAGAAGGCTTCCCATTCGAGGAGCCCCTGAGCCGGAGCAGCGGGGCAGCTGCCTGCTGGCACACCCCAGACCAGGCAGAGCTTTGTCACCGAATCGCCCCAGGAGGGAAGCTGGGTGGGCTCGTCCGGCAGAAGTACAACGCAAGCCACGTAGGAGTTCTCATCGTCAAGTTCCCACATTAAAAAAGACAAAGAAACAGATAAAGGTAATTTTCATAGTATATTTTAACCCAAGATAACCACATTATTATCATTTAAACATGCAACCAATAAGTTATTAATGCTTTTATAGTAATGGAAACAAAATACTTGATGTTTATTGATATTAGCGTTCTTTTCTGGATACTAAGTCTTCCGCATCGTGTGTTTTTCACCGGCCCGAGCGCCTGGCCGCCCACCTCCGCCCGGGCTGGGCATGTGCCCGTCCCCGGCTCCGGCTCCGTGTGGCCGCAGCCACGGCTGACAGCTCATGGGGACAAGGAGCGAGGAACACAACCCGCCACCCCGGCAGTGCCGCGGCCTTCTCCTCACCAGCCGGAGCCCGGGCAGCACACAGTGGGGCCGTGAGGACTCGAGTCACCTTCTGAGTGCAACGCGGGACCCTCCTGCAGCCGCCCCCCATCAGCCACTGGAAGACGCTTTTCTCTGGCGCTTCGTTTCCCTGCCTCCCTTTCAGCGGGTATGATTATTTTTGCCATTAATTTAGTGTATAATTACTTCCTTCGTTTCCCTGTAGCAAGGCCTGAGCCCCTCAAGGACAAAGCTGGGGCCTGCTTCCTGCTGAGCGTTAATTCGCGGTGTTTGGTAACTTGAGGAAGAAACAGCATTTGCCATCTGATGAGGAGAAGAGATCAGTGCACAGGGCAGGACAGGTGGAGCGGAAGAGGGGGCGGGCGAGGGAAACCAGAAACGAGAGAGACAGAGAGACAGAGAGGGAGGGGCCCCGCGCAGAAAGCACCCCAAGGAGAGCCCGGGGGCGGCAGGAGCAGCTCTTCCCCTGGAGCAGCTTCGCGTGGGAAACAGGGCCTGCAAGCGACTCAGGAGACGCGGGGGTTCCGGGGGTGGCTCGGCCGCCAGCAGGGCTCCCGGGCCCTGCGCCCACCCTCTCACCCTCCCCCATCCTTCACTTTGGGGTCCGGCTGGGGGTCCTAGGAAGGCTGCGGGCCACGGGCCTGCCCCGTCCTGCTCTTTGTTCGGTGGGGACGGGCCTCGGGCAGCAGTCTGGGGGCGCAGGCTGCACTCACAAGCCTCAATGTGTTCCTTTTGATATCCCGAATTCAAAAAAAAACAGCACTACTCTTAAAGTCATACACAACTCCAAAATACAGTTTTATTTTATATCTTTTATCCATTATCAAAGTAAAAAAACTATTGATCCTGCCAAGACATGAAATTCCAATAAAAGTGTCTTACAGTAGGTCTCTGTCAGTAATGGTTGGATTAGGTTTCCATTAATGACAACTTTGTACAGGGAAGACACTCCAGAGTGTGGGTATTTTACTGTTTCCTTTCTCAATAAAACAAATTATTATACCACAACAACAGAGTCAAATGCTCCCTTTGCAAACTTCTCTATGGCTGGCAAACAATCACACCTGCGACCCCCATTCCCAAAGCAGACCCTGCCCCTTCACAAAGCCAGCGTTGTCCCCTTAAGCAGAGGATCCAGTCGTGGAATTGCGGAGTCTGGTTTCTAAGCCCGATGCAGAACGAGGGGGGCCTCGTTAGGGCGACGGTGTCTTCAGTCCCCGTTCAGAGTCCACCGTGCTGTTTCCAGTCCTTCTAGGCTCCCCTCGTCCTCAGAGCCCCCCAACACCAAGCTGCCCTCCAGCTGTTTCTAATGAGGGAATTGGAGCCACAATGTCAATGCAGTTAGAGAAAAGGGAACTTGGCCTTCAGAAAACCAAAAATGAAAATGCGTTGTTATTTGAGCTCTGATGCATCGTGGAGGGGAGCAGGGCCTGTCTGCAGGAACGGAGCCTGGTTTCGGGGACTGGTGACCCCCGGTGGGAACGGGCTGTGAGCCGCGGCTGCAAGTCCTTTGCCCGAATCAACCACTCGATCCTCACAGCTCCCAGTAAGGGGGTTTCACCCCGTCCTGCAGACGGGAAACCACGCGCTCAGGGCCCGTCACGGGCTTCCCCGATGAGGGGTGAGGGTCCGGGGACTGAGCTGGTGCTCACGAGGCCTGGCTCCTGGTCCCCGATGGCTGGGCGTAAAGAAGCCCCTGACCTGCTCGTCCGCGGCCAGCGGGACCGAGCAGGGGGACGAGCGGGTGGGTCACTACCACCCAGCAGAAGACTGAGAAACAGCGCAAAATGGGAATTCTGCCTCCCCAATAAGTCCCACAGCTCCTTGAACACAGGACATGCATCCAGGTTTTTACTCTCCTCTTGATTTTTTTCCTCCAACTGTTTCTTCAGCCCCTTCCTCTCTTGTCCTGCTGGTATTCCCATCACATGTATGCTACACCATTTGTAATTGTCCCACAGTTCTTGATTTTCTTTTCCCTTTTTTCATTCCTTTTTTTTTTGCCTTTTGGTTTGGGAAGTTTCTGTTGGCGTATCTCCAAGCTCACTGATTCTTTCCTCAGCCCTCTCCAGCCTACTGATGGGGCCACCAAAGGCATTTCCCAGTTCTGGTACAGTGCTTTTTTATTTCTAGCATCTCCTTTTTCAAATTTATTTATTTTTAATTCTGGTACAATAAAATAACAAAACAATCATTTTAACCACTTTAAGTGGGCAGTTCTTTGACAGGAAGTCCATTGGCAACACTGTGTAATTTTCACCAATATCTATTTTCAGACTCCTTTCATTACCCCAAACCAAAACTCTTACTCATTTAACAAAATGCCCCATTTCCCACTCCCGCTACCCCGGTAACGACTCTTCTGCTTTCGGTCTCTGAATTTGCTTATTCTAGGTATTTAATGTAAGAAAAATCCCTCGGTGTTTGTCCTTTTGTGCCTGGCCTGTTTCACTCAACATGGTGTCTCAGGTTCATCCGCGCAGTGGCAAGGGCCAGCACTTCACTTCTTTTTACGGCTGAATAAAGTTCCGTCGTACGTCTCGACCACGTTTGTTTATCCGTCGTCTGTTGATGGACGCTCGGGCTCCTGCCGCCCGTTGGCTCTTGTGAACAAGGCTGCCTGAGTCCCTGCTTTCAAGCGTTTTGCTAATGTACTGAGGCGTGGGATTGTCAGGATGTGAGACAGCTCAGTGTTTACCTTTCTGAGGAACGGCCAACCTGTCCCCACAGAGGCTGCACCGTTTGCATTCCCACCAACAATGCACAAGGTTCCTATCTCTGCATCTTCATCAAAACTTGTTATTTTCAGGTTTTAAAAAAATATCTGCCATTCTAGTGGGTGTGAAGTAGTATCTCATTATAGTTTTAATCTGCATTTCTTTAATGGCTAATGATGTTGAGCATCTTTTCATATACTTAATGGCTATTTGAATATCTTCTTTGGAGAAATGTCTATTCAAATCCTTGGCCCACTTTAAAAATTCAGTTGTTTTGTTGTTGAGTTGGAGGAGTTATTTGTATCCTCTGGATAGAACTTGTTAGAGTTTCTGTCTCTGCTTACATCTGTTCTTCACATTGTCCACTTTTCACATTACAGCCCTTAGCGTATTAACCATTGATATTTTAAATTCCCAGTCTGATAATTCCAAGATGTCTGTTGTATCTGAGTCTGGTGCTGATGCTTGGGCTTTCCCTTCAGATGTGGTTTTGTTGCCTTTTAGCTTTGCCTTGTAATTTTCTGTTGGATGTGGGACACGATGTACCAGGAGAAAGAAACAGAGGGGAACAGGACTTCAGTGTGAGGTTTTATGTTTACCTGCTGGGAGTTGGGTTCTGCTCACCATTTTCTGTAGCCACAGGTGTGAGAGGCTCACATTTCCTCTGCTCTCCTGGTTTGTGTCTTCTCCACCATCTTTTGGTTTCCCTGGAGACTCCTTCTTAAATAGGACCTTCCCTGGTGGTGGTTTCAGTTGCAAAGTTCTGTGATTTTTCAGAAGCCTAATGTGGTAGTGCGGTCAGAGGGAGGAAGTGTTCTATAAGCCTACACTTAGGTCTCCAGGAAGGCGGGAGGCAGTTGGGTGTTTCCCCCCCAGGTCCCAGGCTAGAGAGGGGGACTTGGGTGTCTCCCCCCAGGTCTGTTGGCCTCTGGTGAAGCCCACGTGGCTGGCTCTGGGTTGGTTTCCTTCCGGGCAGCCCTTTTAGGGGGAACGGAGCTCTCTCTGGGCCTGTTTCTAAAGGATTCCTTCCCCTTCCCCCAGAGGACGAGGGGCGCTTCCTCCCAGCTTCACCGTAGAATAGTGCAGCCCTGGGTAAAACTCACCGAGTCTGGGGCTCCGCAAGGTCTGGGGAGTTTCTGTCCGAAGCTGATCCAGGCTCCGTGGGCTCTGCCCGTCCCACCCACGCTGGCTCCAGTGGCTTCCCCTCCTGGTGGGCAGGGACCTGACCTGCCACTGCCTCCAGCGTGGGGGTGGCCGTGGCCGTGTGGCCGCAGTTCTCCCAGGGATCTAAGCAGAGTCGTTGATTTTCGGCTTGTTCAGCTTTTTCCTTGTCTCTAGGGCAGGGGTGGTGACTCCCAAGCCTGACAGTCATCTGGGTGTCCTCTGATCCTCCTCAGGGCGGACGGTGAGCTGAGCTGACGTGCACCTTAGGGGCCTTGTCTTTAATGGTTGCGCCTTAGAAACGAGTAAGAATTGGCCACATACTGGAAACTGAGGGAAGGGATGTTTGATTCACTGCTATATATTATAGTGTGAATTTCATACAAAGAGGAAAGAGAATAACTCAAGACGTGATGATGAGATTCTTTAAAAATATCCATAATGTGTAGGAAGGTTTTCTGTGTATACATTATATGTATGTTAATGGTATATATTAGTTATTATACTGGGTTATTCATAAAAAATGTACATTTCTTATTAAATGGCTCTAATTTTATATCTAGAGAAATTTAAAAGGCCCTGAATTAAAATAATAACTTGCTACTTAGTTTGGCTTCTTCTCCTTGTAATTACAAATCCAATACTTCTCTGATCAGACTTATCTTTACTTCTTTATTAATTAAACTAAAAGCGTAGATTGTTTTAATGTCTTCTATCCCCTCTGGAATGTTAGGAAGTGTTTTATGGTGTACAGCAATGTTATTTCAGGAAACCAGAATTAGTGGTGGGCTTACATGTGGGGAAAGGCGAATCATGTCAGTGAGTTGTTTTAAATTACATTTCTCTTCAGAACATGTCATCAACTTCCTGCGTTTTTAAAAATTACGCCCCATGCAGAGCAGAAACCCTCCTCGGCTCCTGACCCAGGGAGCACGCTCTGTGCTCTGTCAGGGGCTCAGGACGCTCCAGCGTTGCCGGGAAGAGCAGGACATTTCTCCTGGGGCCACACGAGTCGCGGCCTCGCGGTTTCTCATCCCCAGGGTCCACCTGACTCTCAGGGTCTTCATCCGTCTCCTATATATTTTGGGGTTCGTCCTCCCATTATTGATCTAAACGCCCCCAGCTCTCCCAGGCAAAGAAAGACGCCCAAACGTTTTATCCGCTAACCCGTTACTGGAAAGCTGTGCTCCTCCAGAGTAACCTTTCCTCGCACGTGCCGTCTGGCTGCCTTCACGGCCTCCCCAAACAGACGCTTCTGTGCGTGGCTGGAGAGGCCGTGACCGTGCTAGCGGGAGCCCCCCAGCGGGGCTGGCCACACGGGGCTGTTGTAATGGGGGGTGGACAAGCGAAGCTCAGGAAAGCCCTCCGTGGAGAGGGGCTCACGCCAGGGGTCCCCGCATCGACACTTTCGAGGGTGTTGAATGAGAATGGGGGGAGAATTCACAAAAATAACTGTAGTAATATTCAGAATTTGGTTTTACTTTGATTTCTGTGATTGTATGTATTTGTAATGAAAGATTCAAAGTGCCCGTGGGATTTGGGCCTGCTCAGCGGTTGGGGGTTGTGGGGCCCTGTCCCTCCCCACTGAGAAAACGCCAAGGGGTAAGGGGTCCTCTGTTTCCCCACAGGGCCCACTCCCCACCCTATACGATTTGAAGCATTTGTCGTTCATTCACTTACCTATTCAAGGTTGTGTTTGCATTTAAAAGTTGAAGCGTAAGACCGCTCTGCATTTAAAAGAGTCATAACAAATGATTATTTTAAAATTTCCCTGTGGTTAGAAAGTGAACTTCTCAAATTTTACCTATAATTGAATGCTTGCTGGATTTATTCTGGTTTAAATTACATGCAACACATTGTTTAGTTTTTTCAAATGACCAGACAGCCTCTTTTTAGAAGTGTGACTTGTGTAATTAAAGCGCCTGCAGGATTAAGTCCAGGGAACGCGAGGTGCGGCTGCCTGTCCCCAGGAGGGGTCGGCCGGGCCTCCTGCGGGGGTGGGACCCTCCCTGCCCAGGCCGTGGTGCACACAGCCCTCGGCGGGGCGGAGCTGCTGCGTCCAGGCTTCCCGCTGGGGTCTCTTTCCGTCCACCCTTCGATTCTCCTGGCCCCTCGGACGGTGCAGTGAGCCCAGGAGCCACGTGGCCAGTCTTGAGGCCCCGAGAAGGAGCAGGGGGCTGGGCAGACCCTGCTCCCCTGAGATCGGCCTCCATTCCCTGCCCTGAACCAGCTCCAGGGATACTGGAGGCTCCGGCGGCTCCCAGCGTTCCGTTGTCGACACTGCCCTCGGGCCCCTGCCTCCACGCCATGGCTCCATGGCCGTCCTCCTCTGTCAGTCTCCTTCATGGCTCCGTGGCCGTCCTCCCTCTGTCAGTCTCCTTCATGGCTCCATGGCCGTCCTCCTCTGTCCATCTCCTTCATGGCTCTGTGGTTGTCCTCCCTCTGTCCATCTCCTTCATGGCTCCATGGCCGTCCTCCTCTGTCAGTCTCCTTCATGGCTTCATAGCTGTCCTCCCTCTGTCCATCTCCTTTGTGACTTTGTGGCCATCTTCCCTCTGTCCGTCTGTCCTGCTTCCTCAACCTGCACTGCAGAGCAGAGCCAGTCCAGGCAGCTCTTCTGGGTCCTCTGCAGCACTTGCTCGGCTGGCCGAGGTGGAGGAGATGAGCGGGAAGGGCTGCGTCTGTCACCCCTACACGCTCAGACCCACTGGAGCCTGTGGGAGCCCCGGGGCCTCTCCTGCCCCTGGCAGCGGATGGCGATGTCTTCAGCTGGGGCCAGGCTACTGCAGACCACATGTGGTTATTTTTGTCTGTTTCTGCGACACTGCGAGGACGTGGAATGTTTGGGGTGAGCATTGCGGGTGACCAGGGGCCCTTGGGCTGGCTGACCGGGCCACCGTGGTGGGCGGGGGCAGAGCTCTGGCCGAGATGGAGCCCGGCAGGCCGGGTGGAACCCAGACCACTTGGCAGCAGGCCTCAGGCAGCCCAGCCCTCCCTGTGCACCCCTGCTGTGGATGCTGACGGACGACGAGGTTGACGTGACGGTGAAGGGGGACGTGCAGTGCCCTCGGCACACAGGCTGGCACACCGTCTGGGTGGTTATCACTGTTTTGCAGTTATTGAGACGACTTAAAAATTAAGGTCCGTGGAAACTTAAGAACTGAAACCAAACGGAAATGCTGCAGTCAAATACATTCCAGGTGGAATAACTGTTTTTGTGCTATAATTGTACAGATGATAGACTCAGTAATTCCTCCTTAGAGCAGGGAGGCGGATCTCAAGTCAGACGTTAGGCGAGCCGAGCGCACGGGTCACACGGGAAAGAGGAACACGGTGTCGGCGTATCACGGGCACACTTGTCCTGACAAGTGCAATTACCTTTTAATCTTATCACAGACTATTGGTGAGACACAAACATCCCACTGAGCATTTGGACCACAGAAATAAACATGGCATGGTTTTGAGGGCTGGGTGCAGACAGGGAGCGGAGCTGAGGACAGACAGACCTGAGGATGGAGCTGAGGATGCTGACGGAGGACAGACATGAGGCTGCTGTCAGAGGACGGAGCTGAGGACGCTGACGGGGAATGGAGCCGAGGAAGCTGGTGGAGGATGGAGCCGAGGACGCTGGCAGAGGACAGACGTGAGGACACTGACAGAGGACGGAGCTGAGGGCTGGACACTGATGGAGGACAGACCTGAGGACACTGATGGATGGGGGAGCTGATGGAAGGATGATGTTGGTGGGACAGTGGAGGCCCAGGAGCTGCGTGCGAGCAGAATCACCTTGCAGCCACGGCCCAGCCCTGTCCTCGCAGGTGCTGTCCACTCCTGGCCGTGCTCCAGGGGCTGCTTCTGGGCGGCAGCTGGAGAGAGAAGGCTGCCTCCAGGAAAGGGCCCAGCCCGGCCGTTATTCATGTGAACAGGTGGGTGCCTTGAGCCCAGAGCTGTGGCCCCGAGGGGTGAAATGGATGGACAGTGGATGTGGTCAGGGGAGGGGACATGGTCACGGGAGGGGATGTCAGGGGAGGGGACGTGGTCACGGGAGGGGACATGGTCAGGAGGGGACGTGGTCACGGGAGGGGCCGTGGTCAGGAGGGGACGTGGTCACGGGAGGGAACGTGGTCAGGGGAGGGGACGTGGTCAGGAGGGGACGTGGTCAGGGGAGGGGACGTGGTCAGGGGAGGGGACGTGGTCAGGGGAGGGGACGTGGTCAGGAGGGGACGTGGTCAGGGGAGGGGACGTGGTCAGGAGGGAACGTGGTCAGGAGGGGACGTGGTCAGGGGAGGGGACGTGGTCAGGAGGGAACGTGGTCAGGAGGGGACGTGGTCAGGAGGGGACGTGGTCAGGGGAGGGGACGTGGTCAGGAGGGGCCGTGGTCAGGGGAGGGGACGTGGTCACGGGAGGGGACGTGGTCAGGGGAGGGGCCGTGGTCAGGAGGGGACGTGGTCAGGAGGGGACGTGGTCAGGGGAGGGGACGTGGTCAGGAGGGGACGTGGTCAGGAGGGGACGTGGTCAGGGGAGGGGACGTGGTCAGGAGGGGACGTGGTCAGGAGGGGACGTGGTCACTGATGCGGCCCTGGGACGCGGTGTCGTCGGTGCGGATTGCAGCTCACGTGCCTCCCGGAGGATGTCAGTTGGCAAAGACGATCTCGTGCGTTGCCCTCAGGGCTTCCCCGGCAGGTTCGTTTGCACCAGGAGCTCGGATGGGAACAAGGCGGGAAAGGCCACGGGGCTTGTTGTAAAGTGCGCCCCAAAGGACCACTTTCCGGTTTTCACGTGTGTTTACGAGGTCGTGATGCGCCAGCACCTCCCGAACCCCGGCTGCGTTTGGGCTCCTGGGGGCAGGGGTGCCACGAGAAGCGGCCACTCCCCACTGAGGCAGGGGCACCCCGGGGTGCTGTGCTCTCGCTCCTCGCGGGAGCTGCTGAGAAGACTGGACTGTCCCAGCTGGTCTGGCCACCTGCTTCCTCCCGCGTCCCTCAGGAGAGCCCTGGGGAAGATAACGCAGCAGGAAGCAGCCAACAACGGAAATAAAGTAGTTCACGGGGTACCCGCCACGGGCCCGGGGTTCTGGTTCATTTAGTCCTCACAGAAGTGCTGTGGACTGCGGACGGCACGGCCACGTCCCTCCCCTCTGGGGGAAACTGAGGTTCTGAGACGAGACTGGCGACGCCCCGGGCCTTGGTCCCCAGCGTCCCCCTCCCCTAACGGCAGGCCTCTCCCCTCCCTCCCCCCTCCCTCTCTCTCTCTCTCCCCCTCCCTCCCCATCTCCCCTCCCTCCCCCTCCCTCCCCCCCCCTCCCTCTCTCTCTCTCTCTCTCTCCCCCTTCTCCTATCTCTCTCCTATGCACACATGCCCTCTTTCCCCGTTCTAGACTCCCAGGCCTCTGTTTTATTAGGTGAAAACATCTTATAAACTCCTTCCCACTCAGTTGGCACAGACAATACCTTGTGCCTCCCCCAAGCATCTTAATCTAACAGGACAGAGAAGGGCGAATTTGGCAGAAGGAACCCTCGGCAGGTGGGTCCTGACGTCTGGGCCACGCGGCTTTGGGCTGGAGGCTCCTCGGGGCCCCACTTGGAACCGGCATCCGAGGAGCTTCTCCGGCCGCCCGGCCTCGGCTCCCTGCGGCTTCCGGGACGGGCTCCATGGCGGCCAGGCTCCCACTGTGCCTGCACGGACCGGGGAGCCCTGTTTCGGCTTCTTCTCCCCAGGTAGGGGAGCCCGCGGCCAAGCCCCTCCTGCCCAGCCTGCAGCCCACAGGGGTCGTCGTGTCCCTGCTTTAAGAGCTGCTCTGTGGCCATCCAGGCCGCACCCAGGACCCCGGGGCCCTGGTGATTGGGGAACCACTGGCCTCCAACTTGCCGGGGCCTTGTCGCCACGTCCGTGGTGGACGCCACAGGGCAGCAGCACCCCCATCCGTCACCCCCAGGACACAGCATCCACCAGCCTCCCGCCAGCCTCCCCAGCCCCCCACTCCCGCACCCCAGTAGGGCTATGCTCAGATCCCCAGGGTCAAATCACGCTGAGGGCAGCAGAGCAGGGGCCACCAGCCTCAGCTCCTCGGGAAGTCCGTCCCCTCGAGCCTGAAGCTCACGTCCATGGGACACGGCCCTCCTGCCCCCCGGCTGACAGGGCCTGGCCAGAGGTGACCTCGTGAAGCACACGGGGTGCTGGGCGGCACCCCGAAATGCTCGGGAGCAGCCCACGCGAAGAGGCGCGTCCTTCCGAGGCGAGGGGCTCCGCTGGAGAGGTGGACGCCCTTCAGCTTTCCTCGGGTCGCAGGGCCTCCCGGAGGCTCGGGCTCAGGGTGGGAGGTCCCCACTCCGGCCCTCTCTTTCCTCGACGTTTCCCTGGACACTGGGCTCAGCGTCATCTCGGTCACTCCACAGCCACGCCCAGGACCCTGTTCGTCATCCTCATTTTATAGATGCGTCCAGGGACGCAGAGGGGCGGGGTCCGCGGCGACACAGCACGGGGTCCTGGGGTCAGTGCTGCTTATGCACAGAGAGCAGGCGGGGAAGGGCGGCCGCAGTGCAGACCCCGGGGCCACACGAAGGCCCTCGTGGGCGCTGCTGCCGGACGCTGGCAGAGCTGTCACTGCGGCCAACGCAGCGCGAGGGGTCCTGGGACACCCAACATGAGGGCAGGAGGGGGTCGGGGGGAAAGCAAGCCCGGGAATGAACCCCCTGGAGCGGGAACCCCACATCCACGGAGACCTGCCCAGAATACTCGTGTTCTTGCCCCATTATTAGGAAACAGATTTTAGAAGGCGAGTAATTACAGTTTAAGTAATTTGTCTAATGCAGTTCCTAAAATCACTGTCAGATAAACATTTCTTGGGCAGATCAAAATGTACGGCTATTTTACATTTTCCCATTGGGATCTCCTTTCATATCTCAGTTTATTGGCCTGGCTGAGTGTTTTAGGGTGTTAGCATTTAAAGAGTAGGTTTTTATGATTCTGGGGGAAGCAATTGCTTCCAAGGGAGAAAACATTCTGTAAATTACATGTAAATGTTTTTACTTGGCTGAATTCCTTTGCAGCTGCGTGAGGGATCATTTTAATTTACAGGAGAATGAAGGTTTTCTGTGATCGAATGTGGTCTGCATGCCTGTGTACCTAATTTCCACTTCATTTATACTGGCATCTAGCAGACACAAGGGGCATTTTGCTATAATGTAAGTGCTACTTAAAAATAAAATAAAATTACAATAGAAAGCTAAGGATTAGTGTGCCATCTCTAATCCTGTCTCAGAGCTGCCCTCGGAGCGAGTCAGCGCAGGCCTGAGCTGGGGAGTCTGGTGTGAGGAGGCTCCAAAGGCGCAGATGTCGCGATTCGTCCGTCCCGGGAGGGAGACGGCGAGAAGCTCCGCGTGGCTGGCTGAGGCCACTGCCCCGTCCTCCCTTCCCCCAGCCGCACAGCTCAGAGGACAGCAGGCTCTTTCCACGTAGAGACTTCTGTCATTCCCTTTTCTGTCCTTAATCTCTGAGATTATGTGGCCTTATTTTTTATTTGGTATTTGAAAATCCAAATAATTATAAAGGTATCAATTCCATGTCTTCTTTTTGCACCATTAAAACCCTCCGGGGAAATAGCCAGCTGCTGGTCTCTCGTTACTGACAGCGGAAGGGATGTGACATTGTGACATTAATCAGTCGCTGGCTGAAGACAAGGTACCGGCTTTGATTTCTCATTTTATCTTCCCTCACTGAGAATCTCATCATCGAGGCAGCCGAAGTGTGGACGTGATTGTGTGTTTCGCCTCTTCCCTTTGGAACCATAAGACTCCTTCCTGTTTATCTCATTAAATGTGCATTATTAAATGCCCTGGGTTAGTTAAAGCTGTCCCTAAGCGTCCAGGCACATAGAACAGGCCTTCAGCTCCAGAGTGGCCCCTCTCCCCTGTGCTGCTCTGTCAGGCACAGTCTCAAGTACTTTATTTCCACAGCTCCTTTTTTTCCCAGTCATTGCTTCCCCCCAGCCATCGTGTGAAATAGGGTGGAATTCTTGCCAACTTACAGCAGAGGGGACTGTGGCTCTGGAAGACGACAGGCGTCTTGCCCAAGACGTGTGCTGACAAAAGCTGAGAGCGCACCTTAAACAGGTGTGTCCGAGGCAGGTGGAGGGTGGGAACGTGCTTCCCTCTGCCCTTTCCCTGCGGCTTTGCAGTGGGATCGCTGGGGGCAGAAGCAGCCCCCCAGCTGCACTAACGGGGCTTCCCAGGCTCCAGCTGAGCACCTGCGGGCGCGGAGCCTTCCGGGGCCTGCACCCCAAGTTTCCGAAGCCCTGCTGCCCTGATCTCGGGTACCCCGTTCGTCACCGGCCTGCCAAGCCCAGCACCTCCCCGAGTAATATAATCGTTCTTCTCACACATTGATTTTGAACTAGTCTCAGGCTCCCTAAAGCTCAGGTCACTGCTGACTGTGTGTGCGGCGTGCTGCTGTAATGCCATCCGCTGGGAAACAGAAGTGTTCCAGATAAATAACTTTTCACCTCATGTTGATTTTCTACATAATACAGGTGGCTTTGGGTTTTCCCATCTTACTTCATTTAATTGTTTTATGTTGGTTGTGCTTATTACACCAACACGAATTATCTGAATCCGCTTAAGCGTGTAGCGTCCGGGCCTTCTGACAGACAGACATTGAACCGGACAGCGGCCCGTGAAGAGGGGCGGGCGACCGGCGGTCTGTCATCGACAGCAGGTCGGAGTTGTCATCTCGGGGTGGAATAGGGGCCTAAACAATTTACCGATAATGGGATTGGGGCGATTTCTGCTTTGATGCTGCGGCTAACGCTGCTTTAAATGCAGGATGAGATCCTTAAGCCTTAGGAAATTTGAATAACCTTTCATTTTTATAAAACATTTACTGTGCAAATTAACTTCTTAAGTTTCCTTATCAAGATATTTCTTCCTAAAAGGAGTGTACTGCACTGCTGGTGTTAGCTTTGTCTCATGCCTTCCAAGGTAGCTGGTACAGTATTGTGTAGATGGTGAATCTGAGCAGGTTCAGGTGGGCATAAAAAACCTTCATTTGATAGCAAATCTCAGTACCTGCAGTTCATTCAACCCTTCTTTCTTTGAGGAAAAAAAAAAGGAAACAAGATTGGGTTAAGATGGCAGCTGTAAAACTGGTTGTTTCCTCTCTTACCCTAAATTCCTTGAACTAATAAATTAAAATTTGTAAGAATCAATCCTTCTGGTACATTAGAAAGTGTGCCATGAGGGAACCAGAAATTGCAAGAAACTACAAAAGAATCTTAGGAGCAAACAGGATAAGATCTGTAGAAAAATGAGTTTGTAAAACAGAAAAACAAAAGAAAACAAACAAACAAAAAAACACTGTTTAGACTAAAACATGAGGATCATCCCAGTGGTGCAGATCCTGCAGGGGCATGTCCTACTAAAGCCCTGGGACAGGGAGCTGCCTGCAGCGAGCCCTGTTCAACTCTGGATTTTGTCACTTAGAGGGCAACGAAAAACCTAGATGCTTTTATGGGGAAGTTCTACTACGTGTTTTAAAAACACTATGTCATAAATGGTTCCAAAGGAGAGGCAATGCTGGAAAGTGTTCCAAGTCATTCTTTTTGGCTAGCATAACAGAATAAAGTACTGTAAAAAAACAGCTATTGTCCAAGCTTATTTACCAACTTAGATGCAAATATCCTGAATAAAATACTTTCAGATCAAATCCAGCGATATTTTTAAGGGGTATTTTCCAGGAATACAGTGATGACTCTTCATTTTGTATTCACTACTTGATAATGTATTAGAGATCAATATCACTGCATTAGAGTTTAAAAATCAAATCAAGATTGCGGTCGGGGTTACTGCTTCTAGGGGGAGTGGCGGCCGGTAGCCGAGACCTCAGCTCTCGGGGCTGCTTAAAGGTTACCGGCGGCGGGGGCTCTTTCCCGGAGGCGAGGGCGAGGCGGAGGACGTTGGCCAGAGTCCTCGGCGAGAGGCGTGCAAGGAGGGCGGCGATAAGGACAAAAACACTCTTCATCCAGTAGGGGTATGCGCCAAAGAGATTTATTCAGGGGTGATTACAGGTTATATAGGCTGGTAAGAGGGGCAGGGCTGGAAAGGAGGTGAAGTAGCCTAAAATGGCAATATTGAAGGGAGAGGGGCTAGGATTGGTTCTGAGAGGATTCAGGAGCCGTTGCAGCGGGCGGGGGTTGTTCTGGCCACGGTGCATGCGCACTGACGGTGGCAGGAGTGGCCTTGGCACCAGGGAGTGAGTGGGTAAGATAAGGTAGTGGGGAAAGGGCAGTTGGGAGAAAGGCGGTTTCCTCCGGCAAGCCTCCCCTGCCAGTGGCATTTTGGGTGAGGAAAAGGGAGCTGCCTTGACCTCGCTCCTCAGGCTCGGGGGGGCTGCAGAGGGCACTCACGCCCGTACCTACTACCCTCCCCAGGGGGTGATCAGGTCCCCTGGCCCAGGCCTGGTAAGTCGAGGCACAAGCTCAGCTACCCGCAATTCCCCTTTCTTTTCTAATTAGAGGAAGAGGCTTTACCGGAGAGGCCCGCTAAGGGTGAGGGAAGGGGGAGGTTAGAGAAGGGAAAAAGGGGTTGACGGTGGCTCAGCGAGGCTGGAGCTCAGTGTTGGTGTGGTGCCCGGGCGCTTGACAAGGGCTTCGCTGCAGCGGGCTGGGCGAAGGTGAGGGGTTTAAAGTTCAGGGGTTTAAAGTTCAGGGGTTCAGAGAAGCTGGAACTCGAGGTGAGAGCGATGTTCAGGTGATTGAGAAGGGCCTCGCGGTCGGCGGGTTGACCGGTGGCGTTGAGGTCGCGGAGGGTTGGCTGTCATCTTGGAGTGGGGGGCGTCAGAGGTGGCGAGTCGCTGATACTGGATTTGCACGAACGAGGAAAAAATGGCATCTGTTTGTTTTCTTACAAGCTGGATAATTTTGCGGATGAGGCAGGGTTCTAAGATGAGAGCTAGAATAATTATTAATAGGGGGCCAAGAAAAGGAAGGATGTATGGGAGGATGGGAGTGAAAAAACTGGACCAATAACTGGTGGCTTCACGATCTCTTTTACGCTTTTCCAGTCCCTCTCGGACCCTTTTCAGGCTGTCCTCGACGAGACCTGTGGAATTGGCATAAACACAGCACTCTTCTCCTAGGGCGGCGCAGAGGCCTCCTTCTTTGAGGAGGAGAAGGTCAAGACCTCGGCGGTTTTGGAGCACTACTTCAGAGAGGGAATTGACAGAATTTTTTAGATGGTAAATAGCGTTTTGTAGGTGACGAATGTCCTCGTCAACAGCCGCCCTGAGGTGAGTTAGGGCGGAGCCTTGACTGGCTAGTGCAGCGATTCCGGTGCCAGCGCCGGCAAGACCTAGGAGGGAGGCAATTGTAAGGACGGTGATGGGCTCTCGCTTTTGCAGAAGGGCAGGAGCTGCAGTTCTTTCCAGACGGAGGAAGAAGTCTTCTTCGCTATGATATAAGACCCTAGGGATAAGGACAATTAGGAGGCAAGTTTCTTTATATTCACTGATGATATTCGTGCTGAGACAGGGGGTAAGTCCTGTAGAGGAGCAGAGCCATTGGGAGGAGTTATGAGGAATGAGAAATTTTGCCGAGCTACTGGGAGATGAGTAGCTGGCACAGGCAGTGAGGTCGGGAGAGTTACTGGAGCGAGGGCGGACGCACTTTCCCGTATAGGAGACTGAATGAAAGGTTAGGGGGACGGCAGAGGTATTCCAATTGCATTCCGAGGGGCTGTCTTCTGTGCTTTCTGAAAAGGAGAGGTTGGAGGCAACGGGCTCGTACAGTGAGGAAGAGGTGGAGAGGCAGAGCCAGCAGGAGGAGGTAAAATTGGGGTTGGAGGAGTTCACTGAGGCAAAGGCGGCTTGGATGAGGCTGAGGAGGGGAGAGGAATAACGAGAAGGGGGCAGAAAAGGTTGGGGTGGTGGGGTTGGCGATGCGCTGTTTGTAGCTGAGGTGCAGCTGGTTGGAGCTGTGGAAAAAGGGGGTTAATGACTTTATTGGGACCTATGCCAGAGGGTGTTTTTAATGCAGTATTTTGGCATGGTTGGTTTGTAGCCTCTTTTTTTATAAGAATAAGTGATCCTCGGTCGGTTTCTTTCTCATAGATTCTGAAGCCTCAAGTTTGACCGAGTAACCAGGAGGGATCAGTGGGGAGCTGCACTGTAAGATTAAGATGTGTGCAGGATTTCTTACTTTCTTGGCCGAGCCAGTTAACAGTAGGGAGTTTGCACCCTGTAGGGGCCCACTTTAAGGTAAGGTAATGATTAGGAACAGGAGTCTTCCAATTAGTGGCTAATGTTTCACACCCCCAGTATGCACAGTAGTACTCGTTGGGGGAATTGCAGTACGATTTTCCAGGATTTGAGGATGGGCACATGTAATATTGGGTCTGGGGATTACTTACCTTTTGAGCGCAGGTTTCTTCGACTCTGGAGACAAAGGTGGCGAAAGGCTTACTCGGCTCCTGGAAGAGCTTGGTGAATTTATTAGGCCAACAGGTAGAGCAATTGGCAAATGTTCGTAAGGCGATTCTCCAAAGGATAGGCCAAAAGGTGGCAGGTGCATTAATATAGGCAGATGCATTTATAAACGCTCCAGTGCCCAAATAGGCTTCGGGAGGATGATAGACTCCAATGGCTGCATCTTGCTCACTTTGCTTAGCTGCTTCTGCCTGGAAGTGAGCACGCCAGTCAACAAACTGACCGGGGTTAAGAATGGAACGGGCAAGCGAGGCCCAGTCTTGGGGGATGCAATAGTTCATGGCGAGATCCTGTAGTATTTGGGAAGCATATGGGCTACTTAACCCGTCCTCCTTGACGGCCTTGCGAAGCTGCTTGATAGTATCTAAGTCAATGGGATACCAGTCATGCGGCCTCTGTGGGGTGGGGGCAAGGTTAAGAGGAAAACAGCGAAAAGCACGAGAGAAAGGAGGACACGCTTGCAGAGGGCTTGGCGCGGGAGTGAGGGTAGGGGGAGCGTTGCCCCAAGGGTTGCCTTGAGGTGCAGAAGGCAGCCAGGGGTTGTTAGTCGGCAGGGTGGAAGGAGCGGCGGCAGCTGCCGGTAGCGGCTCCGAAGGGGAGCTCGCCGGAGGGAGAGGCGGGAGTGGGAGGCCCCAAGCGTCGCAAGATGGCGGCGCGGTAGGCGTGGCTAAGACACAAGATGGTGGATCAGCCCCTCCCTGTGAAAGGGTGGGGTTCAAGGCATAAGATGGTGGACTAACTCCGCCCTGTGGAAGGGCGGGGTAAAGCGTACGCGGTTTCCGGCCCAGCTTAGGGCTGATGTCATCACCGGAGCATTTCCTCCCCTCGATGGAAGAAGAAGGAGGAAGTTCGCCATCTTGGCGTGGCGCAGTGTTATTTTGCTTTTTGGGAGTCACCTCGAGCGCGTTGTTAATCTGCTCGACTAAGGACTCCGTGTCCGAGTCATGATTTGAATTAGTATCGCTATCTGAATCTGTTGGCTGGGTTGATAGGGCCTCCTTGGATTTAACGGGGCCTCGATCAGGGGGGAGGGAGCCTTGAAGGCAGGAGCGGATGGTTATCAGAGTGGGGAGCAAGCCGGGAGGGAAGCGCTTGCTCTCATGTTCAGACGATCATAAGTAACAGGGTCCCAAAGATGGCAAGTGGTGAGCCATGGGTTAAAGGGCAGCAGGAGATCCCAGTATATCTGCAGCTGCCGGACAGACACTTTACAGCGATGCGTGTCTAGGAGACCCGCTAGAGCACGAACTTGAGGTGCCTGACATGTAGATATACGATTACCCATAGCTGAGGGGAGAGGAGGGGGAGTTGTTCCCGAGCCGGGCCGGCCGGCTGGCAGGGAGGAGAAGGAGGAGTTGTTTATCGAGCAGAGAGAATGAGATAAACTGTGGCTGCAAGGCCGAAGGAGACGGCGAGAGCAGAAAGCAGTGCCCTTTGGCAACGAGAGCAGTCAGGGGGGGCAGTTGCAAAGAGGCACACGGCACCAAATGAGGAAATAAAGATACAAAGAACTACAGCAAAGTAATGGAGGGGAAGAGGGAGAGTGTTAGGAGGAACGGGGGTCATAGAAGTGCGCATACAAGAGGACGAAGAGAGCGTGGGGGAATAGAGGAGTTCCTACTGGATGAAGAGAGCGTGGGGGAAGGGAGGAGCGGCTTCGGAGCAAGGAACCTCCCACGGCTCCGGAAGCGGCGAGGGAGAGGCGGCCCTTACCTTGCAGGCGAGGAAATGGGAAGCTGGAGAGGCGTCCGGGTGAGCGGGTGACCTGCCAAACTGTCGTGTGGAGACGTTCCTCACACGGGGCACCAGTTGCGGTCGGGGTTACTGCTTCTAGGGGGAGTGGCGGCCGGTAGCCGAGACCTCAGCTCTCGGGGCTGCTTAAAGGTTACCGGCGGCGGGGGCTCTTTCCCGGAGGCGAGGGCGAGGCGGAGGACGTTGGCCAGAGTCCTCGGCGAGAGGCGTGCAAGGTGTGGAGGGCGGCGATAAGGACAAAAACACTCTTCATCCAGTAGGGGTATGCGCCAAAGAGATTTATTCAGGGGTGATTACAGGTTATATAGGCTGGTAAGAGGGGCAGGGCTGGAAAGGAGGTGAAGTAGCCTAAAATGGCAATATTGAAGGGAGAGGGGCTAGGATTGGTTCTGAGAGGATTCAGGAGCCGTTGCAGCGGGCGGGGGTTGTTCTGGCCACGGTGCATGCGCACTGACGGTGGCAGGAGTGGCCTTGGCACCAGGGAGTGAGTGGGTAAGATAAGGTAGTGGGGAAAGGGCAGTTGGGAGAAAGGCGGTTTCCTCCGGCAAGCCTCCCCTGCCAGTGGCATTTTGGGTGAGGAAAAGGGAGCTGCCTTGACCTCGCTCCTCAGGCTCGGGGGGGCTGCAGAGGGCACTCACGCCCGTACCTACTACCCTCCCCAGGGGGTGATCAGGTCCCCTGGCCCAGGCCTGGCAAGCCGAGGCACAAGCTCAGCTACCCGCACAAGATGATCAGCTCCATAGATGCCAAAATTGCCTTTGATATTATTCGGTACCAAATCCTGAACACAAGCCTTGCTCTGGTGCGTCATGGGCCGTTTCTGCTGTTTTTCGGAAGGGATCGCGCCAGCTCCGAGGGGGCCGAGGCCTGGGCCTCTCGTCACCTCGGATCCACGCCGCCCCCACCTGATAGTCACGGACGCGCGGCTCCTGGACTCCGACGACGGCTCCATTGCTGCCCTCACCTGATAGTCACGGACGCGCGGCTCCTGGACTCCGATGACAGCTCCATTGCTGCCCCCACCCGATAGTCAGGGACGCGCGGCTCCTGGACTTGGACTACAGAAGCCCAGGGAGTGCTGCTCCCGCCTCGGCCCGAAGCCGTCCAGGGACGGAGCCCCCGGCCGGGACGCTGAGCAGGGCCGTGTGGCAAGGGTGGCCCCAGCCGGGGAGCTCCGAGGGCAGCTGCTCCCAGCACTCCTGTTCCATCACGGCTGCGTGTGTCAGAATTCAGCAAACCTGCTTACCTGAGAATGTTCCGGTTTTATGTGAGGGGTGGGAGAACAGGGCCCCCCAGGTGGGCTGTGCCCTGGGCCCTTGGGGAACTCGTGCCCCACCACTTCCTGCTCACTTGAGCACTCAGCTGTCTTCCTCCGAGGCGCCCTAGGGGATGGCTGGGGGTCCGGGGAGGACAGCCTCTGCCCGGGGCTCATCCTCAGGGGACACCCACTGGCTGAACTGACTGGGACGCCCCGAGCCGGCCGGGCCCTGGGGGCTGGAGGAGCGGACGGAAGGCGGAAGGGGGCCATCCATTCTGCATGAGAACCTGCTGGCCCAGAGCTTGGGGGGGGACACCCAGGGACGCCGGAGCAGGTCGGAGCTGGTGGCTGCAGAACCAGTGAAGTAATGAGGTATTGAAATTAAAATGAGCATAGTAAGGATTTTCTTGTTGAAATATTGCACTGTGGGAGCCTCTCTAAGAACCCGCTGAAGTAATAGAGTGTTAACAGAAAAGCTCGTCACCAGCAGGCTGCGGTTTGGGGTTTTGCTCACTGTTATTATTCACGGCGCCATCACGGGCTAAGGCCCGAAGTGCAGTGGACGCTCCAGCTGGATGACCTCCAGGACGTCACCCGGGGGAGAGGCCGTCGCCAAGGACCATGCACTGCGGGTTCCAGACACACGAGGTGCCCGGAGCAGACAAAGCCGTGGGGACAGAGAGCAGGGGCTGGGGCAGGCGATGGGGAGTGACGGCTGATGGGGGAAAAGTATTCCAAAATTAGAGCATGTTCAGGTCACGTGATGCTCCGTAAATGCCCCGAAAGCCTCTCGGTTGTACATCCCAGCCTGGTGAATTTCGTGGGAACGGCAGCCCAGTGGGCTGTTTGGAAGGGCCCTTGTGGCCTAAGTTTCCCTCCAGGGTTTAGACTCAGAGTGGGGACGGTGGCCGGGCTGACTGACCCGCGGCCAGGCCATGGGGCCTCACGGGCCCCGGACACAGGCTTGGAGGGGTGAGGTGGGACCAGCTCCGCACTCGGACCCTTCTGGAAGGGCCAGGCATGAGGGTCACTTCTGACAGTGCCCGGGGCCCACGGGGGGCTGTGGCTGGGAGACGGCGGCCTGAGCCCCAGCAGCAGCCGCCTGGCCCTGGACCTCTCTCCAGGGGATGTGGGTGACCAGGAAGGGGAGAGATGGGGGCTGCGAGGAGGCTCCAGGAGGCGCTGCCGTACTCAGCCGCCAGGCCCGGGGCACGCACAGGGCTGCACGTTCAGGCGCCGACCGACAAATTTGCAGCGAGAGATGCGGCCGCCACGGGCCCTGGCTGCGCGTCTCCGGCCAGTGCGCCCATGCCCTTTAGGAAGCCTGGGTCAAACACCAAGTGCATTGGGGTGACCTGGTGAGCCTCGAGGTGGAGCAGAGGCCGCCCCGGAGAGCCCCGGGCTCGCCTTCTGCTCCAGGGAACCGGGCATGGGGTAGGACAGAGGAGGGCAGAGCGTCCTCACCAGCAAGAGGGACGGATCCTACACAAGCACCTTCCACCAAATGCACCAGGGGCCCCAGAGGCCACAGCCCAGTCTGGCCTAGAAACCACCTCCTAATGAGGGGTCCCCGCCTCGGCCCGAGCAGGTGACACCAAGAGGACGCATCCCAAGGACTTTGTCTCAGGCAATGGTTTCTTAGTCTTTAATGCAAAGCACAGGCCACAAAAGGAAAAGTAGATAAATGGGACCATCACGGACAAACATCAGCAGCTCAGTGCATGCTCTCCACTGAAATGCCTTATAACAGAAGAATCGGAGCAGCAAAACGTTAGGATTTGCTTATACTCTGTAGAATGTATGTACATACTCATTACATTATTGCTACCTTTTTTTTTTTTTGTATACTTGACTAAAGAGACTTGGAAGGAAGGCTGTATTCTACTTTTCTAAACTTTGTGGTTGAAGACTCAGACCTTTAGAACCTTACTGTGGTGGGTTCAGAGTCCAAGCTGGGTGTTCTAGTTTGCTAATGCTGCTGGAATGCAAAACACCAGAGAGGGATTGGCTTTTATAAAGGGGGTTTATTTGGTTACACAGTTACAGTCTTAAGGCCATAAAGCATCCAAGGTAACACATCAGCAATTGGGTACCTTCACTGGAGGATGGCCAATGGCATCCGGAAAACCTCTGTTAGCTGGGAAGGCACGTGGCTGGCGTCTGCTCCAAAGTTCTGGTTTCAAAATGGCTTTCTCCCAGGACGTTCCTCTCTAGGCTGCAGTTCCTCAAAAATGTCACTCTTAGTTGCACTTGGGATATTTGTCCTCTCTCAGTTTCTCCAGAGCAAGAGTCTGCCTTCTCATCTGCAGCTCCTGTGCTTTCTTCAAAGTGTCCCTCTTGGCTGTAGCTCCTCTTCAAAATGTCACTCACAGCTGCAGCTGCACTGAGTTCCCTCTGCCCATCAGCTCATTTACATGACTCTGCTGATCAAGGCCCACCCTGAATGGCTGGGGCCACACTTCCACGGAAATCATCTCATCAGAGTCATCACCCACAGCTGGGTGGGGCACATTCCATGGAAACACTCAAAGAATTACAATCTAATCAACACTGATAATCTGCCCACACAAGATTACATCACAGATAATGGCGTTTGGGGGACATAATACATTCAGACTGGCACACTGGGCCTCTGGGGCCTGTTCCTTCTGGGCCACTGGGAAGGCCTCCGTCCTGGCTGCTGCTTCCAGAAGCTGGGCCCGGCCCGGCGCACACCCCCTGCGGCCCGGCGCGTCGCTTCCATCCCCGCCGCGGTCTCCGCGTCCGCTGCTCGCGGCTCTCACCCCGGCCCTCTTTCCTCCCTCTTGAAAGGGCCCTTGCATTTGGACCGGGCTCACCCTGATAATCCCAATCTCCTCTCAAGACCCGTAACTTAGTCACACCCTGAAAGTGCTTTTGGTGCAAACTACCAAAGTCGCAGGCTCCAGGAATTTCGGTAAAGAAGTCATTCACCGTATCGGATAAATACTCCCATACAGCTTCAATTCACACGTTGTCTCTTAATGAAAGTTTCATTTTTGTACCCCTAGATCCCATATAACTACATGATGCAAGGCTGTGAGTCGATTCGATTTTTGCCAAATATTTAGACATCCCAGCAACTTTTATTAATAGCTTCTTTTCTTAATCACGATAAATTCTGCCTTTTTCATGTAGAATTTTTTATTATTTAATTTTTTAAATTAGAGAAATTGTAGGTTTACAGAAAAATCATGTATTCCATGTTCCACAACCCCTATTTTCAGCACTTTGCTTTACTGTGGGACTGTTGTTACAATTGATGCAGGAGTATTATAGTTCTACTATTTACATTAGGGTGTATGTTTTCCAATTTTGCCTATTTTTAAATTGGGCCGTTTGTCTTTTATTGTAGAGTTGGGGGATTTCTTCTTATATTCTGGATAGTAAACCCTTTTCAGATATGAGATGTTTTCTCCGCCGAGCAGGGCTTCCGTGGCGACGTTGTCTGACGGGCAGAGGTCCGCAGCGTCTCCGAGCCCTGCTGACTCTCTGCGCTCGTGTCGACCCTCTCGGGCTCGGGAACCGGTGCTCTCCTCTGGGGGCATTTTTGGGTTAGTGCCTGAGTATCTTCTGGTTACGTTCATTTCATAGTTGTGACTTTCCAGTGTTAGCCTTGAAACGTGAAATGACCAAGAGAAAAATCCATCGTCTTTGCAGCTCACGGAGACGTCCCTCAACACTCGCCCGAACTAACCTTGCAGAGTCGGGGGACAGAGCTTGGGCCTCTGTTTCCTTCGGGAAAACGCTTTGCCCAGCCCTTCCTCCAGAGGGTCCTGGGCACGTCTGCGTTTCCACAGCTCCGAGCAGCACAGGGGTGGGTCGGACGGCCTCGTTATCCTGACACTTCCCCAGCTTCGGTTTTCATCACAGAACCTTGTTTTTCTCATAACCCCCATTAGCTGTCACCAAACGACGACCTGCCGGCACTTTGGGAAAATCCATCTACAGGTGTGCGTGTGTCCTCTCACCTACAGCCTCTGATCAGAGCTAATGAAGAAGTTAACTCTTCTCTTAAAACAAATCTAATTTGAGGAAGTAGCCTGTGATCCCGTGTTTCTTACTCACCTCCTGTGAGTGCCTCGTCCACTGGCTTTCCAGCTGTTCTTCAAAGCACCTTCTTGAAACATTTCCTGATCTCTCCCTGCAGACTCTTATAAGCTATTTTCTGCAACCTCCTGTCACATCCTGACAGTTGTAATTACGTGTACATCTGTGTGTTATTGAAGTCAGAAACGGTGCAAAATCCACTTTTAGTGTCCTCCAAAACCTGGTTTATAAGAGAGGCTTAATAAAAATATTTGGCTGAATTATGCCTTCCAAGGATGCATTGGTCAGAAATGATCTCTTAAAGTCATTACAGCACTTGCCATCTATAACGTCAAAAGGTGAAGAGAAATGTTAATTATTCCCTCCATGGGGTCAGGCCCTCAAGAGGTTCGCAAATCCCTGAGCACACAATTACAGTGGAGATGCTGTTCCATGGCTAATTACTTGTTAACCATTTCATTGCAAATTTAATTAATAACATTAATATAAACCTTTATGTTGATTTTATAAAATGCTTTACAAGACAGGTTAATATCCTGCCCTTCATTATATGGACAGTGAAAGAAGACTTAAAAAGTTGATCTGATTAATCACATTAAGGATATTTTTCTGGCAATGATAGAACAAAAAACTCATCCTCGTCAATTTCTAACACAACAAACAGATCTTCTAAATGTAACCTGGGGACTAAGGAAATGCACGTTTTTGCTAAATATGCGCTCTGCTGAATGCAGAATCGGAAACCGTGCACGGCCAGCAAAGGTTTCTTAGCAACAGTCATTTCAGGCCGGTGGACTGACCCACAAATGGAATCCGATTTGCTGTCAAATATCTGTGGGAGCTGCTGGGAAGCTCAGGCGGATATTTCCAGAAATATGAGATCTGCATTTTACAAAACTTGTAAGATCATTTAATGCTCGAATATGCCTCGTGGATTCCAAGACGGCGGCTTGGCCTGGAGGGTCTGCACGTTTCCTTGTCGCTGAAACGCTGCTAGACCGTCCCTCTTGGGACCTCGGCCAGCCGCCTCCTGCCTGCGGCTTGTCCTTCAGGCTCTTTCTTCCCCAGCATCGCTCTCCCCTCCCTCCCTGGGAGCTGGATGTGAGGCTGCCAGGGGCTGGTTTTCCCCGCTGGGAAGTGTGGGGAGGGCAAGCGGCCCCCACAGCCCCCGAGGCCTCGGCTGTGGCCCCCATGGGGGGCAGCGGCCTCCAGGGTCAGGTCTGGACCCGCAATGCCGGGGCAGAGCCAGCCCGGCCCTGGGCCCTGGGTGGGGGAGCCCTGCCGACGGGGGCGCCCCACCGGGCGGTTGGTGTGTTTGAGCCGCTGGGACGCGGGCCGTGTCTCGCCCTGAGGGTCACCCACGCTCCGATCCCCAAGCCAGTCCCTGCCACAGAAGGTGGGGCCGCCTCAGCCAGCGGATCGGGGCCCAGCGCGGCTGGCTCTCCCCACCCCAGCTCTCTCCCCACTCCAGACACCGAGTCTGGAAGAAGCGTCTATCATCTTGGCCAGTCTTTTCACATCATTCCTGTGTGTACAGTAAAAACTAGCGGATTTTTAAATAGAGTATTATTATTTTGTTGTTTTTTTAAGTTAGTGGAAATTATGTATTTCTATTCCATCTTTAGAGAAAAGTAGGCATTTTACTTCTCAGGTACAAAAATATTTTATCTGAATTTACCCTATTCTCAACTCATGAAAATGATCCTTTTTGTAATTTTTTTAAGTTGTAGGTTCACAGAAAAATCATGCATAAAATACGGAGCTCCCACGTACCACCCTATTATTACCACTTGCATTAGTGTGGGACATGGGTAACATTTCATGAAGGAACACTTTTATAATTGTACTATTACCTCTAGTCCATGTACGTTTACTCTAGGGTTCACCTGTTGTGCAAGTATCATTTTTGATGTCTCAGAAGTGACACACATTTACTTTAGAAATTTCAGAACACCAGGGCAGGCAAACCCAGGAGAATAAAAAGCAGCATCAGAGACCGCCCCTGCCAACGTTTTGTGTATAAGGCACTTGTCATATATAAATGGGGAAGACGAAAATGAAAACTTGCGTTTACTTAAAACCTCAGGTCTTCTAATTTTCACATGCATGAAATATACTGGAGTTGATTCTAAGGAAGGCCAGGCATTGACCTTCAGCGAGTTCCAGAAGACGACAACCTTACAAGTGCCCGTCAGACCCAGCAGTCGAGGGCCTCCGTGCCCCCGAGGCCTCTCACTGGTAAGGGGGACTCCGGGCTACGTTGGGTTTTCTCGCACAGCCCGGCTCTGCGGAACCCTCTAGGCCACGGGCCGTGGGAGGGCTGGCGCGTCTTCGTCTGGCGGCATCCCTGCCTGGCATACGGTGAGGTCTCAGGAAATGCTGCTCGGATGTGAGGAAATGAGCCTAAATGTGCCCTGCCGTGGCCGTCTGCGAGTCCTGCCCGAGTCTCCCGGGAAGGGTGTGCCCAGCGCAGCCCAGCCGAAAGGCCGCGGACTGACCGAGGACATGCAGACAAGGAAGAACCAAGAGGATGTGCAGCTTCCCACTGCACTTACTCGCCTCTGCAGGTACTTTTCTCTCGATTTTGACCAACTTTCACTCCTCTGATCTCTGGTGACACTGGCAGGGCTGGGAGCTCATCCACAGACAGAAAGTTAGATTTAACATTGATTTCCACTTGCTCTTGGGAAGGAATTCCTGCTTCCTTAGGGGCTCTGGCCCCGGTGCTTCCTCGGCAGCTGAGAGGGCTGGAGGCCACGGCCCAGTCGTGCCTTCCGCGGGCATTTACGCCCCGGGTGTCTCCAGCTCCCTCGGACCAGCACAGCGCCCTGCAAGGTGCTGCAGCGTCCGAGGCTGGAACACGAATCCCCTCGGTGGCGGCGAGGAGCGGCCTGGAGCAGCGACTCTCCGGTGGCCTCCCCGGGCCATGCAGTCTGGGCCCTGGGCAGGGAAGGTGCCGGGGGCGTCAGGACACAGCGCTTTTCCCCAGGCCGGAGGCAACCCTACGGATGAAGACAAAACCCTTAACCCGCCTCGGGAAGAGACGAGCGCAGCAACGCAGACACCCAGGAGTCTCACCCGGCAGAACCTTCAAGCCTTTCCTCTGAAAGTGGGGGACGGCCTCCTGTTGTCTCTCCGTGGGGAGCAGCCTTCACTCCAGCTGAAGTGACCGTGGGGAGCTCAGGGCTCCGGCTGCAGCTCCTTAGGGAGGGGGTCCCCAAGCCCCCGGTGCCCTTAGCGGCCAGGCCCCTGACGCAGGCCTTTGTTCCTGTGAACGGCAGGTTTCCCAGGGGAGCAGCCCCCGGAACTCCCTGGTAGGCACAGTGTGCTGTGCCTTCATCCACTAACGGGGGTTTTTACCTGGATGAAGTGTCACCTGTCAGATGCATTCAGTTCTCAGAGCTTTACAGCTGATGACCTACAGCAAAATGCAGGGTTTGGCATTTTATTTTCCTTGTTTGCAGTAATTTCAGAGGTGTAACTGAGCTCAGCTGTAAATTGCTGGTTTTAGGTCTTGATGGCAGGCGACGTTTGATCATTGACAACTCCTCATTGTTTCCTGACTAAAATCTCCACAGCCGCCATGAATATGTAAATTACCCAAATCACTAGTTTTGCATTATTTCCACCCCTGAGCTGCTAGGATGTTTCTGTTTTCGCACATTTGCAGGGCACAGCTGCGCAGCTGGTGACAGCCAGCGTCACTCCACGCGGCCTCTACCGACGGCGGCTTTCCCGCAGGGCTCCGCGTGGCCGAGCAGGGCCATGGGTGTGTGCAGGGCTCGGGGTCCCGCGGCCCCGTGAGTGGGGCTGGGGCAGGGAGGCGAAGGGCGCTCTCCCCGCGGCTGCGTGTGCCCCCCGCTCTGCGCGGCGGGGCGGGAGTGGAGGGGTGTTCCGGCCGTGGAGGGCACGGGCTCCCCGGGAGCGCCGGACCCTGCAGTCCCTGCCGTCCCAGGAGAAGGGAGACCCGCCACACCGAGCGCTCTGTAACCCTGAGGCCTCCACGGCCCGGTGGAGACCTGCCAGGCCCCTGCACGGAGAAAACGACGCAGCCGCCAAGTGGCGCGAGCAAGAACAGGGGTCGGCAAACCATAAACCCTGCTGGCCTTTCCCTCCTGTTCCACCTTCGGTGGAAACAGTCTCGTAGAAGGAGGCTGCCGTCTCCCGTGTCCCGGCGCCCTGGCAGCCCGCGCTGCAGCGGCCGAGTGGCAGCGGTGCCAGAGCCTGAGGGGCCCACGGGGCCCAGGAGCCGCAGCCAGGCCCGAGGCGGGGACCCTGGCCGCTCGCAGAGGACGGGGCGCTTCACGACCCTCCGTGTTCCCGGAAGGAGCGTTGTCAGGTGGACCAGAGGACACACGATTGGTCAGACGGTGACGGATCCGTGGAACGCGGAGAAGGGAGCTCGGGAGAGCTCTGCTTTCACCTGCAGAGACTCGGAGAGACGCGCCAGGCCCTCCAGGAGCACCTCCAGTGAGGGACAGCGGGGCCCACACGCGGTCAATTCCCCAGGACCTGGTGGCTGGGCAGCAGCAGGGATGTCCTCGCGTGGAAGGAGCAGCTTCCTCACCACACTGCCAGGTGCCAGGCAGCCCCAGTTACCTTCACAGTGTTTGGGGTGTCCCCGTGACCTCCTCCCCCAGGAGTGCTGGAAGGTCCCCAGCCTGCCCCACCCCGGCCCCCCAAGACCACTGGAGGTGCCCAGCCTGCCCCCACCCCAGCACCTCAGGACCTCTGGAGGGGCCCAGTCTGCCCGCCCCGGCCCCCGTGCTCCAGCTTGTCCTGTTCTGCTCAGTTAACCAAGACTGAAACCTCCAAGAATAGCCCCAGGAAGGGGACACTGAGACCCCGAGGTGAGCAGTGCCTGCAAGGGGAGCAGGTGGGTGAGACAGACATGGTGTCCTTGCTGCCCCCACTCCCCAAGCCAACGGGTCTCAGTTCTGCAGGGGCTGAGGCGGGGCCGTGAGATGGAGCCAGGGAGCACACAGGCTGGGAGGGGGCTCTGCCAGCCCTGGCACCCCTGCTCCTGCAGCTCCCCGAGTGCCCCGGACCCCGGCCTGCCCCTGGTGACGGCTGGTGCCCGAGGGGAAAGGCCTATCATTTGGTGGGGGTCCCTGCAGGGTCTCCCGGAGCCCACTGTGCCTACCACAGTTGGCCAGAATCCTCTGGGCCCACACGTGTTGGGGCACTGGCCGGGGGTCCAGTTTCGGGCTCTTTCAGACGTAAACACAGCGACACAGGTTTGTGCTGACCAGGCCTTGACACAGCCATATCCACTCCATGTGAAAGATACATAAAGCTTCAAGGAAAATCACACAGAGCTCATTGAATGCTGGAGACATTCTCTTTGGAGAAAGACAAAAGTTTTAGGGATACATTTTGTAATATTTCGGTTATCAGTTGCTCAGTGTACTAGTGTACAAAACCTGGGCTTTCCCCACCTCTTGACAAACAGCCAAGTCAGCAAACCTGACTAGTGTGATTCTGAGAAACAAGAAGTCTGTTTGTGATGGTTCCTCAGGAATGGAATATTCTGTCAAATGCGACAGGAGCTCCTGAGAGTTGGGTGAATGTTGTCCATCTTTGAGTTAGCCATTACCCCAAGGGAAAGGCACTTTTTACAGAAATGCTCACATGGGCACAGAATTGTGCCTTTCTGTGACCCGCTTTCCCTGCTGCACACAGAGAGGATGAGTGCAAAGCCCCCTTTGGACTTCGCCTCATCGGCTGCACGACACGGCAGCAACGCGGTTACTTGGAGAGTTGTTTGCTGCCCGGAGGATCCCCTGCTGGCTTCTCTTCCTGCCTGTCATTGCCCTTAAAGTCAGGATTCCTTGTTCAGCTTACCAAACCTCAGCCTTTGACCAGGTGATGGTAACACATACGTTAGCAGGTTGAGCGGCGTGGGGCTAGGAAGACTCGACCCCCCTCCCCACTTCACAGACGAGGAGTAAGGAGCAGCTCAGGGACTCTGCAGTCTCCCGTCTCTGACTGGTACAAAGCTGGGACCTGCAGGTGGGACCCACTGCTCCACCTCACGAGATCTGTGGGGCGGCCGTCCTCGCTGATCCCTGTCCCCCTCCCCACCCCATCTAACACAGCAGCAGCTTCCTTAGAAGCACCGTTCACGTGGCAAGACGACCCTTTTATACATTCCAGGAGGTCGAGACAGCTGCCTCCAAGATGGCGCCGTAACCTTGTGTCAGTCGGTACCACTGTGTGATGAGCTCAGGAGCCCGACACCACGGCCGTGTGTTGTTGTTTGTGAACCTGGGCTGGGCGAGGAGCTCTGCTGACCTGAGTTGGGCCCGGGTGACCCTGGAGGGCTCGCACACCAGCTGTGGGCTGCTGGGTTGGCGGGGGACTGGCTGGTCTAGGAGGGCCTCTCACGTGGTCACTGGCTGGCTCGGGCGATGCCCGTGATCCGCGCCACGTGTCTCTGGTCCTCGTCGTACCAGCCCAGGCCTTTTCCCGTGGCGGGGGCCGGCTTCCCAGGACCAAGCAGACACAGACGGCCCATCAAGGCCTAGATGGGAACACGTTTCATCTCCTGCCGTCCATGGTCAAATCCAGGCCAAAGGTCAACACAAGGTGTGGGGGAAGAGGTCACACTTCCCGGAGGGAAAAGCTGCCAAGTTACGTGGCAAAGGGTCGGCTCTGGAGGCCACGGACAATCGTGGCCATTTTCGTGTCCACTCACAGAGGAACGGACCTACGCCCAGAGCCCCAACATATCAGTCACTAAAAACAGGAGGAAACCTTAACTGTCACCAGCCCAGCCCAAGTCCCACCCACAGGCTGTTGCCAGGTGCCCTCTTTGAGCCAGAACTGGTCGCTGTGCCGAATGTCTGATGGCTCTCAGGTGGGTGTAAAGGGAGAAAACAACCGTGGGCCCTTCTCTTTCTGCAGTTATTCAGGACCTGACACATACTTCCCTTCCCCTTGTGGAGACCCACTCATTCCTTCCTTTCTAGATAGTTCCAGATGATCCAGGACCTGCTGCTTTGCCCACGGCTTCACCATTCTCTCTCGTCACCCATCATAGAAAACTAAGTGTCAAAATCCCCCACCCCTTTCTCACATCCCAGAAAATCATGTCTCACATCTCCATCAAGAATTCCTCCCATAGATTTTCCCTTCTTTGCGTCATCATTCCTGGGAGCCGGACTCCAGGGCCTCAGCGTGCGATGCTAACACTTTCCTTCACGGAGGCAGCCCCGTCGGGGTGACCGCCCTGCTCTAGGGACCCCTCCCAGCTCCCCACACCTCCGTCTCCAGTGGGGCCCACCCCTCTTCTCCCCACCACTGCGGGGGCCCATCTGCCTTCCTCGGTCTAGGTATTTGCTGATTTCCGCAGCGCAGTTGTGTCCGCCTCCTTTTGAAGTCTCTGTGCTAATTCTCATGGATTTCATGTGATTTGCACTGTGCTTTTAGTACAAAGAAAATAGTCCTGCAGTGGATGGCATGCTAAATTTAGTGGAAGATATAATGGATGAGGAAAAGCTGATTTACAGCAGCAACAAAAAAAAAGTATTTAGGGATAAATTTTGCTAGAAGTTATCACAACACTTACATAAAAACCTAAAAATCACCCCTGGAAGACACAGAGTAGACTTGGTCAAGGCTTCTTGATACGATCAAGACTTCAGTACTTCCTAAGTTAAATTAAAAATTAAATGCAATGCCAATAAAAATGCCAATGACAATTTTTATGCTGGAAAACTTGAGCCTAATGTTTATATTGAAAAGAAAAGCTCGAGAAATGTGGGAAAGGAAGACGTAGGAGGCAGGATGAGGTTGACCAGCTGTCTAGACCCGCGGCAGAGCCTGTGTGTTAATAGTTTGGTGCTGAGGCTTGGTGGACAGACCTACAGGACAGACCTACAGGACAGAATGGAAAGCCGAGAAGCAGACGCCACGTCACACGCAACTCTTGTCTGTGAGAAAAGCGGTATCGCAAAGACAGTCTTAAATAGATGACACTGGGACAACCAGATAGTCACCTCCTGGAAAAAGAAAATTAAACCAACTCCCCCTGCTCACATGAGAATAAACTCCACACGTCAGAAAACCAAATTTGAAAATTTATGCAAGTACTAGAAGAAAACACAAATGAACCTCTTAGAACCTGAGTATAAGGCTTTTAATTATGATTAATGATCTTGATGAAATAAAACAAACGGTCAATAAATGTGACTAAATAACACTAAAGAGAAAATTTTACATGGTAAAAAAAAGAAAAAGCAAAAAGCTCCAATTGAGAGAAAATATTTGCAATGTATATTACTTATACCTTTAATAAACAAAGATGTTTTAGAAACGGAGATGTAGAAAACAAAAATCCTGTAGAAAATGGGCAAAAGACATGAATAGACAGCTCTCAATGGTCCTGAACATATAAAAATACGCTCAGCTTCCCTCATAACTTAAAACTGAAACAACATTGATAAAACTTCTCACCCATCAGATTGGCAAAAACTCAAAAGCTTGACAAAACACTCCATTGGTGAGGCTGTGGGGAAACAGGCATCTTCATGCACCGTTGGCGGGAATGCAAAACGGCACAAACCCAACGAAGGAACTTGGCAAACCGCAAGAAAATTACAAAGGCATTTATGCTTCAACCCAGCAATCCACTTCTTTCACCCTGAAGATAAAAACCCAAAATAAGAATGCATGTGCACGAGGTAGTTAACTGCAGCAGTATTTATAAATACAAATACTGAAACAACTTAATGTATGTTATAGGACTGATCAAATGAGTAAAGAGGATAAAGGGCCGTTTGCATATGAAATGGGGGAAGGCAAGAAAGAACCTGTGAGGATGGAGAGGATTGGATGTGCTCACGTGAACTCATTATTATCACAAAGTTATGTTCCTACATTTATACACACGTGCAGGTACATGTGCACAAGCGTGTGTGCTGTTCACGTGTGCTTGTCCGTGTGAATCCACATACACCCACATACTTCCCAGCTTTGCCAGTGAAGGGAGTAGAAGGCAAAGAGCCCACAAGCCGGAGCACAGCCTGCACTCAGACCTCAGAATCCAGGATCATCACCTGGAACCAGCGCTCAGACCTCAGAATCTAGGATCATCCCCCAGAATCAGTGCTCAGACCTCAGAATCCAGGATCATCCCCCGGAACCAGCACTCAGACTCGGAATCCAGGATCATCCCCCGGAACCAGCGCTCAGACTCGGAATCCAGGATCATCCCCCGGAACCAGCTCTCAGACTCGGAATCCAGGATCATCCCCCGGAACCAGCGCTCAGACTCGGAATCCAGGATCATCCCCTGGAACCAGCTCTCAGACTCGGAATCCAGGATCATCCCCCGGAACCAGCACTCAGACTCGGAATCCAGGATCATCCCCCGGAATCAGTGCTCAACTCAGAATCCAGGATCATCCCCCTGGAACCAGTGCTCAGACGAGGCTGAGTGCTCGAGTCATAAAGTCAGCCTTCTGCATCTGTGATGGCAACACCTGGGTCAGGCAAAAGTCTTCAAGGTGACAAATCCAGGGGGGATTTTGGTGAAGAACATGACGTGGGTGTGGTCCTCAGGTCTCCCCACAGACTTCTCTTTGGTCATGAGAGAAGACTGAAGGTTACATACAGGAATGGACACAGTGACCAGGTGATCACAATTTCTGTCCAATGAAAGATTCTTCAGATGTGAGAGACGAGCAAGACGCACATCGCCCATGTGGTGTGCTGGAGGAGAGTCTAGGATCGTCAGTGAAACCCAAACAGGATAAACTGAAGTAGACCCATACTATCCCATGTCATAATCAAATTGTCAAATGCCAAAGATAAAGAGAGAATTCTGAAAGCTGCAAGAGAGAAGCAACGTGTCACATAAAAGCAAGGCTCAAAAGAGTAAGTGCCAGTTTCTCATCAGAAACCATGGAGGCAAGAAGGCAGTGTGACAACATATTTAAATTGCTGAAGGCAAAAAAATTGCCAACCAAGAATTCTATATCCAGCAAATCTGTCTGTATTTCAAAATAAAAAGTTTTTTTGAAACCTAGAAATTTAAAAAATGACAACTTGGGCTGGCTCCTGCTCTACCAGCACAGGACCAGGGGCTCCCACCCCAGCTGCTCCAGCCTTCGGGCACCTCCTTGGTGGGAGATGTGTCACCTCCTTGTCTGCTCCGGCTGCGATGTGTGTGCCGTGGGCAGGGGAGCACCTGCTCCTGCCAGGAGGCACATCAGAGCAGCTTTTCCACTCACATTGTAGCACACTCAGCTTGTCTTTCATTCAACAGAAATCCTGTATTTCAAAAAAGTTTGAAAGCTCCAAGAGGGGGGTGGGCACGATGGCAGATGCTGCCCGTTTGCTGGTGGGAAACAGAATCAATGAGAGGTGTCTCTGACTATAAAATTGTAAAAGTGACTCATGCAACTGTGGGTATGCACGAGTCCAAATTCTGTAGAGCAGTCAGCAAACTGTCAACTCCAAGGAAGATGTCCGATGAATGCCTCAGGAAATGAATCGGCAACTTTGATGAACTCCTCAGTAAATGAACTGGGATCTTTGACGAACGTGTTCGACGGTCTCCTCAGGAAACGAACTGGCAACTTCAACAAACTCCTCAGGAAATGCTTCACTGGGCAGCCAAAGAAGAAGTGAAGGTCTTCTATCTGTCTTGCTTATAAGTCTTCAACTGATTAATTGGATTAAATCCAGCCAATTGCATTCTCTCATTGTGGAAGGCATGCTCTTTGGTGAGTCGTCAGTCACAGCTGCAGTCAATTGACTGATGATTTAATAAACTAACCTGTTGGTTTATTAACCAGCCTCAAATGTCCTCACAGCAATTGTTAGGCCAATGTTTGCCTGACCAGACAGCTGGGTACTATCACCTGGCCAAGCTGACACATGAACCTAACCATCATAGTCCACCCCTTGTCAACTTGGCAGTTATACACATTACCTAAAACCATATTTTATCTCTAAGTAGATAACAATAACAGACATATATTTTGTCTAACAATACTCTGCTGTGCAGCATACATCTGGAAACACACTAAATCTCTCCAGAATAGGGTGCAAGTCCTTGGGTGACATTAACTCTTAAAATTGATTTCCTTTAACTTAAATACAGCAAAGTGAACATTACAGCTTATACCATATGATAAGGGGATAAGACAGAGAAGAAAGCAAAGATATTTGCTTTACAGATAAATACAAACATAATCATAACAAAACAAGGAGGAAATATTCATGTCATCATAGTCCTCATTTCTGTAACTGGTCACGTGGCTGTAGTTCATATTTATCACGACCTTCTTCCACTACCCATTCCATGCTCCCTTTACCCTCAGAAGCACTTCAGCTGGCCGTGGTTCTTTGCCTGGTGGGGTGACCCAAACCTTCATTCCTGAAGTTTCTTGGCCATTGGTAGTCCTGCCTGGCTTGGGTTGTTGCAGTTTTCCATTGACTTGAATCACGGGGCATGGTAGTACTAAGAGACACCCCAGGGGATCTCCTGTATTCCAGGAAAACTCTTCTTTACTTCCATTGTGTAGTTGCAGTGCTATTTCCCCTTGACAGTCAGGATCAACCACCCCAGCCAGTACAGTAATCCCCTTCCTTGCCTGTTGATTCAGAGGCATAAGAAGCCCAAAGTGGCCAGGTGGCAGCCTTAACTTCCAGTTCAATGGGATTATTGTGTTTCCTGGTGGAAGCACTCCTCCTTTTGGAACCAAGACATGTAGACCAGCAGAGCTTAAGCTTGCAGGGACAGGAAGCAAAAATTTCCCTAGTGGATCACTAGGAGTGATAGTGAGTGGTGCTACTCCTGTTTCCACCCCTTGATTCCTGGACCCATGAATCCTGGCTATGGGAGAAACAGCACCATAGAGTGGATGCTGATTCAGGGCATACACAGCCTCCTGGAGAACACTGTCCCAGCCCTGCAAGGTATTGCCACCTAACTAGTGCCGTAATTGAGTCTTCAACAGGCCATTCCACCGTTCTGTCAACCCAGCTGCCTCTGGATAATGGGGAACATGGTAAGACTAGAGAATTCCATGAGCATGTGCCCATCCCCTCACTTCATTTGCTGTGAAGTGGGTTCCTTGGTCTGAAGCAATGTTGTGTGGAATACCATGACGGTGGATGAGGCATTCTGTAAGTCCACGGATGGTAGTTTTGGCAGAAGCATGTTGTGCAGGGAAGGCAAACCCATATCCGGAGTATGTGTCTATTCCAGTAAGAACAAATTGCTGCCCCTTCCATGATGGAAGTGGTCCGATGTAATCAACCTGCCACCAGGTAGCAGGCTGATCACCTCGGGGAATGGTGCCATAACAGGGCCTGAGTGTGGGTCTCTGCTGCTGGCAGATTGGACACTCAGCAGTGGCTGTGGCCAGGTCGGCTTTGGTGAGTGGAAGTCCATGTTGCTGAGCCCATGCATAACCTCCATCCCTACCACCATGACCACTTTGTTCATGAGCCCATTGGGCAATGACAGGAGTTGCTGGGGAAAGAGGCTGATTGGTATCGACCAAACAGGTCATTTTATACACTTGGTTATTAAAATCTTCTGCTAAAGTCACCCTCTGGTGAGCATTCACATGGGACACAAATATCCATGTTGTTTTCCCACTCAGAAAGGTCTATCCACATATCCCTTCCCCAGACATCTTTGTCTCTAATTCTCCAATCATGTTCCTTCCAAGTCCCTGACCATCCAGCCAAACCATTAGCAACAGCCCATGAATCAGTATACAAACGCACCTCTGGCCAGTTCTCCTTCCAAGCAAAGTGAACAACCAGGTGCACTGCTCGAAGTTCTGCCCACTGGGAGGATTTCCCCTCACCACTGTCCTTCAGGGACATCCCAGAAAGGGGCTGCAGTGCTGCAGCTGTCCACTTTTGGGTGGTGCCTGCACATCGTGCAGAACCATCTGTAAACCAGGCCCGAGTCTTCTCTTCCTCAGTCAACTGACTGTAAGGAACTCCCAAGAGGCCATAGCTGTGGGCTGGGCAAGAGAAGGTAAGGTGGAAGGAGTGCGGGCCATGGGCATTTGGGCCACTTCATCGTGTAACTTACTTGTGCCTTCAGGACCTGCTCGAGCTCTGTCTCGTATATACCATTTCCATTTTATGATGGAGTGCTGCTGTGCACGCCCAACTTTATGGCTTGGTGGGTCGGACAACACCCAGCTCATGATAGGTAACTCAGGTCTCATGGTAACTTGGTGGCCCGTGGTTAAGCGTTCTGTCTCTACTAAGGCCCAGTAGCAGGCCAACAGTTGTTTCTCAAATGGAGAGTAGTTATCTGCAGGGGGATGGTAAAGCTTTACTCCAAAATCCTAAGGGCCTGCGTTGTGATTCTCCTATAGGAGCCTGCCAAAGGCTCCAAACAGCATCTCTATTTGCCACTGACACTTCCAGCACAATTGGCTCAGCTGGATCATATGGTCCAAGCGGCAGAGCAGCTTGCACAGCAGCCTGGACCTGTCACAGAGCCTCATCTTGTTCCGGTCCCCACTCAAAACTAGAAGCTTTTCTGGTCACTCGGTAAATGGGCCAGAGTAGCACACCCAAATGAGGAATGTGTTGTCTCCAAAACCCAAAGAGGCCAACTAAACGTTGTGCCTCTTTTTTGGTCATAGGAGGGGCTAGATGCAGCAGCTTATCCTTCACCTTAGAAGGAATATCTCGACAGGCCCCACACCACTGGACACCTAGAAATTTTACTGAAGTGGAAGGCCCCTGTATTTTTGTTGGATTTATCTCCCATCCTCTGCCACGCAAATACCTTACCAACAAATCTAAAGTAGTTGCTACTTCTTGCTCACTAGGTCCATTCAACATGATATCATCAATATAATGGACCAGTGTGATGTCTTGTGGGAGGGAGAAATGATCAAGATTCCTGCGCACAATATTATGACATAGGGCTGGAGAGTTGATATAACCCTGAGGTAGCACAGTGAATGTAAACTGCTGGCCTTGCCAGCTGAATGCAAACAGTTCCTGGTGGTCCTCACTGACAGCAATTGAGAAAAAAGCATTTGCCAGATCAATAGCTGCATACCAGGTACCAGGGGATGTGTTGATTTGCTCAAGCAATGATACCACATCTGGAACAGCAGCTGCAATTGGAGTCACCACCTGGTTAAGCTTACAATAATCCACAGTCATCCTCCAAGACCCATCTGTTTTCTGCACAGGTCAAATAGGAGAATTGAATGGGGATGTGGCGGGAATCACCACCCCTGCATCCTTCAAGTCCTTAAGAGTGCCATTAATCTCTGCAATCCCTCCAGGAATCCGGTATTGCTTCTGGTTCACTACTTTGCTAGGCAGGGGCAGCTCTAGTGGCTTCCACTTGGCCTTTCCCACCATAATAGCCCACACTCCAGGAGTCAGGGAACCAATGTGAGGATTCTGCCAGTTGCTGAGCATGTCTATTCCAATTATGCATTCTGGCACTGGCGAAATAACCACAGAATGGTTCCAGGGACCCACTGGACCCACTGTGAGATGGACCTCAACTAAAACTCCATCGATTACCTGACCTCCATAAGCCCCAACTCTGAGTGGTGGACCAGAGTGATGTTTTGGGTCTCCGGGAATTAATGTCGCTTCTGAATCAGTGTCTAATAATCCATGAAATATGTGATCATTTCCTTTTCCCCAATGCACAGTCACCCTGGTAAAAGGCCACAGGTCCCCCTGGGGAAAGCTGGAAGGAAGATTAACAGTATAAATTTTTGGCAGTGTAACAGGGTCCTTCCCCAAGGGTACCCGGCCTTCCCCTCATTCTAGGGGCTCTGGATCTGTAAAGTGTCTCACGTCTGGGAATTGATTAAGGGGCCATGACTCTCTGTTTTTGTAATTCAAGGGAGACTTTTGTTCACGTGACCTAGAATTCTTCTGCCTATATAGTTCAAACAAGAGTTTAGTTGATTGCCCATCTATATTCCTACTTGGTACTCCATGATCCACTAGCCAACGTCATAAATCTCTGCGAGTCAGATTATTTTGATTGCTGCTTTGAGCCTGTTTTCCATTATGGTAGCCATGCCCACCTTGTCTGTGGCGATTAACTGCAGCCACTTGGCTTCTGCTGACTCGGGACCCGATTATCCCCATTGTGTTTAAGGATTCCAGCTCAGTGACAGCAGTTCCCACAGTAATATCTGACCCACAGAGAAGGGCAATTACAGAGTTCTTCAGGGATGATGGAGCTAGTCTCACAAATTTATTCCTCACAGTCCTGGTAAAAGGTGTGTCCTCTGGACATTCCAGGGGTGTGTGAGCAGGTCTTCCATGATAAATCCACTCTAACATTCCAATCTCTCTAAGCCTTTGAATCCCCTCCTCCACATTGTACCAGGGCAGTTCTGGCATTTCAACCTCTGGTAACACCAGCCACCTTTTGATCCATGTTTTGGCCAGCCACCCAAACAAACTGTTAATGCCTTTTCTAACCCGTCGAGCTACAACACTGAATGCAGAATCTCTGCTTAGTGGGCCCATATCAGTAAATTCAGCCTGATCCAACCTTATATTCCTTCCACCATTATCCCACACCCTTAAATATCCATTCCCACACATATTCCCCTGGTTTCTGTCTGTATAAGTTGGAAAACTCATACAGTTCCTTTAGAGTGTAGCATACTTCCTCATGGGTCACACTTTGTACCTCACCCTTTGGGGCTTGTTGGGACTTTAGTTATAGGTCTTGAAGCAAAAACTGGTGGTGGGGGTGGGTCATGAAAAGAGTTAGAATTATCTCTCAAGCCATTTACCTCAGGACATTCTGTTGCATTTTCATCTCTTAAAACAGGATTAATCTCTCCAGAGGAGTGAGGGCTGCTTCCTCAGGGGAGGTGATTACAGGATTAGCAGGCACTGAAGGGTTAATCTCTTTAGGTGGGGTTTGGATGGCAGGCTCCTTAGGGCAGACTGGAGGTGGGGAAGCTGTTTCCTCAGCACAGCCCTCTACAGGTAAACCAACAATGACTTGGCAGAATCCAGGATTCCAATGTCCTCACTGTCATTATTATCAATCCATATGTCCCCATCCCAAGTTTCCGGATCCCATTCTTTTCCAATCAATGCCTTTACTTTAACAGCAGACACCCTGAGAGGTTGAGATTTTAGTTTACACTGTAAATCTGCTACTCGCACAATGAGAGTCTACGTCTGGTTTTCAGAAACTTCCATTCTGCGGGCATAGGAAATAAGATTTTCTTTCAGGGCACACATAGAAATCTTTACATCTGTCATACAGTGTTTAAGTTTTGAATTTGAAGCCTTTAGCTCATCCCTTTCTCTTACAACTTTATCCAAAGTATCTAAGAGCAGCCAGCCAACATCATTATACCTCTTAATTCTGCAAAACTCTGTGAAGGTGTCGAAAACACTGTCACCCAGAGCCTTGCTTCATACCAGAGTATGATTAGGAGAATCAAATGGTGCTATTTTGCATATCTCCTTTGCCAACTCATGCCATGGACTGTCAGTGCCCTCTTGATTATTGGAAATAGAGTCATTAGTGCCTCTGAATCTAATCAGAGTAGAAAACAAATTGTAAAAGCCCATTTTAAGATTCTGTTTCTCAAGAACCACCCCACTCCTGGTACCAAGTTGTATTAGTTAGGGTTCTCTAGGGAAACAGAATCAATGAGAGGTGCCTCTGACTATAAAATTGTAAAAGTGACTCACGCAACTGTGGGTATGCACGGGTCCAAATTCTGTAGAGCCATCAACAAACTGTCAACTCCAAGGAAGATGTCCGATGAACTCCTCAGGAAACGAACCAACAACTTCGACGAGCTCCTCAGGAAACACTTCCCTGGGCAGCCAAAGAAGAAGTGAAGGTTCTCTATCTGTCTTGCTTGTAAGTCTTCAACTGATTAATTGGATTAAATCCCAGCCAATTGCATTCTCTCATTGTGGAAGGCACGCCGTTTGGTGAGTCATCAGTCACAGCTGCAGTCAATTGACTGATGATTTAATAAACCAGCCTCAAATGTCCTCACAGCAATTGTCAGGCCAGCGTTTGCCTGACCAGACAGCTGGGTCACCTGGCCAAGCTGACACATGAACCCAACCATCCTATGCAGGAACCTGTCCATGGACCTCGTGGATCCCACCGGCTGATCCGCAAGTCCCTCCCCCAACGCTGCAGAGGGGTTCACCCCGGCAGCCACGTCACTGCAGCGAGGCCCTCTGGTTGTAGGACGCGCATGAGAGCCGTGGGCCTCATTCAACCTGAGGCCACGAGCCCTGACCTCCCCAGAGCCTGGTGGACGGGAAGCCAGGAGGCCACTTCGGCCCCCCTTGGCCTGCAGTGGGAAGGAGCCCCAAGGCCGGGGCCCGTGGCCTGCTCATCGACCCGTGGCGTGCTCATCGACTTCAGCTTGCTGACCTCCCACTGTTGCTGCTCTTTCATGTTAAATCTCTGCTTTGGGCTCTTTAGGGGAAACAAACAACAACCCTTCACTCTGGAAAAGCCTGACTGGCCGTCTGGACACATCCATTGTTCCAGATCCCATTTTGGAAGTTGCGTTTTATCTCTTGACCTGTGAAAGGTGTTAGATTCCAGAAGAGGAAACTAACATGTAGAAGCCAAGAAACAGAAAGGAGAAGCATTAGGAACTCCTTCTACATCTTAGTTTCTTCTTCTGGGATCTAACAAAAGGCAGTTGGTTTGTGTGTTTTGTTTTCTCCTCTTCCTCTTTTCACACCTTCCAAGGCATGTGAAGTCTAAGTTTAAAGCCGGAGGAGACATGAGTGACCCTTTCGCGGATCTTCCAGGAGCCCAGGGGCCACGTGACCAGACCCCGCGGCAGCCGAGGGCCCTGAGCTCACGTGAAACCCTGGTCCCTGCACGCGGTTCTGAGCCCCCCCCACCAGCCGTCTGCTCCGAGTTCATCATTCAGCTAGACTTAAAAATCACTTTAGCCAATTGTTTAATGCCATATAGTAGACGACAGTCAACCTCAAACGTTTTCCTCCAGGCTTCCCTGACGTGCCCCGGGCCAGCAGTGCTGGAAACGAGGAAGGAGCGGAAAGGCTGTCGGGGGTGTTTGCTCGCGACCCCCGGGGAGAACACAGCTGCGCACGCGGGGCCCGTCCGAGCCTCTCGGCAGAGCCCCCTTTCTCAGGGACAGCCAAGGGCACCTCCGTGGCCAGGATGTGTCCGTGATGACATGAAACAGAAAAAAGTGACCGGAATGAAAACACAACTCAGATTCCCCACACCGGAAATCTCTAAGAACTCTACTCCGTTATTACCTCTTCAACTTTCTTTTTTTCCACAATAGAGATAAAAATGGAGCATTCTTTAAAATCTCAAACCTGACTTGTTTCGGGTCATCCATTCACGTATTTCCTGGGCTGCCCGCCTGGGCCCTTGTGGGGCCAGCAGGGGTTGGGGCCCGTGAGGAAGTGGGGCGTCCCCAGCCTCCAACCCAGGGCTCTCGGCAAACCTGCCCCGGCCGCTATGGCAGAGAACCTGTCTGTGATACAGGGGGCTCCCGAATAAGGCGAAGCCAAGCCACACGGGGAGGTCCTCGGGGTCCCGAAGCAAGGCCTCAATCCGGGTGCGGGCAGCCGGGTCCCTGCACGTCCTTGCTCGGGCTCGGGTGTGAGCTCACCTGACCCTGACCCCGGCCCTGGTGACCGCTAATCTGCTGTCCTTCTGTGGACTCGACTGTTCTGGGTATTTCCCGTGAATGGAGCCTGCAGATTTATGCTTTTTTCTCTGGCTGGTTTCACTCGACATTCGTCTGTCTAGTGGTATTTTTCCGCACTTCCCGTCTTTTTGGGGCTGTGTGTAGAGCCACGCTTTGTTCATCCATCCACCTGGGGGGGGGCACTTGTGTGGCCTCCACCTTTGGCTGCTGCCCCTGATGCTGCTGGGAACATCGGTGCCCGGTGCCCGTGTTCGATTTTTCCGCACACCCAGGAGAGGATTGTCACGTCATGCGGTGACTGGGTTTAACTTTCTGAGGCACTGTCAAGCTAACCATTTATTTTTCTGAGGAGAAATCATTTTGAAAATGTTTCATTGTAAGAAAACAATACAAAGTGAAATAAGACAAGCATAGAATTGAAGTATTTCAAATAATGGTCAGAAATTTTCCTGAAATGACAGAGGGTCTGCTGTGGTCTCACAATGGAAAATGCATTTAAAAATGTGATTGCATTTGATTTTCCAAGACTCCTGACAGCCCTTTCCGTGTTCCTGTAAGTGCAGTGTCACCCTCAGCCCCCCCGGGCTCCCCCTCCGAGGTTCCCCCCCCCGTGGCTCCCCCTCCCGTGGCTCCCCCCCCCGGGCTCCCCCCCATGGCTCCCCCCCCATGGCTCCCCTCCCATGGCTCCCCCCCCAAGGCTCCCCCCTCAGTGGCTCCCCTCCCGTGGCTCCCGCCGTGCCCCCCCTTGTGGCTCCCCTCCATGGCTCCCCCCACCCGGGCTCCCCCCCATGGCTCCCCCCCCATGGCTCCCCTCCCATGGCTCCCCTCCCGAGGCTCGCCCCCCAAGGCTCCTCCCTCAGTGGCTCCCCTCCCGTGGCTCCCGCCGTGCCCCCCGTGTGGCTCCCGCTGTGCCCCCCTTGTGGCTCCCCTCCGTGGCTCCCCCCCCCCGGGCTCCCCCCCATGGCTTCCCCCCCATGGCTCCCTTCCCGGGGCTCCCCTCCCGTGACAGACCCGCAGCTCCCCCAGGGCCCCGTCCTGTCTGGGGCACATCCTCAGACCCCAGGCGCTCACTGCCGTCCTGCTCCTGGTCAGCTGGGACGTGGGGCAGCCCAGGCCTGCAGGCTTCTTTTGACCAATGTAATTGTTTTTTTTTCCGATGTGGGGGAAAGTGCAGCTTAGGGTGTGTGTGGATTGTTAAGAAAACCATCCTCTGTGGTTTTAGGGCATAAAATGAGTCTGCCCTCCCCTCTTAAAAAAAAAAACAATACAATCTTTTCTGTGTCTCCGGGTTAGAGCTCTTATTAAAGTAGTTTGGGTGGGGGTGGAATAAGGAAAGGTAGTTCTTGGATAGTGAAATAGAATTCCCCAATCAGTTCAGCTGTAATCATAGAATTTAAAGCTCAAAATCCAGACGTTCGAGATGGGATCTATTTTTCAGTAGTGCTTATCTTTCCAAGGGGCACAGTTAATTTCTTCAGCACTCGGTAAATTATTTCAGAAATTACAAATCGACTAGAAATCGATACAACTAATGGTAAATTATTAGATTCCTAAGTGTGAAGGAGCATGTGAAAATGTAGATGAGTTCTCTAAAGAACTCCCCGGTTCCAAAGCGAGGGCTCCAGCTGCTGGTGTGGCAGCTTCCAGTGTAAACACAGCTCTCTCTCCCTGCCCCTCACTTCCCCACTGATTTTCTCTGCCGCTGCAACAAGACGCGTTTCCATTAGCCACCCACTGTTAAATTGCAGACTAACTATGATTTAAAAAAAATTCCAACATGCAAACAAACCAACAGAAAAGCAACTGGGGTTACTGTCTGTCTACATGTTTACAGGTTCACACGAAAGGCGAACAACACGCAAGTCACATGAATTTGCTCTAACAGGACTGCAGAATGCGGGCATACGAGTGCAAATCCAAACAGAGCGAGCTGGTAATTCTGTATTTGATATGCTGAACAAACAACCTTCATATTATCTTTGTGTGCCTGTGAATTTTAGCATGGAATTAGCTGTTTTTATGTAAATATCACATCATTGTCCATCAATTTTAGGCAATAATGGGCTTGTCAATAAAAAGCCCAGTAATCATCGTAATTACATGGAGATCAGTGAGAATGGCCAAGCCTTGCTCACTCTCATTCTATGAAGTTGGATGAATACAAAAGAAATACTGTAACGTTACGTTTAATTTCCCACTTCGCAGTTTACAAAGTGCTTTGGGGTTATGATTTGGTTTCACAGCTCAGGTCAGAGCACGTGTGAGTGTCACTCTGCAGGTGAGGAAAGGTTCAGAGACGTGAGGACACCTGCTCCGGGCACACAGCTGGTCACAGTCAGGAGCACCTGGGCCTGACCCCCACCCTGCTCCCGCGCAGCCTGCCCCAGCCGCCCCTGCAGCCCCCACACTGGGCGGCCCCCAGGGCTCCCTTCCGGCTTGCGGAGCCTGGGGCAGGTCGGGGTGACCCAGCTCTGCCCCTCTGGTCCAGGAGCTGCCAGATGCCTGGGGACCCCAGAGCAGAGATGCGGGGCGGTCGTCTGCCGTCCAGGCCAGTGGGCTGCTTCCTTCCCCTGCCCTCTTTTCTTGTTATTAATCGAGGTGAAAGTGAGATAACATAAATTCAACCATTTTAAAGTGTACAACTCGGTGGCGTTTAGTACATTCACAGTGTTGTGCAAACACAGCTCTATCTAGTTCCAAAACATTTCCATATCCCAAAAAGAAATCCTGCACCCCTTAGCTGTCACCCCTCAACTCCCCCCACCCCAGCCCCGGGCAGCCCTGATCCACTTTCTGTCTTGATGGATTCACCTGTTCTGGGCTGTTTTGGTTTCCTGGCTCCAGGCGCAAACACCGTGCGATGGTTCAGCTTAACGAGAGGTATTTATTGGCTCCCGGTTTAGAGTCCAGGAGGGGCATCAAGGCGAAGCTTTCTCCCAAGGACGGCGGCGTTCTCCTGGGCTCCCCCGTCACCTGGCGATGCCCCTGGCCGCTCCCTTCTCTTCCGGCTCCTCTGCGTTCCTCTGGCTCCTTCCTGCGTCTTTTTCTCCCCCTGTGACCTTCCCTACAAGGCCCCCCGAGTCAGCTGGGCCACACCTCAGCCTGGCCTCATCCAAGGGTCCCACTTCAAGGGCTCACACCACAGGAGTGGATTAAGATTGGGAACAAGGTTTTCTGGGGTACAAGCCCCAAACCTCCACATGGACACTTCATATGAATGAAATCCTGCATGGGGCCTGCTTTTCCTGAGCGTGATGCTTTCAGGATTCACTCACATTGTAGACGTTATCAGGACTTCATTCCTTCTTGTGGCTGAATATATTCCACTCATCCACCCCGTCCCCCGGCAGACCCCTGGCTCGTCCATCCCCTTCCCCTGGTGGACCCCCAGCCTGTCCACCCTCTTCCCCAGTGGACCCCTGGCCCATTCACCCCCTCCCCCTGGCAGACCCCCAGCCTGTCCACCCCCTTCCCCAGTGACCCCCAACCTGTCCACCCCCATCCCTCGGCAGACCCGTGGCCCATCCACCCCTTCCCCCCGGCAGACCCCTGGCCTGTCCACCCCCTTCCCCTGGTGGACCCCTGACCCGTCCACCCCCTCCCCTCTGCAGACCCCCGGCCATTCACCCACTTCCCCTGGTAGACCCCCAGTCCGTCCACCCCCTCCCCCAGCGGACCCCCGGCCTGTCCACTCCCTTCTGCTGGTAGACCCCTGGTCCATCCACCCCCTCCCATCTGCAGACCCCCAGCCATCCACCCCCGTCCCTCGGCAGACCCTGGCAGCTGACAGGAACGCTGTGCCATGAGCTTTCCTGCCCGCGCGTCTCAGTCCCTGCTCCCGAGGGTAGATCTCGGGGAATGGGCTGCGTGTCGCATGGTGAGTCCGTGTTTACCTTGTTGACAGGCTGACAGTTTTCCACAGTGTCTGCGCAGCCGTCTATTTAGACATTTGGCGACTTCCTGAGCTCAAGGCCGCATCTGCACATACAGGACCGGGGCGGGGGCTGGAGCGGCGGGAGAGGGGAATGTCCGTTTGCTGGGTCTGGGCCAAGGCTGGACCACGGCATTTCCCGCTGGGATCGTTGCAGCCGGTGGGGCTCCCAGAGGGATTCTCCAGCCTCTTCGGCCGGATTTTAGGCCTGAGGAAGTCTGCGACATAATCTGAATTGTCAGTGAATCAACCACTGGCAGGCTTGTGGGATGCCACTGGTGCTGAAATTCTAATTTAATTGAATTGAAAAGTTATAAAGATTCTGCATGTTACTATTATTTGACACGTATGGTCTCTAATCAGGTATGTGCCATGTGCTTTTCAGAAATAAGGCTGATCTGAGAATTTAAGATATAAATTGTTTCACAAATACAGTTGACTAAATTGAGCCCTGGATTTTTTCCAGCAGTCTTTATTCATGTGAAATACACAAGTTCACTATAAATGACTAAACCAAACCAACAAAAACAAAACAAATCCATAAAACCTAGGATGATGGTAGGTGTTTGGCTACTTTTTAACTCAACCTCTAAAGCTAGAGGTAGGGTAAATACAGATTCAACCCCATCTCCTTTTCCTTTTGAATCTATAATTCCGGATAATCTGTAGTGTGAAACATTGTAGCCTTTTGGCACTGTGATTGACTAGCCACCAAAGAAAGGCTATTTGATTTCTTGTGTTTACTCAGGCAAGAAAAATTCTAAACACAAAATTGTGAACTAAAATTTTCTGATTCACTTAGCAAAGAAAAAAGTTAGCTTCCCCTGAAAAAGTAGTACGTGCTTGTCATAGGAATGTGGAAAACAGAGGAAATACACTTTTTTTTAATTCAATTGTTGTAGTACCCAAAGGCATTGCCTTCTAGGTTTTTGTAGACTTATTTTTCCTTCAAAATTCAAATTTTTGATTCCTAATTTTTGTTTAACGTATAGTATTCCCTATGTTTTCGTAATTGCTATCTAAGGTTTGAATGGCTGCACAGTTTTAATGGATGCACAAAGTGTCGGAGTCTCCATGGCAGCCTGACTCATTTTCAAACCTCCCAACCACCCGGCTGCCCTTATCTAGAGCAGTCACGTGGGACATCCAGCAAATGCATCGTCAAAATTAACTTGTACCAGCCACAAAATACACACATTGCCCAGTTAGCTCAGCTATTTTTGCTTTTTCACAGGGTTTAAATATCCTCCTTGCCTCTAAACAAATGTTGAAGGACATTCAAATAGCGGCTTTCGGGGACGGGCCTTGCCAGTCTTGTCTTTTGAGGATGTGAAGTGTGGAGGTGATGAAGCAGATGCTGGGTTCCTAGATGAGAACAGGAGCCAAGATTTCCCTTTTTTTCTCTCAGATAAAGTGATATCCCCTCCCCATTCAGCCGCCACTGCAGACACACGCGGTTTCGGACGCGTACCTCGGTACACTCGTGCTGCCTTTCAGAATCGCCCACTGAGACACAGGACACAGCTGAGCCCGGGCTCTCCCCGCAAGCCTGTCCAGAGAGTGCTCCAGGACTTTCTAAGCCACACACTCGGGCTTCGAAAGGAACACGTGGGCTGGGTGAGCCACGCCGACAAGTGCATTTCCCCCTCTGATGCCACGTATTTCTGAACAACAAAAAATGCAAATATCAATAAATTCACATTTAACTTGCAGTTTGTTGTGCTGCGGAACGGGAACGCATGCTGCAGTCTGTTCTTTCTGATAACAATGTTCTTTGAATTGCAATTTTGCCACGTATTTATCTTTATTATACAAAAGCCCACGGCAATCAATGCAAAGAACGTTTGCACCTTTGGTTTTATAGAAAGTAGGTGATGATGTAGTGATATATCCCATAGAAACTTGCAGCTCAATATGTGCAGTATTTTTCTGAGCAGCTTTGAGTGAGAAGAGAGAGACCTTGAAGAAACACTTTGTCCTGAGTTCTAAAATGTTCTCCACAGAAATTCTCCACGTCTCTCTTTCCTGTCTAGTTTACATAGAGAGGTAGAGAAACATCATGATGCAGTATTTTCATGAACAGCGTTGAGTCAGCCTCTCTCTGGGACATGGACAGCATTTCCTGAGCCTCCCCGTTTCATCATCAGATACAGCGCGTTTGTGGAGCGGGACACGTGGCCTGGGGTGCAGGGGCACCGGCAGGCGGAAGACGGGGTTCCTTGGGGTCCTGCGGATGGCCGTGAGTCCGGCTCACCTGCACACGGCTCGCTGGGGGTCAGCTTGACACACGTGGACTCACAGCTGCAGACACAGTGTGACGTGCAGGCCCCAGAAGTCACTTTGGGGAGGGTGCGTCTTTTTTCCTGGAGGACAGTCTGAAGGATGACACATTCGCTGAGGCAGGTGCTGAAACCACTGCCTTCCCTCCTGCACGGGCGTGTGCACCACTGTGGTGTGCATGTGAGTGTGCACAGTATGTGACTGTGCGCGTGTGTGTGAATGTATGCAAGTGTGACTTGTGTGCATGTGAGTGTGAGTGTGAGAGTGTGTGCGTGTGTGTGTCTGCCAGAGCCTTGGGGTCAACCGGGGAAAATAAGGGTGGGGAAAGAGGTGGGATAACCGGGAACTGAGGAGCCGTCCCGAGGATTTCACAGGAACCTAAACGCAGGGCACTTCTAACCCGGCCACTGAACCTTTTCTCTACCGTGCCTGTGGTCACTGTCCTGGGGCGGGGGCTGCAGCGCCTGGCTGTGGGAGCTGAGCCCCTGGTTGCCAGGCGACCTCGGGCAGCGGGGGGAGCCCCGGGCAGCGAGGGGAGCCCCTGGCTACCTGGTAACCTCAGGCAGCAGGTGGACCCCTGGCTGCAGGGCAACCTCGGGCAGTGGGTGGCAGCAGGAACCGAGCCCCTCACTGCTGGAGCTGCTCTGGGTCCCCGTTTGAAAGGGCCTGGGATCAGACTGAGGTGTTTCCCGGCCCATTTTAACTCTAACCGACTCCAGAGTCCAGGACATTGCGGAGTTCCCTGGAATAAACCAGAGGATGCTCTCGACTACCCAGAGTTCAGGGCAGCACGAACAGCAGGCTCTGCTTGTGGTGTCAGCATCAACAGGAGCCCTAACTGGGTACGCACCTTGCAAAGCAAAGATGACGCACCTGGTCTGCTCTATACCTGGTCTGCTGCACACCTGGTCTGCTGTATACCTGGTCTGCGTACACCTGCTCTACACCTGGTCTGCTGTACACCTGGTCTGCCGTTTACCTGGTCTGCGTACACCTGCTCTACACCTGGTCTGCTGTACACCTGGTCTGCCGTATACCTGGTCTGCTGTACAGCTGGTCTACACCTGGCCTGCTCTACACCTAGTCTGCTGTACACCCGCAGTGCCCTGAGGAAGAGAACGCGCCCAGGTTATCGTTGCCCACGCAGTGGGACCTCGTTCCCGAGGAAGTGGGGCTCGTTCCGTGCAGTGAGTCCTCGTTCTGCGTGGTGGGGACCTTGCTCCGTGCAGTGGCCTTCCCCGACCAGGTGTCCGCTCGCTGCCCCCGGCCCCACAGGTGTTTGGGCCACCCCCCTCCTGGGCCAGGCCTGGGGTCAGGGCAGGGGTCGGCGGCTACCCCCTGGGGAAAGGAGCGCAGACACTGAAGGTCAGGGGGGTGGTCGCCAGCAGGACCGACGTGCAGAGGCTCAGCCAAGGTCCGTTGGTAACCGGGCCCTGCTCAGCCACGGGCGGCCTCCTCTTTCTCTCGATTGCACGGGTCACTGACTGCCTTTCCCACCCGGCCGCCGCTGGGAAGAACCCGCCTGTAAGTCAGTCCCTTTTAAAATTCTTGGGGAACCTTTTGCCTGGCGTGTTCTTGGCTCTCGGGGTTGAGTTGGGCTGGAGCAGGGGCTCTGCAAGGGGCGCTGGGGACCGGGTGCCCGGGGCCTTGTGGGGCACAGAGAGTCCTGGATCGGTTTCGGATGGGGACACACTGGGTGGTGCCCAGACTTGGACTCCTGGGGGGTGGGGGAAAGGCAGGCCTTAGAGACCGGGGACTGTGTGCCCCCTGGAGTCCAAAAGGGAGCCTCCTCCTCTCCTCTGTGGACGCACCCACAGCCCTCATCTTGTTCCTACTCTCGGCCTACGGAGGCTCCTCTCCAAGCTTATCCAGCTCACAGCGGGGGTCCCCGAGGCCACGGCAGGAGGGGTCCCAAGAACACAGGCCAGGGAGGGGCTGGAATCTCCCCGGGGTGAGGGTGCTGGGGGGAGGGGCTGGAATCTCCCCGGGGTGAGGGTGCTGGGGGGAGGCTGGAATCTCCCTGGGAGAGGGGTGCTGGGGGGAGGGGCTGGAATCTCCCTGGGGTGAGGGGTGCTGGAGGGAGGGGCTGGAATCTCCCCGGGGTGAGGGGTGCAGGGGGGAGGCTGGAATCTCCCCGGGGTGAGGGTGCTGGGGGGAGGCTGGAATCTCCCCGGGGTGAGGGTGCTGGGGGGAGGCTGGAATCTCCCCGGGGTGAGGGGTGCTGGGGGGAAGGGCTGGAATCTCCCTGGGGTGAGGGTGCTGGGGGGGGCTGGAAACTCCCCAGGGTGAGGGGTGCAGGGGGGAGGGGCTGGAATCTCCCCGGGGTGAGGGGTGCTGGGGGGAGGGGCTGGAGTCTCCCTGGGGTGAGGGTGCTGGGGGGAGGGGCTGGAATCTCCCCGGGGTGAGGGGTGCAGGGGGGAGGCTGGAATCTCCCCAGGGAGAGGGGTGCTGGGGGGAAGGGCTGGAATCTCCCCAGGGTGAGGGTGCTGCGGGGGGCTGGAATCTCCCCGGGGTGAGGGTGCTGGGGGGAGGCTGGAATCTCCCTGGGGTGAGGGTGCTGGGGGGGGCTGGAATCTCCCTGGGGTGACGGGTGCTGGGGGGAGGGGCTGGAATCTCCCTGGGGTGAGGGTGCTGGGGGGAGGGGCTGGAATCTCCCCAGGGAGAGGGGTGCTGGGGGGAGGCTGGAATCTCCCTGGGGTGAGGGGTGCTGGGGGGAAGGGCTGGAATCTCCCCGGGGTGAGGGTGCTGGGGGGGGCTGGAAACTCCCCGGGGTGAGGGGTGCAGGGGGGAGGGGCTGGAATCTCCCCGGGGTGAGGGGTGCTGGGGGGAGGGGCTGGAGTCTCCCCGGGGTGAGGGTGCTGGGGGGAGGGGCTGGAATCTCCCCGGGGTGAGGGGTGCTGGGGGGAGGGGCTGGAGTCTCCCCAGGGTGAGAGTGCTGGGGGGAGGGGCTGGAATCTCCCCAGGGAGAGGGGTGCTGGGGGGAAGGGCTGGAATCTCCCCGGGGTGAGGGTGCTGGGGGGGGGCTGGAATCTCCCTGGGGTGAGGGGTGCTGGGGGGAGGGGCTAGAATCTCCCTGGGGTGAGGGTGCTGGAGGGAGGGGCTGGAATCTCCCCAGGGAGAGGGGTGCTGGGGGGAGGCTGGAATCTCCCTGGGGTGAGGGGTGCAGGGGGGGAGGCTGGAATCTCCCTGGGAGAGGGGTGCTGGGGGGAAGGGCTGGAATCTCCCTGGGGAGAGGGGTGCTGGGTGGCCACAGCCAGCCGGGGGAGGGGAGGGCTGCCGGAGCAGGGCCCCCAGCAAGCACTGGATCCGCGCACCTCAGAGCCCCAGGAGTGTGGGGTTCAACTCTCCGTGGAGAGGGGAGAGGACCTCCCTCGGGAGTCGAGGTGAAAACCAGCATGAGCCTGGCTGGGGGCCGTGTGCCTGGAGAGACCCAGCGCATCCCTGGAGAGCACGTGGGGCGACCGCTCATCCTTCCCCAGGGGGACGGGGGCCCCTTCCCCGCAGACCTCAGGTCTGAGAACGTGGGTCACACGCGCCGTGCCCAGGAGCGCCGGTAGGAGGAGCGGGTGCCTCCGGAGGCGTGGGCCGGGCAGGGGGCCACAGCAGACACGAGTCACACCCAGCGTCCCCGCGTGGCCTCTCGGTGCTCCGTCTATGGAAGCAGAACTGTAACACGTCATCCTCACGGATGTTTTCCTCGGGAGAAGCTCACTGCGCGCAAACATTCTCCTTTTGTGAAGCTGCGCTTTGGAGGGGACGGGATGTGGGATCTGGGATCAGGGCCTGCGCATTCCGGAGGGGACGGCACGCGAGCCCCCGGGGCCTGGCAGCGGGTCTCCACGTGAGCCCCCCGGGCCAGCCCCGTCCTGACCCTCAGCCTGTCCCCGGCACGGGGCGTTGCCATCGCTTTGCCAACACGTTCCGTCGCAGGGAGGGTCGGACAGTCACGGGCGCCGCCAGGCCAGTGCGGGAGGACGAGGCCTTTCCCGAGGCAGAGCAGGGATGTTCCCGCCGTTTGCCTGCCCCCCGCTCGCCCCCTTGTCTGGCCCACACGAGGGGAGCGTGATTTTCCGGGAGCTTCGTCAGAACAAAGCACGAGCTCCACCCTCAGGGCAGCAAGGCGACCCCTGCCCTGCGCTCGCCACTCCCAGGTTCCCTGAGCTTGGAAGGAATGTTCTGTTTGGTAAACAAGCCCAGGGCGTCGGGGAGGTGCGCTGTCGTCCCTGGGCCCCCTCGCAGCCGTGGGCCTGGGCGCCACGCGGGACGGTGGGGCAGGGAGAGCGAGCGGATGTGTCACCCCCTCCCGCTGGCACCCGGTAAAGCTGGGCAATCCGGGGAGCCGGCACTGACCTCCAGCCAGACGGGACACCACCAGCCCACCTCTGTCCCTGCCGTTTACCCAAATGAATTATCGGGAGTTACTGCATGGGATTTTTGAGTGTTGTGCCCCTAATCCCATTTCCCTGTCCCCGCTGTGGAGTTGACTGCGCGATGTCCCATAGCACGGCGATGTTCAGAAGCACTCACAGAAGTGACTGTACTGGGATTCTGTGTAAATATTATTTGAAAAACAAATTTCATTAGAGTGTAAGTTCTACTCAAAGTCACCATATTGCCCAACTCCAGGGGCACCGTTCACACTATATTTTGTGCATATCAGTCTTATTGTAAAATAATTGAATCAACATCTAAGACCTAGTTATAAAAACCTAATATGTGTCTGAAAGTACTATGCTCCAAAGAATGTATTGGTCCACTAAAAAAACAAAAGTTATTGCAAGAAAAATATCTGAAGCCCTCAAATAAACATGGAGGTTCCTGTCATTGAGGAATTCAGTCAGCCACGTTCCGGGGGAGAACTGTGCTGACCTAGGGGCTGTCCCGGGTTTCTGGTCTGTGCGGTGCTCACCCACCCCGCCCTGGAGCCGGGGCCCCCATGGGTGCCAGGCTCGGCCCCCAGCAGGCTGAGCAGGAAGCTGGCCGGGTGAGGGTCCAGGGGCTCCCCAGGGTGTCCTGGGCCGAGGAGGGCGGAGAGTTGGATTCATTGCGGGAAGGAGTCTAGAGACGTCTTTCCCTCGTGGAACCAGGAAGAGTCGAGTTTTTGCCACAACGAGCAGGACATGCTGGGTGAGGCGGCTCCTCTCAGGTGTTGGAAACGAGGGTCATCGTGGCCCCGGGAGTCTCCCCAGGCAGGTGACGTTCGGGAGCACACGACCTGACCACCCAGAGCCGGCTGGGCTGGCTGCGGACGGCGGGAGTCGAAGCTCTGTAGAATCTGAATTCCAACCTTGGATTTAAGAAGCATGATGTTGTCGTACAGCTCTTTCAAAGAGTTGAAAATTGTCTAGAACTTATTGCGAGGCCTCAAACAGAAACCTTGGTTTTTAAACTGACATTTAAAAAGCGTGCCTGTGTGCCCACACACACACAGCCCTCCCAGGGCCTCCAGGACGTTTTAGCAGTCGGGGATCTTTCAGTGGGGAAAGTCATGCCTGGTTAAGTTGAGTTGTTTATGAATAATGCAGTGCTTCAAGCCAAGGTAAAATTCTCTTTAGCTCAGGGGTGACTGGGTGTCCCACGATCTCCGCCTGGTGTTCAGCTTCCTCTCAGAGGCGCCTCTCCCTAGGGCAGGTGCGGGGCGAGTCTGCTCTTCCCCCGGTGTGCAGCCGGGAGCCGCCCTCCCCGCTCTCTGGCTGGCTGTTCGCAGACCGTGGAAGGAAAATCTTTCTTTGGTTACACTTTCGTTACTAAATCAAAGGACTCGATACTGACAAGAGCCTTCCGAGTGTTTTAATCAGAAGGCAACGGTTGTCTCTTCATCGACTGCTGGTCTCTGCCAGCCTGACTCCTGTGTCAGACGGAGGGACTCGGTGGAAACCAGGGGCTCGTGGGGTTTGTCAACTCATAGGAGAAACGGACGAAGGAACAGACAGTGGCAAGGCAGTCAGGTCCTCCTGCAGCCGACTCGCCCCCGGGGGTGGGCCACGCCGCAAGTTGGACCCTGACCATGACCCTGAGTCTGGTGACGTCCCCCTCCGGGCTCCAGACTCCAGCGGACAGGCCTGGGGCGGGCACACGCTTGCGGCTCCGGGTGGGGTCTTGAGCCATGTGCACACCCTCGGGAGCTGGGGGGAGCAGCAAGGCACCCCGGCACGGAGACGCCCGGCACGGAGACAACCCAGCACAGAGACGCCCCGGCACAGAGACGCCCGGCACGGAGACACCCCGGCATGGAGATGCCTCGGCACGGAGCCCCAGCACGGAGACGCCCGGCACAGAGACGCCCCAGCATGGATCCCCGGCACGGAGACGCCCCAGCACGGAGACACCCCGGCACGGAGACACCCGGCACAGAGCCCCAGCACGGAGACGCCCAGCACAGAGACGCCCCAGCATGGAGCCCCGGCACGGAGACGCCCCGGCACAGAGACACCCCGGCATGGAGATGCCCCAGCACGGAGCCCCAGCACGGAGACGCCCAGCACAGAGATGCCCCAGCATGGAGCCCCGGCACGGAGACACCCCAGCACGGAGACACCCCGGCATGGAGATGCCCCAGCACGGAGCCCCAGCACGGAGATGCCCAGCACAGAGACGCCCCAGCATGGAGCCCCGGCACGGAGACGCCCAGCACAGAGACACCCCGGCATGGAGATGCCCCAGCACGGAGCCCCAGCACGGAGACGCCCAGCACAGAGACGCCCCAGCATGGAGCCCCGGCACGGAGACGCCCGGCACGGAGACAACCCAGCACGGAGACGCCCCAGCACAGAGACGCCCCAGCATGGATCCCCGGCACGGAGACGCCCCGGCACGGAGACACCCCAGCACGGAGACACCCGGCACAGAGCCCCGGCCTCCGGGGAGGGTGGGCTGCACGTGGAGGCCCCCAGGAAGGCCGGCCCTGGGCAGCCGCCTCGGGTGCTTCCCGCCCTTTCCCGGGGTGCCGCGGGTCAGCCGTCCCTTGGGTTCCGTGGGATGCCCCAGCACAACCCTTCTCATGACATTTTTCGCCTTGCCTTGTTTAAAATGGGGTCCAAAAGCATCTGGACCAGGAGCTGCTGCTGTGGGTGAGGAGTGTGAGTGTGTGACAGGGTTGTGTGAGTGTGAGCATGTGAGGCTTGTGTGAACGTGTATGACTGTGACTGAGAATATGTGTGTGAGTGTGAGACATGGAGTGTGTGTGAGAGAGGCTTGTATGAAGTGTGAGTTGTGTGAGTGTGATGTGCAAGTGTGAGAGAGGCTTATGTGATTGTGTGTAAGATACTTGTGTGTGAGTGAGCATGTGTGTGAGCATGTGTGTGAGAGTGAGACTGAGGGTGTGTGAGTGTGAGAGGCTTCTGTGAGTGTGTAACTGAGAGTGTGCGTGCAAATGTGTGAGAGATCTGTGTGTGAGTGACCGTGTGAGTGAGAACATGTGTGAGTGAGTGTGAGTGTGCAGCTTTCACTAGTGGCACGTTTACTGCAGGCTCTGCTGAGTCCCTCCGAGCACAGAGGGGGGCTCCAGGGAGAAGGTGCCGGGACGTGGGGTCGGGCCGGGTCCCGGGCCTGCCTCGGTTTAGCTCTAACCGTCCGGGTCCCTGAAAATGCAGAGCAGAAGCAGACATGACCGAGCCGCGATGGGGGCTGCACACCGCGGGGTCTGTGCGTTGCTCGCCTTCCCTGCGGCCTCCCCTGGGTCTGCGGTGAGCGGGCAGGGGCTTGGCCTGGGCAAGCCTCCCAGAGGACGGCCTGGCCCCACGGGGACCCCGTGGACAGATCCCCCTGGCCTCCTGGGCCTCCCCGCCCCTGGCACCCCGTCAGCACCCTGCAGCCCCTGGGCCCAGCCCCTGGTCCCCTGTTAGCACCCAGCAGCCCCTGGGCCCTGCCCCCAGTCCCCTGTCAGCACCCAGCAGCCCCTGGCACCCTGTTAGCACCCAGCAGCCCCCAGGCCCAGTCCCCGGCACCCTGTCAGCACCCAGCAGCCCCCGAGCCCAGCCCCTGGCACCCCGTCAGCACCCTGCAGACCCTGGGCCCAGCCCCTGGTCCCCTGTCAGCACCCAGCAGCCCCTGGCACCCTGTTAGCACCCTGCAGCCCCTGGGCCCAGTCCCCGGCACCCTGTCAGCACCCAGCAGACCCTGGGCCCAGCCCCCGGTCCCCTGTCAGCACCCAGCAGCCCCTGGCACCCTGTTAGCACCCAGCAGCCCCCAGGCCCAGTCCCCGGCACCCTGTCAGCACCCAGCAGCCCCCGAGCCCAGCCCCTGGCACCCCATCAGCACCCAGCAGCCCCGGGCCTCGCCCCTGGCACCCCATCAGCACCCAGCAGCCCCGGGCCCCGCCCCCGGCACCCTATCAGCACCCAGCAGCCCCCAGGCCCCGACGCCGGCCCCGGCCCCCCAGGCTGGGGCTGCCTCGCAGAGCACTTCCCAGCGGTGGGCATAGGGAAGCTGCTGTGGGGTGACCAGGTGGGCGGGAGGGCCCCCACCAGGTCCCGAGGGGCAGAGGTGCTGCTTGTTCACCACGGTCTGTGTCCCCCCTGGGCCTCACATCCGTCCCTCCCCTCCAAAGGCTTGAGGCTTTGGAAGGAAAATGGTTCTGCATTATAAAATAAGAGCACCACAGCAGGAAGCAATTGTGCAGACGGACTTTGTGTACGGTTTAATTTCTAGTGCAAGGTTTTTCACGGTGTAGCTGTTTAACAACTGAATCAGAAGTTTCATCACGCGATAAACATGCCACACACTAAAATTCTTTCCGAGCAGGGTTAACCTAAATCATAGCCACCAAGCTCAACCACCCTCCGGAGACTTGGGGCTGATAAAAACCCGTCCCTGCTCTCCCTAGAACAGTCTGCTCACCCCAGGGACCCCTGGCCATGCCCGGGCCTGCGAGACGGGGGCGGGACTCCGGCTTGGGGGCCCCGCCCTGTCCCCCAGGGAGGTTCTGGGAAAGCACCGGAGACGCTTCAATCCCGGGCTTTCGCTCTGCCCAGAAACAAACAAAACAGGGATTTTTATCCTTGCAGACCCGTCGGCCTGTCCTCCCTCTGCCTGCCCGTGGTTCTCTTACAGCGATTCGGGAAGATCAGCTCATGGGGGTTTTGCAAAAACGAGGTGCTGTTGTGTTGACAGCTCGTCACTCCCCACACAGCCGCCTTCACAGCATAAATAAGTTGATGTTCCGTGTTCTTCTAAAATCCTGACAACGTCCACCGAGAAACCACGGGCAGTCCAGGGTTGGGATAATCCCGGGGCTTCTGTAGTGTCGCTGAAGGACGCCTCGTAATCTGGCTGCTTCCCTCTTCCCCCAGGTAAGCGCCGTGTCCTCGCCGTGGCTCCCGGGACTGCTGACCTGCCTGGTAAGTGCTCGTTTTATCGTGGCTCCTGGTGTGACCTCAGCACTGGCGGAAGGGGGCTTTGGAGACGCTTTCTGTTGAGAACGCTGGTGTGTGTGGAACTTTTTTAGATCAGATTTTTTGGAGTTATAATGCTCTACAGTTCTTAAATTTTGGAGAGGGCCCAGATGCTGATTAAATGTTGATGGAAACTTGCCTTCTTAAGTTCTGTTTTAGTGGATTTCTTTTTTTTTTTTTACTTCTTTCATCTTTACTTGGAATGTTGTTTAATTCTCTCCATTCTGTTTTTGCTAAAACCATAAAACTCCACATACAGGCATTTTGCATGAATTTGTTACTTGTGTTGTGTCACTCCAGGCTTCTCACTGGAAACTTGGACTAATCCAGTTATCTGCACAGCGGTGAAACCAGGCCCTGCCTTACGAACACGTTTCTCTTCAAGTTACTGCAACTGATGTGCCCCCAGCTTTCCTAGGTAGACTGACACAGGCGCATTGTGCTATACATTTGCTTCTGCGGATTGGTGGTTGACAGCTAATGTTTCTAGATAGGGTTGTTGATGCCAAGACTCTTCTTTTAAAAACGGCCGAGGAGTTATCCAGAAGGGAAGTGTAGGGTAGGGAAAAAAGGTCCCTGTGGCTTGTAAATCAGATTTCATAGCAGAATACATGCAACAACCAATGGTTTTGTTTGTTTCATTTTTTATGCTAGTTGGCTCTTCTGTGCTTTTGAGCTGACACAGAAACTGCTAGGCCACACCATGTTTTGCGTGAAATACAGGGAATTAGGTCTCCGTGTGCTTGGTTATCTTGAGTTGCTGGTTCAGGTATTGGTCCCTCAGAGGTGTTGGATTTGGGCTGGCTGTATTCTGTTGTCCACTCCTACACATTTCCCACCAAATAAATACTGATCTTCCATTAATTAGTTTATCTGAGCTATGTGGACTTTGTTGCTTAAAGAGACTTAAACGTTTAGATTTATCAGAAAGAAGACTTTGTTTGCGTTTGGTAGTCTGGCCGTACACGGGCTCCACTGCGTTCGTGCGTGTGCAGCACATGCTGGGAGGGCACCTGGGGCAGCAAACTGCTCTGCCGCGCTCGAGCCCCGGGCGTTGCTCTGATGGCCAGATGACACCCACCCCTTGCTGTTTGCAGTCCCGCCACTGAGTTTTCCTATTAAAGATTCTGGATTAAAAAGATCAAAAAACAGGGACGGGAAGATGGAAGGGGGAAGAAGGTTAGAATTCACCCGCATCGCTTTCCCCCAGGCTTTGAAGCCCCTCGGAGCCGGCAGACGTGCACCGGGTGCTGTTTGAACAGCTTGCTTAGCAGCGGCTGAGTGACGAGCCACGTCTTAAATTGACAAGGTTCGCCCGCGCTGGGGATTTTTATTCTCTGCCTTTTGACCTTATCGGATGCCATAATGAAATATGGGGTGTAGGTTTGAAAAGGCCAGGGGCTCCTGAGCCGGGAACAAAGCAGGAGACAACACAGGCAGGATGCTTTGCTGTCCCATTAGCTCTGCCGGTAGCAGCTTAAAGACGCTCTGCTCCGGCTGGTGACCCCATTTTGGAACGAGAGCTTGCTTTGTTATTTTTAAATTCTTTTCACTTTATTCAGGTAAGCCAACCAGAAAGGTCAAATTTGAAGAGGTGGCTGAGTTTAATTTTCTCTATGAGGAGAACGTGAAGATAATTTATTTGAGATATTGTCTATTTTTAACTTAGGCTTTATGGTTTATATTATGTTACTTCTATTATAAACATTTTCCACTTTGAAATCATGTGAACTAGAGTTTCTGCCAGTGAACGTATCTAAAAGTCTCTTATTATTTCTAGTAAAAATGCCATCCCATCTGTCTATGTCTGTAACGACCATTCCGGATTTGCATTGCTGGATAAAGCTGACCCGTGACTGTGTGATAACTGCACAGCATTCCTTTCCGTATGGGCTATGAAGGCGCTTATGTGGCATTATCAGCTGAGAGATACTGTCCCCCTCAACATTACACGTTTAATTGTACTGGGTGCTTTTTGTTACACGGCATTTGCTGCTTACTTCACTTACGGTCCAGGGTGCTGTGGAACCGGCTGAGCGGTGACAGGATTGTGGCTCGTTGCTTCCCTGCAGTGACCTCTGCCGGTGCTGGACCCGTAGTGAGGTGTGTGACGTGTCCGTCCTGAAGCTTGTGGTATTGCAGGGCTGTGAGGCCCGCGGCCTGGGAAGGAGTGTGATGTGTGTTCCTAGGGGAACCAGCCACTGAAGAGGTGCCCAGTGAGCTGCAGGGAGAAAATGTTGTTTGTTTTTCTGCAGCTGAGCTGACCTTGAGCTCTTGGCATACCTGGTGGGGAAACAACACATCTCGATCTCGTCCTATTTAAACAGTCTTCTCCCCTGTGAGCACACAGGCAGGCAGGGGTGACCGCTGCAGGGGTCCGGGAGCCAGGCCAGGGGTCTGGGCTCACAGCCTGCAGCAGTCCCACCCCTTCCCTGCCCCAGCTCCCACCATTCGGGCCTCCTGGGTGGTTCCAGGCGCCCTTCAAAGCTGTGTCTTCCGCAAACCCCGGGAAGCAGGCAAGAAACTTCTTTACCGTCAGCCATCTGCCTCACCTGCCCGCTGGGATTTTGAAATGGGGAGGGGAGGTCAGTACCCGTTCTCCACTTCCCTTCCCTCGGACTCCCACAGGCCTCCTGGACCGGCTCTACTTTCTTGACATCCTCTCTTGCATCCTCTCGACTTCTGATGTGTAATAAATTCTAAACTCTAGGAGCCCAGGTGGGCTGTCAATATGCTAAACATGAGCAAATAGGAATTTGGGGAAATTCTAAATTTTTGACTCAACTAAAAAATCATATTTTGATCATCAAAAGCTGAATACCGGCCCTGTCCTCCATCCCGCCCCCCTCACTCCCTTGTCACCCCTGCTGGACGGCTCTAAGGACCTCTCTGCCCAGGTCCAGTGGGAGGGGCAGAGGACAGGGGCAGAGTTTCCAGCACCGCTGCCCCGCAGGGGGTGGCCCGGGTCAGAGGGAGGCCTTGGATCGGGAGAGACCCGGCAATGCCAGGGACATCTGATGGCTGATGTCTGGGGAGGGGAGGATGTGGATAGACGAGGGAGATTTGGATGATGGGCCAAGGGTTTAATCGCATGGAGCCATGTTCCCAAGTTCCCAGAGATGCCAAACAAACCCGGGGTTTTTGCCCCCAACTCCCCGTTGGAGATTCACGGCACGGGTCAGCCTGTCTGTGGCCCGCAGGCTCCTGCCAGGAGGGACAAGGGGCACCTTTAATCGGGGAAGGGGCTTGGCCACGTAAACCCAGAGGACTCACTGTGGCACGGCGAAGCGGGGAGAGCAGGGCTTCCGGAACCTCGTTCTGTCTTACTGATGGACGCAGCACAGCGGGATTCCCTGTCCAAAAGATGGAGGGCCACGGCAGCCTGGGAGGATTTAGGACTTCTCAAAATTGTTGCCTTGGGGTTTAAGTATAGCATATCGGCTGTTTACAATCAGTCTTCTGGATAGTACAAGTAAAACGATACGCCCGTGTTTGAAGTATCGAGATAATTAAAGAGAGAACCACCAGCCCCCCTCAAGGACGTGTTTGTGAGTGCAGTGAGGGGGGCTGCGTTTCCCAGCTGGTGACCCCGTGTCTCACAGAACGGGCATCGGTCACCCTCAGCGTGTCACACAGAGCATCGAGAGTCTCCGGAATAACCCTTCATGTTGATATCGTTAAACTAAGCCTGGCCGGTGCTCTCTGGAAAGACCTACGTGAGACAAAACGCAGAGGCCGACATGTCATGTTACAAGAATGGTCTCTTTTTTTATTGAAAATGTTGCAACTTTGTATGTTAACGACGATAGAATGCCTCCGAGGACTTTCTAAGTTACACTTCTACAGCCTGGCCAACCTTCCGTTCTAACTATGGATTTCTCTCTCCTGCTTCCCACGTGCTTTCCTCCCCGCGAGTCCCGGGAACGTGGGGTATTGGGGGTTGGTGACCCCGACAATCGAGACTCAGGGTCCATCTGACGAAAGGCGCCTGTTTGTCAATAACCATTTGTAGCACATTTAAGAAATGATTGCATATGTTTAAGATTTATGTACAACTCAGGAGCTCACTGTAAATCCTTGTCTTTTCAAAAGCAGTTTACCCAGCTACAGATTCTCTAGATTTTATTATTATTTCTTTCTTCCTTGGGCCATTTCAGTCATTTGACCATCAGAAGTCTTGTTAAGAAAAATAGATGGAGATGAAACCCAACGATACAAAGTTTGTGGGAACGACTAAAAGGATCGTGACGTGTCAGGCTGGAAAGGGCCCTGGGGAGCGCACAGCCCTGACCGCAGACCCCGGGGCAGGGGCCGGGCCTGGGGTGGGGCACGCCCGCTTCAGCCCCCAGTCCACCTGCTTCCCCGCGCAGGGAGCTGAGTCTTAGAGACGCTGGAACTGTGAGTTTTTTATGTGAAATACCCAGAATAGGCAAATCCATAGAAACGGAAAGTCACCTAATGTTGCCTAGAGCTGGGGGGTAGGACGGGGTTTGGGGCTTGGGGACAGGGGTTGAAGCTGAGGATGGGAGGGGAATTATGAATTTGAATGAGATTTGGAGAGAATCCATGGGGATCCCCAACTCTGCGTTTTTGCTAATTTTATGCTAAAATCAGCTAAACCATAGAAGTATGGTTCCATTTATGCCAACATCATGATCTTCCCTCAATTAGCTAACACAATTATGTGTTATTTGAAATGTAAATGTTTAGACCTACAATGTCTAAAATTCCTGAACTGTGGGTTATAACAGACTCCTGCTAATCTGCCCCACCACGATATGGCTTTGAGCTCCTGATTTTAAGTGTGGTTGCATTTTGCGAGTCAGCGGGCCCAGGAACACCCTGTAGTTATAAAGGAGCTCGGGCTTCATGTTGTAACAAAGTTTCTGTATTTGCCTAGAATAAACTTAAAAGCCATCTAAAGTCTTATCATAGGAAAAAAGCCTTACAGAAAACGCCAATTATATTTTGTAGATAGACCATTTTGGAAATCTCACCGATTGAGCAGCCTGCAGATTGGCGGGGTTAATCGACGTGGACGTGGGAGGGGGCTGTGGTCCCTGCTCGTCCTTCTGTCTTCACGGAAGTATTTCTGTTCGATGCTCAAGTCTTTGTTTTATCACCTTACTGATTTAAGTATAGATTGTGTTGAATTGTTTTCAAAAGTGAAGTATCTGTAGTCCTGCAGTTAAATTGAAAAGAGAAAGTCTGGAAACAAAGTACATTCTAGAATATCACACCGAGAAACCATCTTCATTTCAGATATAGTCACAGTTTAGGGGCCAGCCATGAGTTTTTCCAGTTATGAAGAAAATGTGATGATCTCCTAGAATTATCTAATAGAACTCTCCGTGGGAGATTCTGTAACTTCATGTGACACCCACTAAACTGATAAGGACGGAAAAGCACGGCAAAGAGAATGTTCTCATTCCACGCGGCCTCGCTTCAGTGTGACATTTAACTCCCTTGTTTGGAACTAACGAGAGTAACTTAGAGGTGACTTCATCTCTTTAGAACATCGGTTTTAATTCTGATTGCAGGTCAGTGGAGGGTACTCAGCTGAAATATTTACCCGCATTAATTTGTGCCATTTGCACACCTCTTCTAATGGGTTGTAAATCTACATCTTTAAAAATAAAAAGTTGTCCTCTCTAAACATTTCATCAAGTGCTGATAGTATGTCACAGTCATTGTGTATTTCTTTATGCCTCCTGTATAAACTTCAAAGCTCACAGTTTTGCTTAGTATAAGAAATTATGGTTTCAGAATCACGGCAGTGATTGTTTCCTATAGAAAAATGCATTACTTCACAGATTTCAAATTGCTCAAGGGTATGAAGAAATATTAAAAATAATTTCATAGATCATAAATTAATTTAAAATTTTCCAAAAAACAATATAAAATATTGGCTTTGCTACAATCTATGTTTTATATTCTTTTTTGGAAAATTTTAAATTAATTTTAGCAGCTTAGTCTATTAGCATCCAAGGGTAAATCTATTTAAGTGAAAAATTATTTTCATATGTAAGTCTTTTTATGAAACCATTTTATGAAGAATATTAATGGAAATTTTTTCTTACATATTGAATCATTTACCTTATTTGACATGTATTCTTGAAAAGCAAATATATTTCCCTTTTTATGTCCCTCTTAGGAGATATTAAAAAGTCATGTACAGTGTTTCTGTGTTACGAGCAGCGATGCAGTGTCTGTGCCATCATCTCTGGGAATGCTGTTCTGAGAGTCCCTGTGCCACGAGAAAGTTCTGGGCTTAGATGCCCTCAGCGATCAGCCGGTTGCTTGAGCGTGATGATTCCCGGCTGTGGGTGGACGGGGTTTGTCCCCACCCTGGGCCCTGTCCTCCCCATCCCCACACCCTGCTGGGAGGCTCTGCAGCATTACACGTCCCGTCACCAGCCTGAGTCCGTCCGTCGCTGAGCCACCAGCAAGCCGCCCACAGATGATGGTGTCAGTGTGCATGTCTCAATCAAAAGAGAAAATACGTGTTTGCTCCATCGTAAAGAAAGAAAAACTCTCTGGAAACACGTAGACACTTCAAACAGCACCAAAGTTTGTCCTTTCATATTTGAGTTTTTGCTTGTTTGATTTTAATAAGATTTTGATGTTTGGTATTTTTCTCACAATGTAAAATTCAGAAATGAGATTCTTTCTGCTTGGAGTTTCCAGGAGCAATGGGACCCGCTCAGCCCCCTCCCTCCCGTCTCCCTCTGTGTTGGCCGAGCAGACGGGGTGCGCAGTCCCTGCCCTGGAAACGGGGCCCGTCCTCGGCACCGGCTTCCCGGCACGGCTTTGTGTTTCCTGCTACCTGTGCATTCCAGGGGACTCTGGGCCACCTGGCGCGTTCCCAATTGTGGGGGTTGGCCGTCCTTCAGCGCCGCACCGGGGCCTCGGTGAGACAGTCAGCAGCCGACAGTCGGTCAGCATGGTCAGACAGCAGTGGCCAGTCGGTCAGCCGGTCAGCAGCGGACGGTTGGTTGGTCGGTCAGCAGTGGTCAGTCGGTCAGCAGTGGTCAGTCAGTCAGCAGTGGTCAGTCGGTCAGCAGTGGTCAGACAGCAGTGGCCAGTCGGTCAGCCGGTCAGCAGCGGACGGTTGGTTGGTCGGTCAGCAGTGGTAAGTCAGTCAGCAGTGGTCAGTCGGTCAGCAGCGGACAGTTGGACAGCAGTGGCCAGTCAGACCCAGACTTTTCCGGGGGCCTAATCTTCAGGGGTGCTGTGCCTTGGGGCATCTTTCATTCTTTCTGCTTCCAGGTGAACAGCACCCAAGCACACCCTGCTCCCCAGTTTCCCAGGCAGCCTTGGTGGGCTTGTTCTGGTCGGTGCCAGCGTGACGGCCAGTGTGACGGGCCTCCAGGGCCACCTCTCCTCCGCGGCCGGCCAAGGAGGCGTCGACGCATCCAGTGCAGCTGCTGCAGTGGATTATTTACGTTTTGTTCCAGGAACATTCCCACCACCGACTGCAGTGTTGGGGTGCACTATGAGCAGTGCCTCCTGCGGTGGCCACTGCTGAGGGCCTGGGCTCTGAGATGCCACTGTGGAGTCCAAACACATCGCACACCAGAGCCCCGGAGTTAACTGTGTGTGGATGACTCTTCAGAGCCTCTGGGCTGCTGCAGTGTGGCGGAAACCTCTACCCCCACCCAGGGGTGCTCCTCCCAGATCAGGGGCTCAGAAGCAGGTCAGCGGCCACAGAAACTCCGATCCTGTAGCGTCTGATGGTAAGTCATGTCTCCCAGGGGAAAAGTGCACAACCCACCGTGTGCAGCAACCATTTACTCAGGAGTTCACTTGGAGCGGCTGCAGTTACAGGATCTATGTGAAATGAGAAAAAGTTTATCTAAATCCAGCTCAGGCTAAAGTGCAAGAACATGCCAATTTGCAGCTGTTTCTGATCTGCGAAGACAGATCTCAGGGATCAGCCTAATTGCAGAGTCCACCCTCTCAGCACCGTCTGCTTGATTTCAATTTACTGTGACTATTGCATCCACCTCAAAGAACAGTGATTGTCCAACCATGATTGGATTAATAGTTGCTAAGCATATCCTTTATATTTTCTTCCTGGAGAAAATAATTGGCATCAGAACATTCTTTTGTTCTCCAAAGTGCTGGCTGGTTCACCACTTTGGAATAATCTAAGGGAAAACTAAAGCCCTTCTGAGTTTTATGTATTTTACAGAAGACTCTTCGAATAAACTGTAACATAAAAAATGTGATCTTGGTATTTAAAAATGGAAATAATTGCCTGTGTTGATGGATAAGAATGAAGTTCTCTTAATCACTAACTCATCGAACTCCTCCTCAAAGCCGTGGGCAGAAATTCTGTGTGTAGCAGACAAAAGTCCTGTTTTTGTGTCAGGAGAATTGTGGAGATGCAGCCAGTCTCGGCAGCTGTAAATCTCCAATTTGAACCATAGCACGGAAAGCAGAGCCCCTTTGGAGCACACAGGGTAGCTCACTGCTCATTGCTGAGAGAAAGTGTGCACGACCAAACTAAGTCGGGCCATGCAGGTACCTGGCATAAAGAAGCAGGTCCCTAGAAAGAAACTGGGCGTTGCTTTTTAAATTCTCGTGGAAATCATCATTTTCTGGAGACAGTAGGCATGAGCGAGCAGAATCCCCAAGCACCTGGCAGCGTCAGCGCTGCTGAAGGGGCCCCGCGTCCTCGCCCCGAGTACAACCCCCCTGGGGTCTCTCTTGTTCCATCCAAATGGAACAGAAGTCCAGTGCGCAGTCCAGGGGTCCTCAGCGTGTGTGCAGGTGTGAGCCGATCATCTGACTGACCCCGAATCCTCGCCGGCCAGCCCTGTCCCGGCCCTGATCGGAGCTGCCCGGAGCTGCCGGAGCGCAGACGGCCGAAACATCTCCCCAGCCACACGGCCGCCTCCCGGCGTGGACAGAGAGCCCCACACCCCGGCCCCCGGCTTTCAGGGCAGCACCACGCAGGTTCCATGTGGGAGCCCGTTGGATAGAGCAGCTGGAGGGCGGGCGGGCCAGAAGAGTGGGTTCTGCGCTCCGTTCCTCTGGCATCCGCTTGTGGGGTGGCCGTAAAGGATACAGGGTTTATTCCTGTAAACGGGCACGCGCAGATCTTGGCTGTCTTAATTTTTCAAAAAAACATTTGGCACTGGGCTGTTCTGGCTCCACTCTTTAGAAATCGCAGCTTGGTTGTAGCTCCTCAAAGGAGTTAACGATTCCTCAAACCGATTCAGAATGATTAAAGCGCCGTCAAGTCTCTCAGGGACCATCCGCTGGTAATTTGCTGTTTCTTGGACTGCCGGTGGCGGCGTTTATGAATGGAAACGGTTGTTACTTACAGCCGCGCTGGCCTTTGAGGGGGGCTGCAGGGTTACCCAGGCTGGAAAAGGGGAGAGGCAGCCACCCTCCTTTCAGTCGGGGCTCGCTGGACCTGATGGAGAGCAGGGGGCGTCTGTTGTTATATTAAGAGAGAGGAATGGGAGAGAACCCTGGACGGCGTTCATGCCGAGAGGCACAAAACGCTGATTAGCCGCCTTCGGCTGGTTGCACGGTGTCGGCTGCCAGTGGGAAAAGCGCGTGCTGCTGGTGGAGCCCTTGACCACATCACCACCTGTCTGTGGACAGTCTTCGTTCTGGATTAAATCTCAGACATTTTTCAAAGAACGGGGAAAACAGGGAAGAGTGGGTGTTCACGAAGGTTTTTGAGCAGATCTGAGAAAGCCATTTCTGTTGGTGCGGGTGGGTGCACAGCACCTGCTTCCCACAGGTGGGTCAGCCACGAGCCCCCCGAGCCGGCTGCCTCCTCTGCAGATGCGTCGTCGTCAGAGGGGCTGTGGCAGGGGCAGGCACTGCGCGGCGGTGAGCGCGGCCAGGAAGCCCCTCGGCCACGTGAGAATTCAGTTACCCCCTCTGGAGGGAGCCTTGTTAAACGCCCGCACCTCGCAGTGTGCCGAGCAGCAGCCCTGATGAACCCCAGGGCAGCGAGCCCTGCAGGCTGGGGTTCCCGTCCACGGAAAACGCCAGCAGCACGCGTGGCCACCATGAGGAGCTCGGAAGGGCATTTTCCTACAGACCGTTCTGGAATATTCCACCTGAAGCTCGCTCCAGCACGAAGGCCACAGATGACCCCCACTTTGGCCAGATTGGGAGACTGGCCGGGCAGTGCTGTCTGCTTACTGCCGCGTCGGAAACAGAGTCGGATTTCTGATCCTCTGATCACGAGTGTAGCATCCAGCTTCTACTCTTCACGTCACCTCGAACTCTGGAACTTGAGGGAGAAGACGTGCTACAAGGCTTTACCTTCCAGCCTTCACGTCCGGCTGATGGGACGGCCTCCTGAGTTACTGCCCCAGGCCCTGCTCCGAACTTGGGCTTGGTCAGAGGAGCCGAAGGGAGGGATTTGCACGCACGAAGGACACGGTTGTTGCCCGTAACTGGTGAGCAGACCAGGGCTTGGAGGGGTGGGCCACGTGCAGCCCACCTGCAGGCTTCTAACCCAGGCTCGGGGACTCCAGCCCCTCCATGGTCAGGATGCAAGGCACCGACGTCTTCACGTCAGACCAGCAGGTTCCTTCCTTCCAGAGCAGATGTAGACCTCGTAGGGCCTAGGGCTTATAAGGTTTGGGAGAGCTGCTTAAAGAAGAAGAATTCAAAATTCAGATATATGTTAATGACAGGTCCTGGAGTGGGGCCTGTGCAGGGGACAGCCCTGGAGCATGGCCTGGCCAGGAGCCCGCTGACCGGGGCGGCTGAGGGGTCTGCCGGCCTGGCCTCACAGCTGAGCCCTCTGCTCCCCCTGGCCCCTGGCTCCAGCCCTGCAGCTGCAATCCTGAGAAACCGCGGCTGCGAGACGGCCCGTCAAACACTGCGTAGTTCAGCCTGAGTGTTGGAGCCTCTCCTTGGAGCAGTTCATCCCCAACTTCTGCGGATGGGAAGGTTGCAGGTGGATTCCTCCCGAGAACTCAGCACGCTGCTGCTGCATGTGCACCCCAAGGGCTCTGCCGGCCCCTCGCGGGAGCGGACATGTCAGCAGCTGGTCCACTGCGAGCCTGCGGGGGAGGAGGGTCTGAGGGCTGCGGAGGTCCCACCCGCCCTGAGACGGGCCCCAGCGCTGCCTCCCCACCGCGCCTCTGTCCACCGCCCCGGCCGCCACCATCTCCTCTGCCCTGCACAAGGTGGCGCAAACCAACACCCACGGTGAGACGGCCCTCCCAGGCCCCCCGCAGCTCCAGGTGGCTCCAGGCGGCCGAGGGGGCTGCTGACTGGGGCGGCCGAGGGGGGCTGCTGACCAGGGGCGGCTGAGGGGGGCTGCTGAGCTGCTGACCGGGGGCGGCTGAGGGGGCTGCTGACTGGGGTGGCTGAGGAGCCACAGGAGGTGCCAGGCGGTGACAGATGGGCATCGAGGGACACAGCAGTCTCTGCACAGCGTCTTCTAAAGGATAGAGGCATCACTGAGCTGGGAGCTGAGATGGACGCTGCTATGGCCATGGTTGTTGTCGTCATTGTCATCGTCATCGTGGTTGTCATGGTGGTGGTTGTCATTGTCATCGTGGTGGTTGTCTTCCTAGTGGTTGTCATCGTCATCGTAGTCGTCGTAGTGGTTGTCATGGTTGTCATTGTCGCCGTCACTCTATTTGTTGACTTAACCACAAACCTCATTGTGCTCTTGAAAAATTAAAGACATTTGATGCTTTATCTCAAAATGCAATTCATGAAATTAATTTCTTCTATATCATGTTTTTTAATTAAGGTGAAATTGACAAAACATAAATCAACCGTTTTAAAGTGAACAATTCAGTGGCATTTAGTACATTCACAACGTTGTGCAGCCGTCACCTCCGTCTAGTTCCAAACATTTGTCACCCCCAAGGGGAGCTCCGTACCCGTGGCGCAGACAGCCGGGTGCGTCCTGCCTTCCGCTCTTTAGGGTGTTCGCCTGGAAGTGGGGTCCCGGGACAGAGGTCATTCCGTGTGTGTGACCTTCTGGGGAGCGACAGCCCTCCCACAGCGGCCGCCCCGTGACCTCCGTCTGGAAGGCGTGAGGGCTCCCGTCTTCCCACCTTCTCCAGCACTCGTTGCTTCTCTTCTTGTTGTTGCTGACGTCTCAGGGGCCGAGGTAAACTGCCCGAATCGCCCCTCCCATGTTCCAAAAGCGCCCGGAGCCCTGGGGGCCGGCTCACATCCCGCTGCCCGCTGTGCATTTGAGTCCCAGGGTCTCAGGGTTTGAGTCATCTGGTGCTTTGAAAACATTTTCCACAGTGACCTCACAACAAACCAAATGTGCTGGGTCCGTGCCAGGAGGCAGGCGAGCCAAACAGAGGACATCCGCATCGGGTTCTCTGAAAGGCGATTTTAATGAAATCTCAGCGTTTTATTCCACAAAAATGGAAACTCAAATTTCATGTTAGTTTTTTAATTTAGTCTTCACATTTTCAGACTTTCCTGGAAACTGTTTCCAGAGGGGCGGACGAAGAAGACAGCCACATGTAGATCATCTGAGTTGTCTTCTACCCTCAGCAAATCTCACTTCAAAGTGACTGATGAATTTTCTTAATGAGATTCTTGGGTGTCTTACACCCCCTGGCTTTCTCCTGTTTTTACATGTGGAACATAACGTCTGAAGAGCAAACATTTCCAGTCGCATCCTTTTTCCAAACTTGTGCCGAGAGGACGCAGATCGAGAAGTCACCTGAGGGCTGGATGGGAAGGGTGCACGGTGGGCATCACTGGCTGCAGAAGCAGAGACGCTTCGCTGTCAGTGGCTTCAAAACAGATTTTTAGTAGAAACTCTCGGTCTGTTTTTCCCAAAATAAATGCTATGTAGAGCCTGACATTAGACAGACAGAGCTGCCCTGGTGGAGTTGGGGCTTGGGACTCAGTGGCATTTAACAGGGATGTTGTGGCCCCATGGTCATCTGGGTCCTGCCCTCACATGTGGAGCTC